>NC_056437.1:59588600-59915267 GCF_018296145.1 Oncorhynchus tshawytscha | reverse complement strand
TCTCTGGTCTTTGGGCTCTGGTCTTTGGGCTCTGGTCTATGGTCTTTGGGCTCTTGTCTCTGGTCTTTGGGCTCTTGTCTCTGGTCTTTGGGCTCTTGTCTCTGGTCTTTGGGCTCTGGTCTTTGGGCTCTGGTCTTCGGGCTTTGGTCTTTGGGCTCTGGTCTTTGGGTTCTTGTCTCTGGTCTTTGGTCTTTGGGCTCTGGTCTTTGGTCTTTGGGCTCTGGTCTTTGGGCTCTGGTCTTTGGTCTTTGGGCTCTTGTCTCTGGTCTTTGGGCTCTGGTCTTTGGGCTCTTGTCTCTGGTCTTTGGGCTCTGGTCTTTGGGCTCTGGTCTTTGAACTCTTGTCTCTGGTCTTTGGGCTCTTGTCTCTGGCCTTTGTGCTCTGGTCTTTGGGCTCTGGTCTTTGGGCTCTGGTCTTTGGGCTCTGGTCTTTGGGCTCTTGTCTCTGGTCTTTGGGCTCTGGTCTTTGGGCTCTGGTCTTTGGGCTCTGGTCTTTGGGCTCTGGGTATGGGTTCCATTTGGGATACAGAGATTTCATCCATTTTATTTTCATCTTTTGTCCCATCTTCTCTTTTCTCCTCTTATGTTACAGTGACAGTATTATGTGTGCATACAGACTACACATGATTGAAATTCTGACTGTGTGTGTGTGTGTGCATGTGTGTATGTGTGTGTGTGTGTTTGTGTGTGTGTGTGTGTGTGTGTGTGTGTGTGTGTGTGTGTGTGTGTGTGTGTGTGTGCGCGTGTCCTGTCCGTACTCTCAGTGAACCGTATTGCCAACCACGGCTTCAAGCCCTTTGAGATGCTGTTCGAAGCCTCTCGCTGTGATGACCTGGATCTGGTCAAGTTCTTCACTGGGGAGTTCAACACTAAACTAGGAGACATGGTGAGAACACACACACGCACACTCGCACACACGCACACACACACACACACACACACACACACACACACACATACACACACACACACACACACACACACACTGTATATGTTTCATTTCTCTCGCAATTGTATCCATAGCTCCCGACCATCTGCAGTCGCGATGATGTTGCCTGCAAGTTAGAGGTGATATCCCAAGGCCACTGTCTGGAGTACAACTACGACTATGAGAATGGATTCGCCATCGGTAAGACCTTCATATGCTATTGGACCAGGAGTTTTCCCTGACCACCGAACCATGTGATCATGTGACCTTGTTATAGGCTTCTTCCCTGGTTAGATCTGTAAAAAGGAATTGTCCCAACTATAAGAATGTACTGTACAAGCAGTAGGGCCTTGAGATGTATGTACAGTATTTCCTAACCATTGCTCTTCATAACCCCCTCTCCCTTCCTTCCCCTCTCCCTCCCCTTCCCTCTCCTCTCCCTCTCCTCTTCCTCCCCTCTCCTCTCCCTCCCCTTCCCTCTCCTCTCCCTCCCCTCCCCTCCCCTCTCCCTCCCCTTCCCTCTCCTCTCCCTCTCCTCTCCTCTCCTCTCCTCTCCTCTCCTCTCCTCTCCTCTCCTCTCCTCTCCTCTCCTCTCCTCTCCTCTCCTCTCCTCTCCTCTCCTCTCCTCTCCTCTCCTCTCCTCTCTCCCTCCCCTCTCCCTCCCCTTCCCTCTCCTTCCTTCTCCTCTCCCTCCCCTTCCCTCTCCTCTCCCTCCCCTCTCCTCTCCCTCTCCTCTCCCTCCCCTCTCCTCTCCCTCCCCTCCCCTCCCCTCCCCTCCCCCCTCCCTCTACCCCTCCTCTCCTCTCCTCTCCTCTCCTCTCCTCTCCTCTCCTCTCCTCTCCTCTCCTCTCCTCTCCTCTCCTCTCCTCTCCTCTCCTCTCCTCTCCTCTCCTCTCCTCTCCTCTCCTCTCCTCTCCTCTCCCTCCCCTTCCCTCTCCTTCCTTCTCCTCCCCTCCCCTTCCCTCTCCTCTCCCTCCCCTCTCCCTCCCCTCTCCCGCCCCTCTCCATCTCCCTCTCCTTCTCCAAGGCCCAGGAGGATGGAGCAGTAACTTGGGACCCCAGAGCGGTCAGGACTATGCCTACTTCGACTCAGGCCTCGCTACGGACAGCCCACGAACCCCCAAGCAGCAGGGTGGTAGTGCCAGGATGGGAGCCTCCCACTACCGCAGCAAAAGGCACCGTAAGATCACCACCAGAGACCACAAGATACAGATATTCTTCAACATCACAGGTAGGCTGGTGGCACGCTCAACATAAACAAAATGAACTTGTGCACTTGAATCTGTTTGTGTTGTTGTTTCGAGTCCCGTCCTTTGAGCTGCGTCCATTCTCCCAGCAAGCATCCCGCAGCCCTCGTCCCGGAACGACTCAGTGGAGGTAGCCAATCAGAAGCGCCTGCTGCGGATCCTGGAGCAGCTGACCAATCGCTTGAAGCGGACGCTGGCCAAGCAGCCGCTGTCATCCTATCACGTGTCGTCTGAGATGATCGTGGTGGCTGACCCTAAGTCTCTGGAGAGCAAGAGGGCCTCTCTGTTCTGTCGACCTGGGTCTGTACTGAAGGGGAGGATGTGTGGTGAGTAGTGGGCCGTGAGATACACACCGTGCAGTATGTCTACGCAGTATGGTCACCAGGTTCACAGTGTACAAATGAACAAATGAATGAATGGATGGATGAATGAATGAAGGTTTGGCCTTACACTGTCCTATGTGTTGCTGGATATCCCAGTCCAGTGTCCGGTAGGGACCTATTAACTATTCTCTGGTTGTGTGTGGTTATATGTGGTAATGTGTTAATATGTGTGGTTATAATGTGTGTTGTTGTGTGTTCTAGTCCAGTGTCCAGTGGGGACCTACTACTCCCTGGAGTACGCAGAGTGTGAGAGTTGCTGGCTGGGTTCCTACCAGGATCAGGAGGGTCAGATGGAGTGTAAGACCTGTCCCGATGGATCCTCCACAGCCTACCTCCACGCACGCAACCAGGATGAGTGCAAAGGTAAAACACTATCCTCTGGACAAGGTTAAACACCCGGACAAGGTTAAACACACAGACAAGGTTAAACACACGGACAAGGTTAAACACACGGACAAGGTTAAACACACGGACAAGGTTAAACACCCGGACAAGGTTAAACACACGGACAAGGTTAAACACCCGGACAAGGTTAAACACCCGGACAAGGTTAAACACACGGACAAGGTTAAACACACGGACAAGGTTAAACACACGGACAAGGTACTCAGGTGGACTCATACATTGGTAATACTGTACATAGGGCCATGTGAACTGACCAGAAAAACTCTGGGTCCCGGTAACTAGTTGGATCTGAACCGGAAAACTCCTGGTCCCAGTAACTAGCTGGATCTGACCAGGACAACCCCTGGTCCCAGTGACTAGTTGGATCTGACCAGAAAAACTCTGGGCCCTAGTAACTAGTTGGCTCTGCCCAGTAAAACTCTGGGTCCCCGTAACTAGTTTTCTCTGACCAAGAAAACTCCTGGTCCCAGTAACTAGCTGGATCTGACCAGAAAAACTCTGGGCCCTAGTAACTAGTTGGCTCTGCCCAGTAAAACTCTGGGTCCCCGTAACTAGTTTTCTCCGACCAAGAAAACTCCTGGTCCCAGTGACTAGTTGGATCTGACCAGAAAAACTCTGGGCCCTAGTAACTAGTTGGCTCTGCCCAGTAAAACTCTGGGTCCCCGTAACTAGTTTTCTCTGACCAAGAAAACTCCTGGTCCCAGTAACTAGCTGGATCTGACCAGGAAAGCTCCTGGTCCTAAAATGACTGTATCGTCAACTCTACTCCTCATGAATGTAATAACACCAGGTGGTGTTACTCCTAAATAATATTGAAGGTTATAAACTCAATAAACTCATTATTAGTATATGTTATATTGTATGTGTTTCCATGGGTGTGTTTCAGAGCAGTGCAAGCCTGGAGGTTACTCTGTGAACGGGCTGGAGACGTGCGAGTCGTGCCCGCTGGGGTACTACCAGCCTGGTTTGGGATCCAGAGAGTGTCTGGTCTGTCCGGAGGAGACCTCCACCGTCACCAGCGGGGCAAGGGAGATGGCTGAGTGTGGAGGTGAGTGGGAGGGAGGGAGGGAGGGAGGGAGGGAGGGAGGGAGGGAGGGAGGGAGGGAGGGAGGGAGGGAGGGAGGGAGGGAGGGAGGGAGGGAAAGCGAGAGAGGGAGAGGGAAGGAGGGATGTAGGGAGGGAGGGATGTAGGGAGGGATGTAGGGAGGGAGAGAGGAGAGAGAGAGCGAGAAAGAGAGAGAGAGGGAGAGAGAGAGAGAGAGTCAGAGGGGAGAGGAAACACAGACATGACTGCATTTACATTCAGACTGAACTCACCGACCTAGCATAAAAATGTGATTACTGTGCTTACTCCCATACTTTCATTAGTGACACTAGCCCTCCCTCCCTCCCTCTCCCCTTCCAGTTCCATGTTTGGCAGGTCATTTCTCTCGCACAGGGCTGGTCCCCTGCTACCCCTGTCCCAGAGACTACTACCAGCCAGACCACGGCCGCTCCTATTGCCTCTCCTGCCCATTCTACGGCACCACAACAGTCACCGGGGCCACCGCCATACAGCACTGCTCCAGTGAGTTGCTGTTACACTACACTGCCTAAGTCTCAAATCCCACAATATTCCCCATATAGTGCACAAAATCACACACTATTCCCTATGTAGTGCACAAAATCACACACTATTGCCTATGTAGTGCACAAAATCACACACTATTCCCTATGCAGTGCACTAAATCACACCCTGTTTCTTATATATGCAGCCAAATAATTTCCAATAAAGTATGAACTGAACTATAGTGTACTTCATGACACCCTGTTTCCCTATAGTGTTCCCCCATAGGACTACTGAAACATGGCTTTGGTCAAAATGACACTGGATGGGTACCAGGGTATAATTTAAGACCATAGACATACATCATTGTTTGAGACTGAGCCACTGAATGGAAAAGGGTTTGCAAAAAGGATCAGGAAAGAATGGAAATGATTTCGTCATGTGACTACTGAATGGAAATAACCGAGGAATTAAAAGCCTTAAGGGTGCGAACAAACGGTGGCTGGTAGATGTGGCCAACCAGACTAAATGAGCTTTGTTAGTGTCTGCCAGTTTGGTGGCGACTGGAAACTCTCTCTCCCCTTTCTTCTCTGATTCTCTATCTTTCTTTCTTTTTCTCTGTCTCTCTCTCTTTCCCTTTTCTCTCTTTCTTTCTCTCTCTCTCTCTCTTTCTTTCTCTCTCTCTCTCTTTCTTTCTTTCTTTCTTTCTTTCTTTCTTTCTCTCTCTCTCTCTCTTTCTTTCTTTCTTTCTTTCTCTCTCTCTCTCTCTCTTTCTTTCTTTCTTTCTCTCTTTCTCTCTCTCTTTCTTTCTCTCTCTCTCTCTCTCTCTCTTTCTTTCTTTCTTTCTTTCTTTCTTTCTTTCTTTCTCTCTCTTTCTTTCTCTCTCTCTCTCTCTCTCTCTCTCTCTCTCTCTCTCTCCCCTTCCGCCTTTCCTTCCTCCCTTCCTTTTCCCCCTTCATCCCTCCTTCCCTCCCTCCCCCTCTTCTTTCTCTCCCTCTCACTCCCTCTCCCTCCATCTCTCCATCAGGTTTTGGCTCTAGTTTCCTGCCTAAGGAGGAGAGTGTGACATCAGCCCCAGAGGTGGTGGTTTCACAGGGCTATCAGGCTAGTAGCCAGGTGAGACTGACTGACCCATGTCCTCAAGAGACTCCTTAAGGGGTTTACAGCAGATAGGTTGACTTGACTGCACTATGGTTATGAGTTATGATCTGACCTGAGTTTCAAATACTTGAAATACTTTCTGTGCCTGTTTGGATGCGTTTACACAGGCAGCCCAAATCGGATCTTTCTGCCCAATCATTGACAAGAGATCTGATCAGATTGGTCAAAATGCAGTGGCAGCCTTTGAGCTTGCCTTAATAAACCAACGGAAAGGACCCTAAAACTGAAAACCCCACCCACCTGTTGCACTCCAGGCAGACTCAAGCAAATGCTCAAAGTATTTCATTATGTTTCTTCAAGTATTTGAACCCAGGTCGGGTCATGGTTATTGACTATGGAGTGTACGAACACATTTCTCTCCTAGTCCTGAATTTCTCACACTCCATATTCATAAACATGACTCCTAACCACAACACTCTTCCTCTCCCCAGGTCTTCCATGAGTGTTTCTTGAACCCCTGTCAGAACAGGGGGACGTGTGAGGAGGTGGGGGCGGGTTACATCTGCACCTGTCTACCTGGTTTCACAGGTAAACTATACCCATGGATGCATTCTTCATCTATTCAAACTTCTAGTCGCGTGTACGCTTTCGGTCAAAACAACGTTCGTAGGGCCAAAATGCCAGTTGTCTCGTCATAAGGCTGTGAAAATGTATTTCTACCTGCAGGGGCGAAGTGTGAGAGTGACATAGACGAGTGTGACTCGGCACCGTGTCTGAATGGGGGTCTGTGTAAGGACGGCATGGGAGACTTCCTCTGCCAGTGCAGACCGGGCTTTGTAGGTATGAATGTCTTGTACCCAGTTTCCACTCCCTTCCACTTCATTCCCTTTTAATTTTCTTGTCTCTCCTAAACATTTAGTAGCCTGGGTACCCGTCTGTTTTCTGTAGAAACGTCAGTCCTATCAGTCCTTGCCAAACATGACTACGACATAGGACTTGGCTAAGGCAGGAGCAGACTGTCACCTAGGCATTTAGTGCTGGTCATTTGTAATCGACCTGATGACGGACTGTCGTTTCTTTTTGCTAATGTCATTTCTCTGTCCTAGGTTCTCTGTGTGAGGCGGAGGTGAACGAGTGTAGCTCCTCCCCCTGTTTGAATGAAGGAGTGTGTGTGGACGAGGTCAACCAGTACACCTGCAGCTGTGCTGATGGCTTCACAGGTGGGATCCCTCTACCTCTTCACCAGACCCCTTGGGCACGTCAGTTACCTTCATTCATAATGATCAACGGCCACATTTCATGCAACTACAGCAAAGGCAAAACCAGCAAAACCACATTTGTTTGCAACATCAATGAAAAGCCAGCTACAGTTTATGCAGCAAACATTCAATGCCGACAATGCAATTGAATCCAACAACATGATCTTCTTCTAGGTTCTCATTGTGAGCTGGAGATAGACGAGTGTCAGTCCAGCCCGTGTCTGAACGGGGGTGTGTGTGACGACCTGGAGGGGGGTTACTCCTGCACCTGCCTCCCAGGCTACTCTGGGGACCGCTGTGAGGTCAACGTGGACGAGTGTAACAGCGCCCCCTGTCAGAACGGAGGGACATGTCGGGATGCCGTCAACAACTTCAGGTAATAAAAACCCTTTGCGGAAGGAGGTCTACGGACCTTCGGGGCTTCCTGGTTAAATAAAGGTTATATCCAAAATATAATAAAATGTGACTGACTGCTGTCAACCAAGTTGCCATATCTTACTTCACCTAGCAACATACTCATCTGCATGTTGATGTTTTTTTGGATAAACAAATATTTAAATCTAGACAATTTGTTGAGCTTTTAATAGTGAAAGATAGTGAAGGCTAGCGTGCAAGGAACAGCATCTAGAATTTTTTTTTTAATTTTTTTTTAATCAAATATGACACATGAGGATGAAATTGGTTAAATATCGCGTTTGATGCGCATAATGTATTGCACAGGTATATATGACGTACTGGTCTCTTTCTGTGTCCAGGTGCCAGTGTGTGGAGGGCTACCGGGGCAGGCTGTGTCAGATAGATGTGGATGAGTGTCAAGCTAACCCCTGTATCAACGGGGCCACATGTGTGGACGGACTGGGCTTCTACACCTGCCGCTGCCCTCCTGGGTTCAACGGAACCAGGTGTGAGACAGGTATAGATGCCATGGAGAGAGAGAGAGAGAGAGAGAGGGAGAGAGAGAGAGAGAGAGAGAGAGGAGAGAGAGAGAGAGAGAGGAGAGAGGGAGAGAGAGAGAGAGAGAGAGGGAGAGAGAGAGGGAGAGAGAGAGAGAGCAAGAGGAGAGAGAGAGAGAGAGAGAGAGAGAGGATGTGGAGGAGTTTGTGTTTATTGCGATTTTACCACAGTCTCAAAGAAGAACATTTATGGAAGTAAAACTTTGGCTGGGTCAGAAATGGCACCCTATTCTTTAGTCTTTATAGTGTACTATGTAGTGAACAGGGTGCTATTTTCACTTCGTGAAACCACTATTTAGTTTCACACAGGGCTATCATAATGAGAGCTTTCCTGTTTTCAGAAAGGAGAAAGGTAAATGGATCAATATCAACTTCAAAATCCATGTTCGTAGTCAACCATTTCTCCCTCTCTCACCATTTTTCTCTCCTTCTAACCTTAATGACTCAGAAACTGCTCTATTTATTTACTTATAAAACCTTTTTTGTAATAATCTTAATTTCCGGCCTTAACATTTTCTCTCCTTCAGAGATGTCAACATCCTTCAACCTGGACTTCGAGGTGTCAGGTATCCATGGTTACGTGATGATGGACGGCATGATGCCGGCACTGACGGAGATCACGTGTACTTTCTGGATGAGGTCTTCGGACACCACCAACTACGGCACGCCCATATCCTACGCCGTGGAGGGAAGTGACAACGCCTTCCTGCTCATAGACTACAATGGGTCAGTGCTGCCACGCACACACACAGACACATACACACCCACACAGACACAACTTTCCCTTTCCCATAAATGTTACGGCTGTCATAAGACACTAGCCACAGCTATACTATTCTTGGGGTCCTCACAAAACACAATACAAAACAATATTATTTTCTGTCTTTTCTCTGCTGCCTCCCCCTGCCTCCACATCTCTCTCTCTCTCTCCCTCCCTTTTCCCCAGGTGGGTCCTGTACGTCAACGGTAAGGAGCGTATCACAGACTGCCCGGCGGTCAACACGGGTCAGTGGCACCACATCGGCGTGTCATGGCGTAGCTGGGACGGGGACTGGAGGGTCTATATCAATGGCAACCCCTCGGACGGAGGGAAAGGCCTGTCAGTGGGCACCACCATCCCAGGTGTAGTGCTATCCTCAGCCTGCTCATAGCTGTGGTCTTAGTGTCGTAGTGTCATGATGCACCGTGTTCATAGTTCCATGCATATAATGTAGTTTCATACATCCCAAGTGTAGCGCTATTGTCAGCCTGCTCACAATAAAGTAGCAGTTCATTGTCAATCTATATATCATCATAGCACCACAGCTAACCATCCTATTTTCAGTAGTGCCTTAGCCTGATCTTGTGTCTGCTTATTGTGTCCTTATGTCCTGGTAGCCTGCTTACAGTTTCTAAGTGGGGCACAGTTTAGCATATCAAAAAGTAGAATGATGCTATTTTGCAGGTCTTAATGAAATAATAGCAGTGAGGTTAGGTTTCCAAGGCACATTTCACAGAACCCGAAGAAAGCAAGAGAGGTGGTTAACCTTTGACCCTTGACCTCTACCCTCCAGGTGGAGGGGCGTTGGTTCTGGGCCAGGACCAGGACCAGAGGGGCGAGGGCTTCAACCCCGTAGAGTCCTTCGTCGGGTCCCTCAGCCAGCTCCACATCTGGGACCGGGTTCTCGACCCACAGCAAGTAAATCCCACTGACACACAAATCCAACTGTCCTAGCGACTGCTCTACAACCTGAACTACAGACTCACATATTAGAACTGTAGCTAGTATATCACCATCTAAACATAACGACCAGCTTAGTTACTAAGTCTGTTTCTGCTTTAGAACAACTTGTTTTTCATTGCCACGCTAATAACCATGTTGGACACACAAAATAGTAGTCTCAAGCAGAAGAAGGCTGTTGTCCAGGCAACATAACTAACTACAGTACATAAACTAGCATCTCTGGGTGGCAAATGTTTGAAATGTCTGTGTAACATATAAAACAAACCTCTGTCGCATAAAGTGACCTCCATATTTCTCTGGGGTCCATAGATGAAAATACTAGCCAACACCTGCCCGGGGAACAACATCAGAGGCAACGTCCTGGCGTGGCCGGACTTCCTCAATGGATTGGTGGGGAGAGTCAAGACCAACCCCGACTGCATATTCTGTGCTGGTGAGGGACAGATCTAGGATCAGCTTACTCTGGCAAAGTCCTAACCTTAACCATTAGGGGGATAGACACGTGTCTGGCGGAAACGTTAACCCTCTCCGTTCTCCTCCTCAATTGCGTTTGTTTGTGTGTCAGACTGCCCCCTGCTAGAGAATGCTGTGCCTCACCTGCGTGCGTCCAGTCCAGCTGTCAGCCCCGGCTCTCAGACGCAGCTGTTCTGTGATCCCGGCTTCTACCTGGTGGGGGAGCCGCTGCTTCAGTGTCAGAACAAGGGAGAGTGGAGTCACGCCCTGCCCCGCTGTGAACGTGAGGGACCATTAGTTAGACATACACAGACCCTAACACTATATTCACACATACATGCATCCATGCACCTCGACACACACGCTCGCATGCGTGCGTACATGCACTCACGCAGGCAAGCACACACACGCATACACACACACAGACAGAAGCATTAGAACGCAGAGTTTGCATTTGAGTCAGCTAAATACATAAGCATGACCTCAGTAGTAGAGGATAACCATCAGAAAGCATTCACACACCAAAACCATTGAGCCTATCTGCCAATTATTTAAATTCATATTTCAATGGCAACGTGGGCAAACTCAGACATGAAATGCCGAACAACAAACAGTGAGCTATCATATTAATGTATAAAATGCCCAATAATGAAAGAAAAACATTGTCATTTTGAATTCTATAAAGTTAGTGTCAAAGAGGCTGACAAATGATTGTTGTCCATCGATAATGAGAAACCACCTGGTGTTGACAAATGAGATAGGAAGCTACTGAGGATGGTAGCAGACTATATTGCCACTCCTGTTTGTCATATCTTTCATCTGAGCCTCGGCAAAATTGTTTGTCCTCAGACCTGGAGGGAAGCTAAAGTCATGCCTCTACCCAAGAATGGTAAAACACCCTTTACTGGTTCTAACAGCCGACCAATCAGCTTGCTGCCGGCTCTTAGCAAACCGTTGTGAAAAAAATGGTGATTTGAACAGACACAATGTTTTTTTTCTTTGAACAATGTAACACCAGACTTTTAGCATTCTTATAGAGAAGGGCACTCAACATGCACTGTGCTGACACAAATTACGGTACGATGGTAAGAAGATTGTGGGAGCTGTATTGTTAGACTGTAGTGCAGCCTTTAATGTTATTGACCATAATCTGTTAGTGGAAAAAATTTATATGTTGTGGCTTTACATCTTCTACCATATCATGGGCTGAGAGATACTGTATCTATCCATAGACCCTAAACAAAGAGTTGCAGTCCGTTTTGGAATGGGTGGCTAGTAATAAGCTAGTCCTGAACATCTCTAAAACTAAGAGCATTGTATTTGGCACAAATCAATCCCTACGTTCGAGACTTCAGCTGAATCTGGTAAAGAATGGTGTGTCTGTTGAGCAAGTAGAGGAAATGAATATTCTTGGTGTCACCTTAGACAGTAAATGATCATGGCCAAAGCATATTGATTCAATTATTGTAAAGATGGGGAGAGGTCTGTTTGTGATAAAGAGATGCTCAGCTTTCTTTACACCATAATCGACCAAACAAGTCCTGCAGGCTCTAGTTTTTATCTATTCTTGACTACTGCCCGGTGATATAGTAAAGTGTTGCAAAGAAAGACTTAGAAAATCTGCAGCTGGCCCAGAACAGCACATCTTTCCCTTCAATGTACACAGATGGCTAATGTCAACCGTGTGCATGTCAGTCTCTCTTAGCTCAAAGTAGAAGAGAGATTGACTGCATAAATTGTTTTTTTGTTGTTGGTGGGAAATATTAACGTGTTTAAAATGTCCAAATTGTCTGTATAATCAACTTACATATCGCTCTGACAGACATACTTACCCCACCAGACATGCCACCAGGGGTCTCTTCACAGTCCCCAGGTCCAGAACAAATTCAAGAAAGCTTACAGTATTATATAGAGCCATGATTGCATTGAACTCCCTTCCATTTCATATAGCGCCAGTGAACAGCAAATCTTGTTTAAAAAAATACAAAATAAAGCAACACCTCACGGCGCAATGCCTCTGACATGTATGTGTAACTGATAGATGCACGCACGCACACACACACACACACACACACACACACACACACACACACACACACACACACACACACAAAAACACACACACACACACACACACACACGCATTATTATTCTTTAGTTCTATTGTTTGTTTTTATGTTTTCATTTGTGTTCATTTGTGTGTCTTTAGTTGTGGTTGTTTTTATTTGATATATATGTGTCTGTAATGTCTATGTTCATGTTTTAAATGTATGTAAACTGTAAAGTCTTTTTGTCTGTAATGTCTTTCTCGTTATGTGTCGGACCCCAGGAAGACTAGCTGTCGCCATTGGCGTCGGCTAATGGGGATCCTAATAAAAATCATAAAATCATGACCTGTGTACTGTCTATCTATAGGAGTGACATATGGGTTAATACCTATCATCTTCGTTATCGTAACCATAGTAGATACATAGCCATTGAACACATTCACAAAACCTAACCTGTGTATATTTACCTGTTTACCTGCATAGGAGTGACGTGTGGTCCCCCTCGGCCCCTGGAGCATGGTCTATTCCAGGGTTCCGACTACCACGCAGGCAACACTGTGGTGTACCAGTGTAACCCTGGCTTCTACCTGCTGGGGGATGCCAAGGTTCTCTGTACCAACAGTGGGAAGTGGGGAGGAAACCCACCAGCCTGCCTGGGTAAGACTGAAACTCAGACACTGGATGAATATGCATGATAAACTGTCTCAATTCGTTAGCTTCAATTTGTCGGAGCATGGACTCCACAAGGTGTCGAAAGAGTTCCACAGGAATGCTGACCCGTGTTGACTCCAACACTTCCCACGGTTGTGTCAAGTTGACTGGCTGTCTTTTTGGGTGGTGGACCATTCTTGATACACACAGGAAACTGTTGAGTGTGAAAAACCCAGCAGCGTTTACAGTTCTTGACGTACTCAAACCGTTGCACGTGGCACCTACTACCATACCCCGTTCATAGGCACTGAAATCTTTTGTCTTGCCCATTCACCCTCCATGTCTCAGTTGTCTCAAGGTTTAAAAATGGTTCTTTAACCTGTGTTCGACCCCTTCATCTACACTGATTGAAGTGGATATAACAAGTGACCTCTATAAGGGTTCATAGCTTTCACCTGGATTCACCTGGTCAGTGTACACTACTGTTCAAAAGTTTGGGGTCCCTTAAAAATGTCCTTGTTTTTGATAGAAAAGCAAATGTTTTGTCCATTAAAATAACATCAAATTAATCAGAAATACAGTGTAGTCATTATTAATGTTGTAAATTACTATTGTATCTGGAAACAGCAGATTTTAATGGAATATCTACATAGGCATAGAGGCCCATTATTAGCATCCATCACTCCTGTGTTCCAATGGCATGTTGTGTTAGCTAATCCAAGTGTATAATTTTAAAAGGCCAATTGATCATTAGAAAACCCTTTTGCAATTATGTTAGCACAGCTGAAAACTGTTGTACTGATTAAAGAAGCAATAAAACTGACCTTCTTTAGACTAGTTGAGTATCTGGAGCATCAGCATTTGTGGGTCGGATTACAGGCTCAAAATGGCTAGAAATAAATAACTTTCTTCTGAAACTCATCAGTCTATTCTTGTTCTGAGAAATGAAGGCCATTCCATGTGAGAAATTGCTAAAAAACTGAAGATCTCGTACAACTCTGTGTACTACTCCCTTCACAGAACAACGCAAACTGGCCCTAACCAGAATAGAAAGAGGAGTGGGAGGCCCCGATGTACAACTAAGCAAGAGGACAAGTACATTAGAGTGTCTAGTTTGAGAAACAGACGCCTCACAAGTCATCAACTGGCAGCTTCATTAAATAGTACCCGCAAAACACCAGTCTCAGCGTCAACAGTGAAGAGGCGTCTCCGGGATGCTGGCCTTCTAGGCAGAGTTGCAAAGAAAAAGCCATATCTCAGACTGGCCAATAAGAATAAAAGATTAAGATGGGCAAAAGAACACAGACACTGGACAGAGGAACTCTGCCTAGAAGGGCAGCATCCCTGAAGAGCCTCTTCACTGTAGACGTTGAGACTGGTGTTTTGCGGGTACTATTTAATGATGCTGCCAGTTGAGGACTTGTGAGGCGTATGTTTCTCCAACTAGGCGCTCTAATGTACTTGTAGATATTAAAATATATTTGTATAAATCTGCCATTCCCAGCTACAATGGTCACTGTATTTCTGATCAATTTGATGTTATTTTAATAGACAAAAAAATGTGTGTAGTGTGTAATGATACTATGTGTCCATACAGATGTGGATGAGTGTGCTTTGGGCTCAGACTGCGATGAACACGCCAGCTGTCAGAACACAGACGGCTCTTATACCTGCACCTGTATCCACCCCTACACCGGAGATGGGAAGAACTGCACAGGTAACACACACACAAACACACACACACACACACACGTACTGTAGCATACTGCAGGCCCGGACCATACCACCTGAGCCCAATGTTTCCCCCGGTCAGGTCCTGTGGTCAGGAAAATCTCAGGGCCTCAGCAATGACACTTCTTAGTTATACCACAAGCTACAAAACCCCTTATCAATGTATAGCAATGCCTCTCATGCCTTATCATCAAACAACTAGAGTTTACCAAAATGTTTGAATTCATGAATATCTTTTGGCGCTTCAAGGTGCAGTATGTAGCTACAGTACCAAACCTTTGTAGTTTTTTTTCTCTGTATTTATGTTATCAATCTAGAGCCAGTAAAGTGTGAGAACCCGGGGGCACCAGAGTTCGGTTACCGGGACGGCAGTAACTTCTTGATGGGAAGTGAGGTTGTGTTCAGCTGCAAGGAGGGTTACGAACTGATTGGCTCATCGCATGTCCAATGCCTGGAGACAGGAAGCTGGAATAGTGTTTTTCCATATTGTAGAGGTACAGAAAACATCAACATACAGTACCAGTCAACAGTTTGGACACACCTACTCATTCAAGGGTTTTTCTGTATTTTTCAGTATTTTTTTACTATTTTCTACATTGTACAATAATAGTGAAGACATCAAAACTATGAAATAACACATATGGAATCATGTAGTAACCAAAAAAGTGTTAAACACATCAAAATATATGTTATATTTAAAATTCTCTTGGCATTCTCTCAACCAGCTTCACCCAGAATGATTTCCCACATATGTTCACACATATGCTGAGCACTTGTTGGCAGTTTTTCCTTCACAGACCATCTCAATAGGGTTGAGGTCGGGTGATTGTGGAGGCCATGTCATCTGATGCAGCACTCCATCACTCTACTTATTGGTCAAATAGCCCTTACACAGTCTGGAGGTGTGCTGGGTCATTGTCCTGTTGAAAAACAAAGGATAGTCCCACTAAGCGCAAACCAAATGTGTTGGCGTATCGCTGAAGAATGTTGTGTTAGCCATACTGGTTAAGTGTGCCTTGAATTCTAAAAAAATCACAGACAGTGTTACCAGCAAAGCACACCCACACCATCACAGCTCCTCCTCTATGCTTCACGTGGGAACCACACATGTAGTGATCACCGATTCACCTACTCTGCATCTCTTTTTGGTTGAAACCAAAAATCTCAAATTTGGACTCATCAGACCAAAGGACAGATTTCAAGGGTCTAATGTGCATTGCTCATGTTTCTTGGCCCAAGCAAGTCTCTTCTTCTTATTGGTGTCCTTTAGTAGTGGTTTCTTTGCAGCAATTCGACCATGAAGGCATGATTCATGCAGTCTCCTCTGAACAGTTGATGCTGAGATGTGTCTGTTACTTGGAACTCTATGAAGCATTTATTTGGGCTGCAATTTCTGAGGCTGGTAACTCTAATGAACTTATCCTCTGCGGCAGAGGTAACTCTGGGTCAAAGTTATGACATTTTCTGGACTAACTGATGTAATGATGGACTGTTGTTTCTCTTTGCTTTTCTCTTTGAGCTGTTCTTGCCATAATATGGACTTGGAAGGGTTATCTTCTGTACCAAACCTACCTTGTCTCAATACAACATTATGTACAGTATGATAATGTATCCAGAAATACCCAGTTTCATGACAGTCCATTTCCATTTGAGTAATCTAACACTACCCTCATATCCAGAGGGTACAGCCACTGCATTCAATGAGGTACTTAGTCAACAACATTATAAATAACACAATTATCCTGATTATGCCCATCGATCCTTTGTTAATCTCAGATCTGCCTCTGAACCGGGCCACTGGATCTAACCCTAACCCACACTGTTTCTGGGCCTAACCCTAACTCACACTTTCTCTGGGTCACATAGTCTTGTGAAAGCCAGGGGAAACAGATCGGTATAGGACAAGTCTGGTCTGGCCTGCCTGGTCACACCACATAGGCACTGGGTACCATGGATATTATACAGAGAACCAGGGTTTCAGTACCAGGATGTTATACTGTACCTGTGTGTCCTCTGATTCCAACAGGTGGGAAATATGACATACTGTATATAAGTTGTTTGTCAAAAAGTAATCAACCGTTTCTTAGACCCCATTGAAATATGAGGATACTGGCAGGTGAACTGAAGTCTTGGTTCAAAGTTTCATAACCTAATAGGACATTATACTATAGAACAACATAACATGATGAAACATTATTCACCGAAGAACTTTCATAAAAGCAGTTTATTTTTGTAAATGGACCATTCCTAGAACTGATCAGCCCCCGCGGTCTTGTCTTGTTCCCCAGCCCTCTCCTGTGGACGGCCCTCTGTCCCAGAGAACGCTGTGATGATGGGGACCAACTTCACGTTTGGAAGCAAGGTGACTTTCAGGTACCACCGTCAGCCGTTTAGCTGAAACAACAATACGGATGTGCTGTTGCGTTGAGATAATGCTGCAGTAATATATTCTGTCCTCTATTCTCTCTCTCCCATTAAGATACTGTATGTGTTACTTACTGTAAAGATATCAACAACCAAACACATTTCCATGAGCATTAGGCTGATAGATAGTTGCTGAAATAAACCTCTATTGACATTGCCATGTCTCCCGTATTCTCCCATTATGAATGTATTTATTTCCCTCTGGTCCACTTCAGCTGTGTTACGGGGTTCGTCCCAGGTGACCCCTTTGATATGCGGTGTCAGGGCAGTCTGAAGTGGAGCAGAGCGCCCCCTGCCTGTCAACGAGTCACCTGTGGGGACCCTCCACGCGTAGACAATTCAGATGTCACCCTCAAAGGGACAACTTACCTGTCCACAGTGCTCTACACCTGTGCAGAGGGATACAGGTAAGGATGAAGTCTGTCCTGGGTTATCATTTCTGGTCTTATATCCACATAGCATCTCCAAGTGGGAGTGCTGATCTAGGATCAGGTCTCCAACTGCCCACATAATCTTATTCATCATAATATAAAAGTTCCTGGTATAATTGGTCTTATAAAGGTTCTTATAAAGGTTCATGAAGGTGTCATAAAAAGATAAGATCCTTATCCATTGAAAAGAATAAGACATTCTATAGATTGAAGTTTTATAGATTGAAGTTCCTCCCTCGATGTAGTGAGTTTGAAAGTGGTAGCTAGTAAATATGCGATAGAAAGCAACTGATTACTGTTGCTGCGCATACTGCTTGAAAGTGTTGCGAATGTGACAGATTGTGTGTGTGTATGAGTATAGATATATTGTGTGTAAAATGTGTGCATGTGTTAAGACTGCAGGGCTCTGAGGAAGTGGTGTGTGAGGCGTCAGGAGAGTGGAGCAGCCCTGCTCCTTTGTGTGCCAGCATCCACTGTGGAGACCCTCCTGCCCTCCGAGACGCCGCGACCATCGGGGACGACCACGCCCTGGGCAACAAGGTGCACTACGTCTGCAAAGAAGGGTAAATAATGTACATTCAACCATATTCCATTAGGATACAAGTTAGTATGTTGACTTAATTGAGGCCTTGTATATTCCAGGCAACACTTCTCAAGTGTTGTAAGACCTGGCTGAACACGACTACCTCAGTGTTAGCATCATCACCATTAAAGTCACAGTTCAAGTAATCTCGTCCCTGTTGAACAGTCTGGTTTCACAGCACCTCAGAACGGGACTTGACTGGAAGTCTATGGCAGGAGCGGACGAAACAACCGCTGATTTTAATTGGCTGATCTCTCAGGCTATTAGCATAGCCCTCCCTCGTACATTGCATCTTAGAAATAGTTTTCACATATAAACTTTATATGCCCGAACTCAGAATTTATTGGGCTTCCCAAAAAATGGTGGCATGCTCGCTCCCTCTCCCGACTCAAT
Organism: Oncorhynchus tshawytscha; assembly: GCF_018296145.1. Classification (NCBI taxonomy): domain Eukaryota; kingdom Metazoa; phylum Chordata; class Actinopteri; order Salmoniformes; family Salmonidae; genus Oncorhynchus; species Oncorhynchus tshawytscha. The sequence continues at coordinate 59,897,009 of NC_056437.1, read as the reverse complement.
TTTAACCACACCCTTTTCAAGTCCCACTTTGTTGCACAGTGTTACCAGGCTCTATGCGCCAGCAATTCGAGCCAAGGGTGAGTTACAGTTCAAGTAGTTGTTACAGTATGTAGTTGTACAGGTAGTAGTGCTATACCATTTTGTATCTTTACTTTCATTTTTTGTTGGATTTATTACTCTCTGTCCTGATCCACATTTGATTGTCTCTGTCTCCACAGATACACTCTGATTGGACCAGAGACCAGAGAGTGCCTGTCAACTGGCCAATGGAGTCCTACCTCCGCTCAGTGTGTCCCCCGATCCTGTGGCCCTCCCCCTTCCATAGACCACGCCATTGCCCATGCCGGCCACCAGCTCTTTGGCGACACGGCCAACTACTTCTGCACAGACGGCTACACCGCTGGCAACAATTCTAAGGTTATTCATCTCTTTTATTGCCCTTTCATTTGTTTGGATCTCGTTCATTTTGTTGTTCTTTTTTTTATGCAGTTAAATAAAATTTGATTTGATTTGATTTCAAGGTGGTCTGCAACGCCCAGGGAGTGTGGGCACCCCCCGAAGGCCAGGAGGACCCTCACTGCATTGCCAATTTCTGCCAGCGCCCGACTGACCTGCCCCACGCCATCTTGGACTCCGCCAATAAGCCCAAGTATGCCAGCAACACAGAGGTCAGCTACAAATGTGAAGAGGGTTTCGTCCTCAACACAACCGCCACGCTGAAATGCATGATTGGAGGGAAATGGATGCCCTCGCCGTACGATGTGGGCTGCGTGCCGGTGCGGTGCTCCAAACCATCTGGCATCGAGAGGGGGTATGTGAGTGGAACCAACTATAGTTTTGGAGCAATGGTGGCGTACAGTTGTGATAAGGGTTTCCTGATCCGAGGGGAGAAGAGGAGGACATGTAAGGCCAATGGAGAGTGGGGAGGGGTCCTACCTGTCTGTCAGCCTGTCTCTTGCCCCTTCCCCCCGCCCCTCAAAAATGGATTCATCCAGGTATGTTGTTCCTACTCTCAAATTCATGTCAAGGAGAAACATTAACTGTAATCATTACAAACAAAAATATTATACATTTTGTAAGTCCATTAATTGAGTAAAAACAACTAAAAGTTCAATTTCAGAGTTTCCACTTTGTTTCCACTCGTTCCTGTTCTTGGTCATCTAATTCGATCATAGAGAAATATCCTTCTCATTTCTTCTGGCAAGAGATCTTGCGTAATCTCAGTCAAAACACAGTGTCCTCGCTGTACAATAAAACATCTTCTTTTGTGTTTCACCCTACAGAACAAAGGCCGTTTCTTCTTCAACAGCAAGGTGACATACGCATGCAACGCCGGCTACCGGCTGACGGGCCGTCCGGTGCGACTATGCCAGGCCAACCGCCAGTGGACTAACGGCGACTCGCCCGTCTGCCACCTCCTGACCTGCGACCCCCCGCCCAGCATCCTGCATGGCCAATACCGAGGCTCTGTCTTTGAGGTGGGCCGCAAGGTCGAATACGTCTGCGACGAGGGCTACGAGATCGCTGGCTACGCCGTGTGGACGTGTCTGAAGTACGGCAAGTGGGACAAATCGAGGCGTCCGCACTGCTCCCCGGTCCAGTGTCCAGAGCCGCCCCTAGAGGAGAACCACCTGGTTCTACGTAGTCTAGACTCTGACTCCGGAACTGTGGAACTGTCCTGCGAGGACGGGTATGTTCTTCATGGTGCCCGGACCCTCCACTGCACCCCCGCCCAGGAGTGGAATGACACCTTCCCCGTCTGCAAGCAGGTGTTCTGCGGCCCGCCGCCCGAGGTGGCCTTTGGCGACCCATCGTCAGCACCGCTATCGGCCCTGTCCTATTTCAGCTCGGTGGTGAGATACTCCTGCATGGACGGGTTTACTCTGAGGAAGGAGGGGTCTGTGACCTGCCAGGCGGATGGACACTGGAGCAGCCCTGTCCCAGAGTGTATACCAGTAGAGTGTCCCCAACCTGTAGAGATAGCTAACGGTATAGTGGACGTTCAGGGACTGATGTATCTCAGCACTGCCCTCTACAGCTGTAAACCTGGTTATACTTTAGTAGGCAACGCTACAGTACTCTGTGGTGAAAGTGGGTTATGGATTGGAGGCGTGCCTTCTTGTCGACCAATCGAGTGCTCCGTCCCCAAAGAGATACCCAGCGGGAAGGTGGCGTATACCAAACTGCAGTTCAGCCACGCTGTCACCTACTCCTGTCGCCGTGGTTACCGTCTCCAAGGCCCCGAGACATTGAAGTGTCTGGCAAATGGGCAGTGGGATCAAGAAACACCTGTGTGTGTCCAGATCTACTGTGCCCCGCCCAACCCCATAGACAACGGCTTCGTGGAGGGACTCGACCACAAATTCGGCGTCACCATCTTCTACAGTTGTTTCCCCGGCTTCCAATTGGTTGGCCAGAACCACCTCACCTGCGAGGAGTTCGGTTGGTCTAGTTCTGTCCCAGTCTGTGTTCCCTCTGACTGCGGCCTGCCTCCTCATATCGACTTCGGCGACTATTTGAGACTCTTGGATCCGAACGCAGAGCTAGCCGGCAGGGACGCAGCTATAACCTCCAAGCCTATAGGTGGCGCTACAGTGGCATTTTCACTCATGGATATGCGCTTCCTGCATGGGACTGTGATAGTGTACCGCTGCCACAAGGGCTACGAACTTACAGCCCCTACGGCCTTGGTGTGCCTGGAGGATGGTGGATGGAATGGGACGGCTCCAATGTGTGTCCCTGCAGAGTGTGATGAGCCGTCAAGCCCGGACCACGGTTCTGTGAACATCACAGACACAACCCTGGGCAGCCTGGTGAAGTACAGCTGTGAGCAGGGATACGAGTTAGAGGGAGAGTCAGTCAGACAGTGTGTGGCGGGCCGACAGTGGAGCGATGTACCGCCTGTCTGCCGACCTGTAAGCTGCGATGACCCGGGCAACATTGATAACGGCTCAAACCACGTGGATTCCTTCCTGTATCTGGGGGTGTTGCACTACGAGTGTAATTCCGGGTTCAACCTGAAGGGCGGCGACACCAGGACCTGTCAGGCAAACGCTAGGTGGGATGGTGAGAAGCCGTGGTGTGAGCCTATCTTATGTGGCTCTCCAGTCGTCCCTAGTGATGTCATTGTGAAGGGGAAGGAATATACGTTTAGCAAACAGGTTGAGCTGAGCTGTAGGGCTGGATTGCTCCTACAAGGCCCCTCTGTTAGTGTGTGTCAGGCCGATGGTACATGGAGTCAAGGGTCACCTGAATGCCGCCCAGCAAACTGTGGCAGACCAACATCCATCCAAAATGGTCAAGTATTGGGCTCGGACTTTGGCTACGGTCATGAGGTGTGGTACAAGTGCGAGGAGGGGTACAGCCTCAGCGGCGGCAACCCCACACGGTTGTGTCGCGGGGATGGACTCTGGGGGGAAGGCCCTGCCCCTCGCTGTGACATTATTGCCTGTGACCCGCCGCAGGACATCAGTCACGGGTTCCTCAACGGCTCCAGCTTCAACTACGATGATGTCGTAGAGTACGTGTGTTTCGACGGGTACGAGGTTGTCGGAGACCCCGTCCTCCGCTGTTCTGCCCAGGGCCACTGGGTTGGGACGGTACCAGAGTGCCTCCCCTGCCTCTGCACCCCTCCAATGTTAAAATACGGGGTGGTGCTGGGGCGCGACCACGCCTGCGGTGACCGGATCTCCTTCCACTGTGATGAGGGCTACAAGATTCTGGGGCCATCAACGGCAACATGTGAGAAGGGCGGGTTGTGGAGCCCAGGTGTTCCTGTGTGTGGCCGGGGGAGGTGCGTGGCCGCTCCGCCTACAATACAGCACGCTGTCCAGCAGGGCGGCGGCGCCACTGCAGCTGACACTGTCACCTACAGGTGCAGACCAGGTTACCAGATGAAGGGGTCCTATCCCCATGTTACCTGTGGTAGGGAAGGCAGGTGGGGGGAGGTGAGGATCAGCTGTGAGCCCGTCTCTTGTGGAGCTCCAACTCCTGTGCCCCATGCTCAGGTGGTGGGAGAGACATTCACTTTTGGGAGCCAGATACAATACAGGTGAATGTGAACTTCTGTATCTTATTTGTCCAATCTTTGTGTTAGAGAAGTACCACTATTCAAGTAGATAGTATGGTATTTAATATCCCTCTTACCCCCCTCTCTCTAGGTGTGATGAGGGGTATGAGCTGTCCAGCCAGTCTGACTCTCTGAGCTGTCAGTCTGAGGGCACCTGGTCTAAACAAAGCATCAGGTGCCGCCCCGCTCCGTGCCCGCTCCCTGCCAACCTCCCCACCCACGTCATGGTCACGGGGGAGGACCTCACCCCGGTTGGGGGGGTAGTCACCCTCTCCTGCCCAACGGGGTTCATCCTGCAGGGACCAGACCTGGCAGAGTGCCAAGTGAGACTGCTACTGTGTCAACAAAAAAATTGTGGTGACATTTTTTTTTCTCCATCAATTGCATTGATGTTTAGGTCCAAAAGGCCATCATCAGAACACTGAAAAATAACAGACAGAACCTAGTCAGAACTTTACCTCTGGTCGATTTTATCACCTTTTATTTTGACTACTGGGTTATTCACATCATTCATTTCATGTGATTTAGCTAAATGTTTACTGAATATGAATTCATTTCATGACTCTTTCTTTATGTTGTACTGTAGCTAGGTGGTAGCTGGTCTCCAGGCTTGTCCTCTGTCTCCTGTGGTCTGGTAGTTTGTGAGAAACCTCCTCTTCTTCCACATGGCATCACTGAGGGGGACAGTTACAGCTACGGAGACATTGTCTTGTACACCTGCCTGCCTGGGTTTGAGATGAAGGTAATGTCTGACACAATATTATACCATCACGATATTATATTATTGCAGTATTATTACAATATTATAGAGTATTATTACAAAACAGAGAATATTTTGCTTCAATTTGGGATAAAATGATTGTATGATTATAATACGAGCCATGATTCGACAGGAAATAGGCCTATTGGAGTTTTTAAATCCTCTGGCGTTGAGGCCGGAATTACATTGAATCAAAGTTATAATAATATGAATTATGATTATATTTTGATAGAGAATAGAGTGCAATGCATCATGGTAGATTTGACATTGCTATAGTGAAAAATCGAATAAATGTCACTATCACTCTTACTTTGGGTGAAACCTGAGAGACTGCCAAACACATTACGTGCATTGCCTAGGCACATTTTGTGCCGTGGTGAGGTTGGACCCAGGTGCAGAGAAGAGACCAGACGATGAATCAATGACTAAGGAAAAACATAATACTTTACTGAGAAACGATAACGGAAGAATCGCAGTAACACTGGGAAAACAACAGACACTATGTCTTGAAAACTCACTCAGGCGACAAGCGCACATGGCACACAATTCAAAGCTTCAGCAAAGGACAACAGCAAACACACCTCTTTTAACAGCGAAATCATAATGAGTAAATAGGACACGCCTGAGTGTCGTTAATGTCTCTAGGACGTCTCTGCCGTCCTCTGGTGACAGGTGGAACCATGAAACATGACCTATTACTGGAAATCACATGACATCATTTCCCCAAAACTATTAATGAAAGTGCATGCTGAGTCATAATGGAAGCAGAGAGAGCTTTGTGAGTCTGTGTTAGCAGATAGATTCACAATTCCCAGTGTGGCTATTTTTGTATAGATACACATTGTCTGTAATACAGCTACTCACTCTATTACAGGGAGACTCTGTACAGACCTGTCAAGGAGACAGAACATGGAGTGGGGCTCAGCCTACGTGCGTCAGTAAGTGTGTGTGTGTGTGCACGCACATGCATATGAGTTTTGATATAGAATGGAATTGTTCCTTCATGTCAATTTCCATACAGTAAGAACGTGCGTGATTGAATATGTTTAAATGCACCAATTTAGCAGAAATGATTACTGTTTTCCACATCCAAATGTTCTGTGTCCTCAGCTGTGTCATGTGGCCCACCTCCCTCTGTGGAGAATGCAGAGGTACAGACATCGGACGAAGCGTACCAGGGCAACGTCAGCTACGTGTGCAACCCTGGCTTACATCTGGTTGGCCCACAGAACCTCACCTGTCTGGCCAATGGAACATGGAGCCTGCCTGCACCAACATGTAAAGGTGTGGATGGCGCGTTATTCCAGGTTTATCATATTGTCCTCTAAGGCATTTAAGACGGGCAACTTGAATTCTACTCGAGCATTTGAAATAGACAATGGAAAATGGAATCATAATCAATTTGCTCTCAATATCTCTCCCTTTCTCTCTTTCCCTCCCTCCCTCTACCTTTCTTTCTCTCTCTCCTCTCAGTTGGCCAGGGTTGTGACATCCCCAAGGAGCTGTTGAATGGCAGGGTGCAGGAAGAGAACCTGACCACCGGGCGTGCTGTTGCGTTTCAGTGTGATAAAGGCTACGCCCTAAAGGGGGATACTCTGGTGGTGTGTATGGGAGACGGGACATGGAGCTCCACCTTCCCCTTCTGTCAACGTAAGACTTTGAGACAAACCAACATCACTACAACATCACAACTAACACGAATGTGTTACAGGAGTTTTTCTGGGACAGGTCACATGGTCAGGGATACCTCCTGGCCCTATTCATAGACAAAATAAAGGAGCCAATCCATGCTGCTGGTTTTATTTTATTAATTTATCTCAGGGTCTGTTCTTTCTATTTGTTTACAATCTGGAACAGAGTAAATAGGCATTTTAACATCATAGCCGATTTAGCCGGTGGTAACTTGTGGAATAGAAAACTGGCTGGAATGCGGTTTTAACCAATCAGCATTCGGGATTAGACATACCTCGTTGTATAATTGTTTCCCAATTTACACGCTGACTGTTGTGTTTCTACACCTCACATTCTTCAGTTTACACAGACCACAGAGGGAGGGGAGGGCCGGCACAGCCGATTGGGATACTTTGCAACATCATCACTCTTTCACATGCTGTTTCAAAACTGACTTCATCAGTAGCTAACGACCTGAAAATAATATCATTAAGAGCACTGAGCACACAGCTTGCATAGTCTCACAAACATTTACACACCTTGTTATGACATTTCTACGTAGCACCTGGGCTTATGCCGAACCTGTCTGTAATACGCCATTATACTCTATGCATAAGCATGAGTTGTCTCCAACTGGTATTCTTCTCATAAACATTTTACCCACATAGACACTTGTCAAACCTGTCTATAGTGTATTCCAATACTACTATACTCTGGGTCTCCCCATGCAGCCAAGCCGTGTCCCCCTCCCCCGGGATGGAAGGTGAGCGGTGGGGGTGTGAACACCTCTAAACAGCTGTTCTACGTGGGCCAGTCGTTACCGCCCGCCTGTCCCATGGGTCACCAGGCCAAGGGCACCGCCACCATCACCTGTAGGACAGACCAGACATGGACCCCAGTCAGCACTGTCTGTGAGAGTGAGTAGATACACTTTAAACTACTGTTCTTTAATCCAGGTTCTGGTCCTGGATATCCACTTGGGGAGCATGGTTTTGTTCCAGCCCAGTACTAACATAACCAATTAGGTTGTTATTGTAAAAGAGAATGTGTTCTCAATTACCTTAATTGACATGGTTAGATAAAGATAATGGTAAACCATTTAAACTACGAAAACAAAGGTTTAGTCGAATCAGGTATGTTAGTGCAGGGCTTGAATGAAAGCCTTAACACCAAAACCTACCACATCATGACAACATAGTGCACTACTCCGAGAGTGTCTGGTCAGCAATGTAAGATGTGACTGGTAGGTCGACAACACCAACCACTCACATATTAGTCTTTTATTATCACGTCCCAACCAGGATATTGACATTGGAACGAGACGAGGATTTCAAGATAAGGTACCATTCTAGGTCAACATAGAGAGATTGAATCTTAATTTCTCTTTCATTCTCTCACCATCCCTTCCCCTGGTACACTTTAAGCTTATTGGTTTATCAAAAAGAAGAACAGCCATTAAAACAGTACAGCCATCAAGTGTGTTCTCTAGTCTGTGTCCCAAATGTCACCCTGTTCCCTATATAGCGTACTACTTTTGACCCGAGCCCTATGGGCCCTTGTTTTAACAGTAGTGCACTATGAAGTGAATTTCAGACGCAGCCTAGGTGGAACATTCATGTTCCAGAAGGTAGCTCTGACAGATTAGATATGAGTTACTGAGATGAAGACTGTTGAGTATGAGTCATCATATTGATTTTGTTGCATTTTGCATCATCATGATGATGTGGCCGGTAATACTTTAAAAGTTCAATATCTTGAAAAATTGACTGCTGACATGCAAAACTTTTTGGGACTGTATCAATAGTGGACTAATGCGGAAGAAAATACAAAAATATAGTTTTTCAGTGGTTTCCCTTTAACCGGGTGGGAGCCCACTCCAATTTACTGTTTTCCTTTTATTTAACCAGGTACAGTTGAAGTCGGAAGTTTACATACACCTTATCCAAATACATTTAAACTCCGTTTTTCACAATTCCTGACATTTAATCCTAGTAAACATTCCCTGTCTTAGGTCAGTTAGGGAGAATGATTTATTTCAGCTTTTATTTCTTTCATCACATTCCCAGTGGGTCAGAAGTTTACATACATTCAATTCGAATTTTGTAGCATTGTTTTTAAATTGTTTAACTTAGGTCAAACGTTTCGGGTAGCCTTCCACAAGCTTCCCACAATAAGTTGGGTGAATTTTGGCCCATTCCCTCTGACAGAGCTGGTGTAACTCAGTCAGGTTTGTAGGCCTCCTTACTCACCACACCCCTTTTCAGTTCTGCCCACACATTTTCTATAGGATTGAGGTCAGGGCTTTGTGATGGCCACTCCAATACCTTGACTTTGTTGTCCTTAAGCCATTTTGCCACAACTTTGGAAGTGTGCTTGGGGTCATTGTCCATTTGTAAGACCCATTTTGCGACCAAGCTTTAAGTTCCTGACTGATGTCTTGAGATGTTGCTTCAATATATCCACATAATTTTCCTTCCACATAGCCATCTATTTTGTGAAGTACACTAGTCCCTCCTGCAGCAAAGCACCCCCACAACATGATGCTGCCACCTCCGTGCTTCACGGTTGGTGTTTTTCAGCTTGCAATCCTCCCCCTTTTTCCTCCAAACATAACGATGGTCATTATGGTCAAACAATTCTATTTTTGTTTCATCAGACCAGAGAACATTTCTCCAAAAAGTACGATCTTTGTCTCCATGTGCAGTTGCAAGCCGTAGTCTGGCTTTTTTATGTCGGTTTTAGAGCCGTGGCTTCTTCCTTGCTGAGCGGCCTTTCAGGCTATGTCGATATAGGACTCGTTTTACTGTGGATATAGATACTTTTGTACCTGTTTCCTCCAGCACCTTCACAAGGTCCGTTGCTGTTGTTCTGGGAATGATTTGCACTTTTCGTACCAAAGTACATTCATCTCTAGGAGACAGAACGCATCTCCTTGCTGAGCGGTATGACGGCTGTGTGGTCCCATGGTGTTCATACTTGTTTGTACAGATGAACATGGGACCTTCAGGAATTTGGAAATTGCTCCCAAGGATGAACCAGAATTTATTTCTGAGGTCTTGGCTGATTTATTTTGATTTTCTCATGATGTCAAGCAAAGAGGCACTGAGTTTGAAGGTAGGCCTTGAAATACATCCACAGATACACCCCCAATTGACTCAAATGATGTCAATTAGCCTTTCAGAAGCTTCTAAAGCCATGACATAATTTTCTGGAATTTTCCAAGCTGTTTAAAGTCACAGTCAACTTAGTGTATGTAAACTTCTGGCCCACTGGAATTGTGATACAGTGAATTATAAGTGAAATAATCTGTCTGTAAACAATTGTTGGAAAAATGACTTGTCATGCACAAACTAGATTTTTTTTTTTAGAACTTGCCAAAACTATTGTTCGTTAACAAGAAATTTGTGGAGTGGTTGAAAAACGAGTTTTAATGACTCCAACCTAAGTGTATGTAGACTTCCGACTTCAACTGTAAGTCATTGAGAACACATTCTCTTTTACTGAAAAGAGATCCAGTTCTTTCTTCGACTCCTATTATCACTCCACGTTCCCAACAGACAATAAGACAGTCCGATGTCAAGAGAAACACATTGTATTCTCACACGAGTGGTTATGAAACGTACCTATACATGCCTTGACCCATAAACATAACATGTTAAAACCACACAGGCAGGTTTTTAGCAGTTTTAGCTGCTTACGTAATGAATCCCATGTCGTTCTGAACCCACAACACAGTGGTTAGAAAAGTGTAAACTAGCAAAGATGATGCAAACATGATTCACAGGGGGAAATCGCTGACACTGTTGCTGTGTTCGCTTCCAAGCTTGTGTTTCTCCAATGAAGGGTGGGGATCGGTATGTACTTGTACAAAGAGGCATCTGTGCAGTGGCTTAGGTGATATACTGGTCTCTCTCTGGGATAATTTGGGTCATGATCCTGAATCAAGTCCACTGTTTTTTCGAAAACTCTTTTTACTATCCAGAAGTGAATCGATTCATAACATAGCAGTTTTAGAAATCCATCAAAAACTATTCATCAACATAAAAGATCCACCACACATTCGTTGTCCTATGCTGTCCGCATGACCTTCCTGCTGGGCATTGAGCATGGAGCCATACTATTTTCTGTTGTACTTTTCCCATCACCTCCTCTCCTTTGTCTCTGTGGGGGCAGCGTGTTAGGCTGGATAAATGGGTTAGACATTAAGTAGATCAGCTGCTTTCATAGCATGTTTGTAACTCCTTAAGGGCTTCTAGCTGCTATGGTTTCCATTGTGTTTTAATTCTCTCTAACTTTTCACGCTTGTTGGTGATACTGTTGGTTTACAGTACAATGCTGTTTGGTATGATGTGGCGTGTGGATGTCGATGTATTTGCATGTCTGCCTGGCTCTTGCTTTTTGAGGACTCCCCTGTCGGCTCCAACACTAACCGATTCTCATTGGTTTGTTTTCAGGGTTTTCTTACAAGGAACGCAGACTGTAGAGTCACAAACACATAATTTGACACATCTTTGCATGGCATTCATACTTTCCCTTCAACGTGATCTTTATAGCCAGGTGGTTCTATCGAAGGGAAAATATGAAGCAATGTTGGTCCATTATTTCAAGCACAGTAGTTTAGTTAGTTTAAAGGCATGTGATAACATGTACATAAAATGTGGCCCAAATGAGTTGTAAGTAACCAGAGGGGCTGTCCGTCCGTTTCGGCACAGGGGTCTCCTGCGGCCCCCCTCGCCACGTGGCCCACGGGGTGGTGCGGGGGGCGGTGTTCCAGTTCGGGGATGTGGCGATGTACTCGTGTTTCGGAGGGTACGCCATGGAGGGTCACAGCAGAAGTGTGTGTCTGGAAAACGGGACCTGGACCCCCCCTCCCGCCTGCAGAGGTAGAGAGACTGCACCCTTACCGCTGCGTCCTAAAAGGAGGGCATCCTCTACTCCTGACAGCTTGCGTGCCCTCCCCTCCGCTTCTCCAGTCACTTGTACTGAGCACATACACCACTCCACTCACTTGACTTTGACATACTAGATAGCAGGGTTGTCCAGTGATGCCTGTGTCTAAGGCACCATCAGTTATGAATTGAAACGTTTCTATAAAGGAATGCTGTCTTTATGAATGCTATCTTTATCCCAGTGCATGAAGTCAGCATGGTCAAGGCCCCATCACAGCATGGCTACCAGTAAAATGTTCTCATTTCTATTAAACAAGATTAGCTATTTTAACTGAATGCTTTCTCTACGGTCTATACCGGGGGTTGGCAACTCCAGTCCTCCAGGGCGTGAGTGGTGTCACACTTTTTCTCCATCCCTAGCAAACACAGCTGATTTAATCAAATTGCATTCTAAACGGAAGATCGTGATTAGGTGATTATTGGAGTCAGGTGTGTTAGCTGGAGCTGGGGCAAAACTGTGACACCAATCAGGCCTTCGAGGACTGGAGTTGCCCACCCCTGATCTACACACTTGTGAGATGGGGACTGTTTGGAGGATGTGTCAGTATTTTGGCTTTAATAAGGCGTGTGTGTCCTTTCTTCTCCAGCGGTGTGTTGGCTACAGTGCCTGAACGGAGGGGTGTGTCAGAGACCCAACACCTGTTCCTGTCCTGAGGGGTGGATGGGCAGACTGTGTGAGGAACGTAAGTATTATAAATCAATCTATCAATCAATCACATTTATTTTGGATGGATGGGCAGACTAGAAACAAAAACAGACAGTCTCCCTGTAATAGAGTGAGTTGCTGTATTACAGACACTGTGTATCTACACAAAAATAGACACACTGGGTAGTGTGAATCTTTCAGACTTACTGTTGGAGGAATTTAATTCATATATGTTCATTAACCAATTCAATTGTAACAAAGCAAAACACTTTGTCCATTTATAAGAATTTGTAAGGTTCTTATTTGCATAAAATTGACAAGATCAGTCTCAAAATTAATCAGTAGCGTTTATTTCCGAGAGCTCTGGTCATAATACCATGTACATTGGTTTATATACCTCACATTTTGTCAGCGTTTAAATGTCCCTCCTTCTCTCCGACAAGGACAAAGGCTTCAAAAGTCCATTCCAACCCACTAACACACATACATTACACACTATATCTGCATTATCTCCCGAAGTCTCACCACAGTTTATTACCACTTAGCTGACAGTTCCAGTCCCTCCCAGATACGGAAAACCTGGAGGGGCTCTCGCTGTCTCATTTTATCTTCACAGAGTTATAGATGGGTTGGTTCAAACATAGGTTAAGGAACCTCTTTGTTTTCGTTAGGCGCACACATGCATTCCTCTCTTCCCCCCTCCAACCTAGTTGGAGCTGTGTTTATTATTTTGAATTACTCATTGTTCATGCTACATAACATCTTTCTTATGAACTAACACTATTAATCAGATATAGTGAAACAGGGTAGAATTCAATTAGTTATAGTTCTAATTAAATGTGTACATTATTTAGTCATTATTCATAAAATTCATAACACTTACTCAGCTCTCTGCTTCCATTATGACTCAGCATGCACTTCCATCAATCGTTTTGGGGAAATAATGTCATGTGATTTCCAGTAATTGAAAATGTGCCTAGGAAATGCACATAATGTGTTTGGCAGTCTCTCAAAGTAAGATTGATAGTCGCTTATTCGATTTCTCACTATAGCAATCTCAAATCTATCACGATGCACTGCACTCTATTCTCTAATCAATATTATTATAACTTTAATTCAATGTAATTCCACCCTCCTGCAAATTTGTTTTCCTGTTCAGCTTTTTGGTCTCTAGATGTAACAATATTCTCAACTCCTGAGCATTTAAAAAAACTTCCAAAGGACTCCCATAGAATAATGGTACTTGCTTTTGATTGTTTTATAATCATTGTTTTATAATCATAATTTTCCCCAAAATTGTAGGAAATCATTATATATTTTTTCTCTGTTCTGTAATATTGTAATAATACTGTAATAATATAGTATTGTAATAATACTGTAATAATATAATATTGTAATAATATAGTATTGTAATAATACTGTAATAATATAATATTGTAATATACTGCAATAATATAATATTGTAATATACTGTAATAATATAATATTGTAATATACTGTAATAATATAATATTGTAATAATACTGTGATACAATATTGTAATAATACATGAATAACATAATATTGTAATAATAGAGGGAGAGAGAAAGAACTAGAGTGAGCAAGTGTGCGAGAGAGAGGTAGCAAATTAAGAAAAAGAGATGAAAATTGAAACAGAGAGAGAGAGAGAGAGAGAGAGAGAGAGAGAGAGAGAGGTATTTGGATTTTACTCCCTACTCTCATCACAACCAACGAGTCTGCGTTAGAGAAAGTGGATCCACACTGCAGCCATGAGAAGGCCTACACTGTTTCACTGACTCTGGGAAATTCACTCTCTTTGACTAGATTAATTTTGCATAGTTAAAGAGATTCCCAATCCCCATCTGTGTGAAATCTTTTCACGTCCTTTTTGTGCATTGTTTTCTTCGAGTGAGAGTGGTTGAGTCCGAAATGGCACCCTATTCACAGTATATAGAGCACTCCTTGATTGGGTTCTGATGAAAAGTGCCAAGTGTGTGCAAAGCTGTCATCAATGCAACAGGTGGAAGAACTTTGAAGAATCTCAAATCTCAAATATATTTTAATTTCTTTACACTTTTTTGGTTACTACATGATTCAATATGTGTTATTTCCTAGTTTTGATGTATTCACTATTATTCTACGATGTAGAAAATATTCAAAATAAAGTGAAACCCTTAAATGAGCAGGTGTGCCCAAACTTTTGACTGGTACTCTATATCCTAGATAGGTGCCCCACTAGCGGCAGGTAGCCTAGTGGTTAGAGCGTTGGACTAGTAACCGAAAGGTTGCAAGATCAAATCCAAGAGCTGACAAGGTACAAATCTGTCACTGTTCCTAGGCTGTCATTGAAAATACTGATAAATAAATAATAAAGGTAAAATAAAAATATATATTTTTAAAAACTAGCGCCATCTTTGGGTTGGCATTATGCCCATTATCTTAACATCTTCCTTTTCATATATAAGTAGCTCGAGCACTTCATACCATTCTAATACGACAGTGAAAATACCTATTTACATTATCAACACCTTTTTTAACTTGTAATTTAAGGGACATATTTAAGGGACATATTCCCTGTACCACAGGGGCATTCTTATGTTAGCCATTATCCTACTGTGTCGCACTGGTGGAATATTGGGCACCTCTGGGACATTGGGCACCTCCGGGATGTTGGGTACATCTGGTAGCCTCGGGTCCTTTCCTGGCACCTCTGGGACGTTGGGCACCTCCGGGATGTTGGGTACATCTGGTATCCTCGGGTCCTCTGGGACGTTGGGCACCTCCGGGATGTTGGGTACATCTGGTAACCTTGGGTCCTCTCCTGGCACCTCTGGGAGCCTCATGGCCTCTCCTTCCTCTTCCACAGCCTCCTGAAATTGTGGAGGCACGGTCGGCAGAGATAACTGCTCTGGTGGGGTCTTCCCCGTCTCCTCATTATGTGCCCTGCCCACACCATCCAGAGGATATTTCCAGTCTACCCATGTGGCCCTCCTGTGCCCTATGGTCTCCTGAACTGGGCGTATGTCCTTCCGGTTCCTTCCGTACTTTCAGCCCTTTACTTTCATATGACCTTGCGCTGATGTGCCCTATGCATGTGCCAAGACTCCATGTGGCATCCCTGGCATGAGGTGACAGGAGAACTCTGACAGCTTGGCCTTGTTTTATTACAGGCAGATTTTTTGCATGCTGGTCATAGAAATGTTTTGAGTTGTCCTTCCGTGCACGTTTGTGTGCCTGAACATCCACGGGGAGATGTTTTGATCAGTAGCATGGTTCACATCTTCAACCTCAGCCTGTAGAGCATATACAGTCTCATTGGTCCAAGAAGACTAAGCTAAGGATCCTGGGACTAAACAACTCCCTCTGCAACTGGATCCTGGACATCCTGACGGACCGCCCCCCAGGTGGTAAGGTTAGGCAACAACACATCTGCCACGCTGATCCTCAACACGGGGGCCCCTCAGGGGTGCGTGCTCAGTCCCCTCCTGTACTCCCTGTTCACTCATGACTGCATAGCCAGGCACGACTCCAACACCATCATTAAGTTTACTGATGACAAGGTGATCAGGCCTAACAGTGGTAGGCCTGATCACCGACAACAATGAGACAGCCTGACCGTGTGGTGCAAGGACAACAACCTCTCCCTCAACGTGATCAAAACAAAGGAGATGATTGTGGACTACAGGAAAAGGAGGACCGAGGACCAACCATTCTCATAGACGGGGCTGTAGTGGAGCAGGTTGAGGGCTTCAAGTTCCTTGGCGTCCACATCACCAACAAACTAACATGGTCCAAACACACCAAAACAGTTGTGAAGAGGGCACAACAAAACCTATACCCCCTCAGGAGACTGAAAATATTTGGCATGGGTCCTCAGATCCTCAAAAGGTTTTACAGCTGCACCATCGAGAGCATCCTGACGGGCTGCATCACTGCCTGGTATGGCAACTGCTCAGCCTCCGACTGCAAGGCACTACAGAGGGATGTGTATACGGCCCAGTACATCACCGGGGCCATGCTTCCTGTCATCCAGGATCTCTATACCAGGCGGTGTAAGAGGAAGGTCCTTAAAATAGTCAAAGACTCCAGCCACCCTAATCATAGGCTGTTCTCTGCTACCGCATGGCAAGCGGTACCGGAGCGCAAAGTCTAGGTCCAAGAGACTTCTAAAAAGCTTCTTCCCCCAAGCCATAAGAATCCTGAACAGCTAATCAAATGGCTATCCAGACTATTTGCATCCCCCCCCTTTACGCTGCTGCTACTTTTTACTCTCTTTATTTATATTTACCCCCTTTTTTATTTACTGCTGCTCTTTAATTATTTGTTATTCGTATCTCTTACTTTTTTAAAGGTATTTTCTTAAAACTACATTGTTGGTTAAAGGCTTGCAAGTAAGCATTTCACTGCAAGGTCTACACCTGTTGTATTCGGCGCATGTGACAAATGAAATTTGATTTGATATTGCGGCTGACTAGTTGTCGGTAGTGCTGCTCTAGACATGAAATCTGCAATGTGAAGCTCTTACTCCTTTCTTGTATACTACCTGAAGTTGATAACGCTGAAGCTTTAGCATCATCCTTTGGAGTCGCTTCGGGGCAGATAGAAGAGGTTTTTAGAAGAAGACCTCAAGCGGCTTGTGATCAATGTGCACTGTGATAAAATCCCTACCATGGAGGTATTGATCAAAACGGTCACAGGCAAACACTATGGCTAGGCACTCCTTTTCAATTTGGGCATATCCTTGCTCCGTGGGTGTCAATGTCCTTGAAGCAACTGCAATGGGCTGCCCCTAGGCCTTTGTCACTTGCATCACATTGTAGGGTCACTTCCTCAGAGGTCATAGTGCCTCAGTATTACCTCAATTTCTCGATTTGCTCCAATGCAGCATCATGTTGAGAATGTCATGCCCACATCACATCTTTATTGGCTTTTCACACATTTCTGCTGAAAGGAGAAGCTTTTGCAAGGTTTTCACCACTTGGAGCTTTAGCACATATGTTTCCCCATCATGATTTGCTTGTAGTTCACACTCCCCTGCCATGGTACAGCCTTAGCCTTGCCTTGCTTGGTTGGTTGTAGCTTTGCATCTCCATCCTGGTCGGATCATAATCACAGTTATCACATGTCAGTGGGGCAAGCTTTAAGTTTGTAAATCCTTTATCTTTGAACATGCCAATTGCTCGCTTCCACAAAACTTGAGACATCTGTGGCATTGTGTTGTGTGACAGAACTGCACATTTTAGAGTAGCTTTTTATTGTCCCAGCCAAGGTGCACCTGTGTAATGGTCATGCTGTTTAACCAGCTTCTTGATTTGCCACACTTGTAAAGTGGATGGATTATCTTGGGAAAAGAGAAATGCACACTAACAGGGATGCAAACACATTTGTGCATAAAAATAATAAAAAGCTTTTTGTGTACATGGAACATTTCTGGGATCTTTATTTCAGCTCATGAAACATTTGACCAACACTTTACATGTTGCGTTTATATTTCTATTCAGTAGGGTAGTACATAAACTATATAAGGAATAGGGTGCCATTTTGGACGTAGCCAGAGAGAAGGCTGCTCTTTTGACACAGCTTGCCTATGGTGAATGACCACATAGGCCTAGTCAGTGAGGTGAAGGACAAATGATGACTTTCTGTTTCTGTTTGTGTTCGTCCAATCAAATCACAGCGATCTGCATCCTGCCGTGTCTGAACGGTGGGAGGTGTGTGGCGCCCTATCAGTGCGAGTGTCCCACGGGCTGGATGGGGACGCGCTGCCACAGCGGTGAGTGTGTATGTGCTGTGTGTATGTGCTGTGTGTGTGTGTGTATGTGCTGTGTGTGTGTGTGTGTGTATGTGCTGTGTGTGTGTGTGTGTGTGTGTGTGTGTGTGTGTGTGTGTGTGTGTGTGTGTGTGTGTGTGTGTGTGTGTGTGTGTGTGTGTGTGTGTGTGTGTGTGTGTGTGTGTGTGTGTGTGTGTGTGTGTGTGTGTGTGTGTGTGTGTGTGTGTGTGTGTGTGTGTGTGTGTGTGTGTGTGTGTGTGTGTGTGTGTGTGTGTGTGTGAGGAGTGTGTGAGGAGTGTGTGTGAGGAGTGTGTGTGAGGAGCTCAGTGACGTAAGACAGGTCCTTCTCTTATATACTTGCTCACCTGAGGTTTCCCTACCATTTTGTGATGTCTCCCATTGACTTTCTGTAGGGGACCTTAACTTGTATGGAATGTTTGACAAGACATTTGTACGGAAAATATTATCTTGTTGCCTCTATGGCGACAGTGTTAGATACTGTACATAATGTCAACAGTCTGTCACTGATTAAAGCAGTGAAGCAAAAAGCATGAAACTAAACTTACTTTGAGGTGTCACAAATGTGACAAAAGTGTAGCCTGAAATAACTAAGATTTTTCTTTAAATGTTTTTCTTAAAATAAGTTATAGGACTTAATTGCTGACTTAAGACATCTGTCTAAAAGATACTGAATATTGTTATAGGCTGGTAATGATTGGTGAGAAACTGTTTTTTTAAGTGTTGATGACATCAGGGAGAGAATGAATTAATGATCAGAGGTACTTATCCACCCATTCGGTCTGTGTCAGTGCGAGTCACACTGTAAGCTACTGTTGCAGCAGGTAATGCTGCGTCCATGAAAACCGATGTGTTTGCTGTGAAAGTCATTGTTCCTTAACAGAGCCCAAAGCAAACGCTGCAATCATCATTGAAGCATGGACAGAAACCTGACCCTGTCCTGTAGAAACAGACTACCTCTCTGATTGTTAGGCTTACTGTTAAATTCTATTCAACAGTACCAATCCCTGAGGGGCAATTACTAAGGCATTGTCAGTGAGTGGCGACATCACAACGTCTGATGTACAGTATGTTACCGTGCTTTGGTTTTTCCACACACGATGACATCCTCCTCTCAATATGGATGTGGTTAATACTGAAACCAAGAAACTAATGTCTCTTATTTTCCATTGCATCTTTGCTCATGTCCTCTTTCTGTGTGAATGTAGTTTTGGTATGCATTTCAGGAGAATATGAATGTGGAAAGCACTACTAATAGTGATCATGTAATTTAACGTAGCAGGTGTAAAAGAAACGCCTGAAACTACATATACAGTTGAAGTCAGAAGTTTACATACACCTTAGCCAAATACATTTCAACTCAGTTTTTCACAATTCCTGACATTTAATCCTAGTAAAGATTCCCTGTCTTAGGTCAGTTAGGATCACCGCTTTATTTTAAGAATGTGAAATGTCAGAATAACAGTACAGATAATTATTGATTTCAGCTTTTATTCCTCTCATCAAATCAAATCAAATGTATTTATATAGCCCTTCGTACATCAGCTGATATCACAAAGTGCTGTACAGAAACCCAGCCTAAAAACCCAGCCAAAAACCCCAAACAGCAAGCAATGCAGGTGTAGAAGCACAGTGGCTAGGAAAAACTCCCTAGAAAGGCCAAAACCTAGGAAGAAACCTAGAGAGGAACCAGGCTATGAGGGGTGGCCAGAGATTATAACAGAACATGGCCAAGATGTTCAAATGTTCATAAATGACCAGCATGGTCAAATAATAATAATCACAGTAGTTGTCGAGGGTGCAGCAAGTCAGCACCTCAGGAGTAAATGTCAGTTGGCTTTTCATAGACGATCATTAAGAGTATCTCTAACACTCCTGCTGTCTCTAGAGAGTTGAAAACAACAGGTCTGGGACAGGTAGCACGTCCGGTGAACAGGTCAGGGTTCCATATCCGCAGGCAGAACAGTTAAAACTGGAGCAGCAACACGGCCAGGTGGACTGGGGACAGCAAGGAGTCATCATGCCAAGTAGTCCTGAGGCATGGTCCTAGGGCTCAGGCCCTCCGAGAGAAAGAGAGAAAGAGAGAGAGCATACTTAAATTCACACAGGACACCGCATAAGACAGAAGTACTCCAGATATAACAAACTGACCCTAGCCCCCCGACACATAAACTACTGCAGCATAAATACTGGAGGCTGACACAGGAGGGGTCAGGAGACACTGTGGCGCCATGTACATTACATTCCCAGTGGGTCAGAAGTTTACATACACTCAATTAGTATTTGGTAGCATTTTGGCCCATTCCTCCTGACAGAGCTGGTGTAACTCAGTCAGGTTTGTTGGCCTCCTTGCTCGCAGACGCTTTTTCAGTTCTGCCCACAAATTTTCTATAGGATTGAGGTCAGGACTTTGTGATGGCCACTCCACTACCTTGACTTTGTTGTCCTTAAGCCATTTTGCCACAACTTTGGAAGTATGCTTGGGGTCATTGTCCTTTTGGAAGACCCATTTGTGACCAAGCTTTAACTTCCTGACTGATGTCTTGAGATGTTGCTTCAATATATCCACATAATTTTCCTACCTCATGATGCCATCTATTTTGTGAAGAGTCCCTCCTGCAGAAAAGCACCCTCACAACATGATGCTGCCACCGCCGTGCTTCACGGTTGGGATGGTGTTCTTTGGCTTGCAAGCCTCCCCATTTTTCCTCCAAACATAACAATTGTCATTATTGCCAAACAGTTCTATTTTTGTTTCATCAGCCCAGAGGACATTTCTCCAAAAACACGATCTTTGTCACCATGCGCAGTTGCAAACCGTAGTATGTCTTTTTTATGTCAGTTTTGGAGCAGTGGCTTCTTTCTTGCTGAGCGGCCTTTCAGGTTATGCCGATATAGGACTTGTTTAACTGTGGATATAGATACTTTTGTAACTGTTTCCTCCAGCAACTTCACAAGGTCGTTTGCTGTTGTTCTGGGATTGATTTGCACTTTTCGCACCAAAGTACGTTCATCTATAGGAGACAAAATGCGTCTCCTCCCTGAGTGGTATGATGGCTGCGTGGTCCCATGGTGTTTAGATGAACGTGGTACCTTTAGGCGTTTGGAAATTCTGAGGTCTTGGCTGATTTCTTTTGATTTTCCTATGATGTCAAGCAAAGAGGCACTGAGTTTGAAGGTAGGCCTTGAAATACATCCACAGGTACATCTCCAATTGACTCTGACTCCATTACATAATTTTCTGGAATTTTCCAAGCTGTTTAAAGGCACAGTCAATTTAGTGTATGTAAACTTCTGACCCACTGGAATTGTGATACAGTGAACTATAAGTGAAATAATCTGTAAACAATTGTTGGAAAAATGACTTGTGTCATGCACACAGCAGATGTCCTAACCGACTTGCCAAAACTATAGTTTGTTAACAAGAAAGTTGTGGAGTGGTTGAAAAATTAGTTTTAATGACTCCAACCGAAGTATATGTAAACTTCCGACTTCAACTGTAGATCCTCTCCACTGGTTTCGACAGGAAGAAAAAAAAAAACTGGCTGTGCAGGTTCTCTCTGCACTGTTCAACCAATCCTGTAAATGTGGAGGAGTTAAGTAAGAGTGTCACCTTGTTAACGTCCAAAAGCGGAAGTCTCGTCACAGGCCCTCTTTCCATATGCTCTTTCCATATGTAAGTGTACCCTAGAAAAGGGGTGAGCACAAGTCATGCTGCACAGAGGGATGACCGCAATCCCATTTCGCCTGTGTCATTGATTACTCATGCGAAAACGTCTTAATTTGAAAACTTTATGGTGGAAAAATCGTTGGAACAATTTCCATGATTTTATGGGTATTATGTCCACTGTGGCGGACTATAAGGGTTCTACCAGGGAACGTGTTTTATTATGAGGAAGTCTTGTAGATGAGATCCTGATAATGACATTTACTGAATGTGTGTGTGTGTGTCCACACCTATGTGTGTTTGTGTGTGGGTGTGTGCGAGCTTGTTCGTGTTGAATGAAGGGTTTACAGAGGTCTTGACAGTGTGTGTGTTTTCACAGCGGTGTGCTTGTCGCCCTGTCTGAATGGTGGAAGGTGTATCAGGCCTAACCGGTGTCAATGTAGTCCAGGATGGAACGGGCACGACTGCTCGAGGTGAGAGGACAAACATACACACACGGAGACAGACAGACTCACACTACAAACATAAGTACATCCTCACAAATACACACAAATCCCTTCTCACATTCACACACAAACTGACAATCAACATATGCATGTTCACACAATACTGTACTTACTGTCGTTCCTGCAAATACACATACTAGTACTATCAGACCAACCACAGAACTAGTGTGCTTGAGTATCCCTAGACTGGATAGAATGACAAAGCAACATTTCCCAGGAAATAATATGCACTCCACTTCCTCTTTCCCTGAATCAGGCTTTGTTTGTGTCATCATTTGAGATGCACACTAGCACAGTATTCCAAAGTGCACTATACAATCTCTCTGTAATATGAGTGGGGGAGAGGAGCACTCTCACCAGACCTGGGTTCAGATACTATTAGAAATAATTTCACATACTTTACCAGTGCTTGATTGAGCTTGCCTGGCTTAAAGGCTAATAGAATAGTCCCAAAACGGCAAACCCCGCCCATCTGGCATTCTAGGCAGGCTAGAGCAAGCACTCAAAGTATTTGAAAGATTTCAAATAGTAATTGAACCCAGGTGTCTCTCACCTCAGCTCTCCCTCTGTTGGAGGTAGGCCAAGGTGTGGGTGGATAGAGATAGAGGCCCAGTACTAACTCAGCACGTCAGCTTAATTGGAAGTAGATATACAGTACCTGACTGCACCACTCGAAAACAGAACGCTCTTCTCATCTGACCACGTTGATTTTTTTCCTGACAATGTGAATTCTTGGAATCTCTACCTATTATTTTTTTAAAGTAAAAACTCCGCTTTGGGAGTCAGTTGTGGGAACTCTGTTGAGCAGTGGAGGCTGGTGGGAGGAGCTATAGAATGATGACATCATTGTAATGGCTGGAATGGAACGGTATCAAACAGATTTGGAAACCACAGTTGACTCCGTTCCATTTAATCCATACCGTTCATTACAATGAGCAGGCCCTCCTATAGCTTCCTCCACCAGCCGCCATTGCCGTTGAGTCCGTTCCAATGTACTGTAACTTAAGGCTGACAGGTATAACTGATTGAGAAACCACTCGCTTCTGTCTCCACGGAGTCGTCATAGAACCCATTTGGCTCAGTTACGCTGTAGGGCTATCCATTTATTGTGAAGCTTTCTCACGTGGAGAACAGCCAACGGGGCTTTTTTAAACCCCAACAGTCAGCGCAAAACAGGAGGGCACCAATAGGACATCTATACTGGCTAATGGCAATGTTCTTCTCCATTTAAAAGCTCAGGCCAGAAAGAAAAGGATTTGAAAATGCTATAAAAAATAAAAAGATGTAGTCTAATTCTTTTTCTTTCCACTTTACAGGAAAAGAAAATCAGGATATTTTCATTAAGTCCAGCGTGAAAGATCTTGCTCTCAAATGGGAGTTTTGTATAATTATTTCATAATTGTAAACCATGCATTCTCTCCTCTCAAAAAACAAACCCGATACATTGTAAAATAAAGCTGTATTTTTTCATATAGAAAATCAACAGTATTAACTATATGCTGCTATATACTTGTATGATGTGTAAAAACTGTGATTGTCCAATGTAAACTATTCTCACATTTTTATTAAAGCAGAAAATACAGTACAATGCTCCATTCCCTCCTTTTTCAGATGCAAGCCTAGTGTATCGTTAGCCTCTCCTTCACTTTACTTCTTTAATGATGCTTCTAGTCAATAGCCATAGTGCTTGAGATGCATAGGAGGGAGTAAATATGCCAGTCATTTAGAAGTCTTAATGGTCTATCCCTCCACTGTAGTTACTAAATGAGACATTACATGCTTTAGAACGTATAGAATCTAAAAGGCCAAAACAGACATTTCTAAAATAAATGTTAAACCATCAAAGTCAAATTGGGGATGCTTATGTTCATCCTTTGTCAAACATGTACAAGGGAGTGTAAACTGTAAAAGTGTGGCATGAAAGAAATTGTTGTTGCACATCTCACTCCCCCAGAGACCCCAACGGTAAGGGATTCATTACTGACCGTGACCCTGGAGCAATAAGTGCCTAGCTCAAGGGCAGAGCAGATTTTTCACCTAGTCGGCTCGGGGATTTGAACTAGCAATGTTGTGTACTGGCCAAATGCACTAACCACTAAGCTACCAGCCGCCTAATAATTCTAGATAAACATTAGGATAAACAAACCATCCAGATGTCACACATGCACTCAATTCTAATCTAGAAGGTTAAATATACAGGTATTGACTACACCCGCATGCATAGTGCAACACTTACAGTATGTGTCCCATCTTGTCTGTTAACTCATCCATAAAAAGCATGGGAACACAAACCAAATTTCAGAATGAATCTTAATTTATTGAACGCACCCACACAACAGAATATAAACAATACAACATAGCTCTAAGATTTAAAAACAGGTTTATAATAGTCCTTTTAAAGAGAAACTCCTGAGATGAATAATAACATAACTCATACACTGGAGGATTTAGAGGTATGATTTGGTCTGAACATTTAGAAGAGAATAATAATTAAGATACTTTTTTTACTGAATGTTAGAGTGTACATATGGTGGAATCTTTCCATTGAGAGGGAGTTGGAATATGTTTTATAGACATGGTTGGTGGTTGTTTTTCTACAGCGTCAGTGTGTGTGTGGCAGCATTAGCCTCATGACCTCAGGGCCTTGATCTTCTCCTCCAGCGTGGCTTGGTTGGCCCCAGAAAAATCATCCACCTGGGAACGACACCAGGAGACCTTACAATCACTTTCAATGTACTGTAGCAACGGTTCAAAAACATGGGATAGTATAAACACTATACTACTAGGCCTGTACTAAATATAACATTGTCTTAGTCATATAAAAAAAAAAAAGCATAAAGATGAATGAAAAGACCCACCTTTCCCCCATTCTTGTAGAAATGGAACGTTGGCATGCATTTGATATCACAGTGTTGGGCCACATCCTACAGTAACAGAGAGAGTGAATGGTGATTTAAACAGACCCTTGTGTTTTTAAACCCCTTATCCATGGGGATAAGGAGCTGTGATAAGGTAGTAGTCCAAAAATAGTCAGAGTCTATAATAAAACAGCCATGTGGTTGAGTAACACCCAGTAAGGAAGGTCTTAGTTAGGACAACCCTGTCCAGCTTAACTGACTGTGCAGAATGCCTCAAGCCTTCTGTAATCAAGCAAACGAGTAGGTCTTGGAAAACCCCACCATTACACAAAGCGACTCCTTGTAACCACAGCAACCACAGTTTACTACAAAACAAAGACCCTTTCACTTGAAAACTGAGACAGGAAAGCAGGGTCATTAGTAGAGCTGTCCAACTAGTGGAGTATGAGTTGGAGTCGTGCACCACTAGTTAGACAGCTACTAATGACCCTGCTTTACAAAATCTTGGTCGACTCAATCTTGGATATTTCTGAAGCGCACTCTACACTGAGCCTAGTCTTTGCCATGTTATAGCCCTATTCGGACAGGTATTAGAGATGTTGGTTATGTGCGTTATTCCAGAAGACGATTCACACAGGGTTAGTCCCCACTCCCCAAACTGTAATTCTGAATTTTAATGACTTTTTTAAAAAAAAATGACGGAAACCTGGAGGTTTTTATTGTAGGCGTGAACATATCTAAAATGCCATGTCTAGACGATAATAGGCTACACTGATAACTCGTGCTTGGCTGACAAATGTATAGGTGTCCCCACAATATTAAAACAGCAGAGAGAGAAAAAAAAAGTGATCCTTATTATTTTAGCGATCCATGGTAGACGTCCTTCCTAATAACTTATCTTCTTAAAAATCTTTAAAAGGCTCCCAATTACATTTAAGCGTCCATATTCCTAATCTGTATTCAGATGACACTGCTGTGTGACTCACCGCTGCGTCGTCAACGTCCACCTTGAGGAAAACCACGTTACTGTTCTCTGGTTTTTCCGACAGCCCCTGTACAGAAGTAAAGAGCAGAGGTTAAAAGGTCATGTGTCAGCAAAACATCCATAGAAAAACAAGCTAATACTGTACTGTCTCGTCTCAACCAGTTGACTTGGGCATAACAGCTCGTGTTCATAGTCATAACATACAATTGATAGATAGAGGACGCACACCATCGTTTTGTGGCGGACTTGATTTACACCACCACTAGTGCCATGTAATAGAAGTTTCAGGTGACAATGCATCTTTTGAGTCAGTGTAACATGGGTTGCAGGCAGAAGTATCACAACTACAGCTGTGGTAGTGGTGAGAAGATGCTTTACTTTGCCCCAAGCCATAATGCCCCAAGTCGTGTTCAAATGGACTGAAACTACTGGAGTTGTCCAATAGAAAACAAATTTTAGTTTGTTTCATTTCAAAATATTTTGCGACGCCTTACTGAACAACATCCTCAGTGGGCTTTTGATTCACCATCGCTCATTAGCATTCTGGTTAGAGACCATATGAGTCTTTCACATGATAAGCGCCGAGTCCTGGAGGATGGTCACCAAGACAACACACGACTCAGTCAGAGACAGGGTCAGTGTTCCAAATGACACCCATTCCCTATATAGGGCACTACTTTGACCAGAGCCCATATGGACCATGGTCAAAAGTAGTGCACTATGTAGGGAATAGGGTGGCACTTGGGATGCAACCCAGGGTTCTCTCATTATATCTCTGGCTCAGTCCAACTGCTTCAGACAACTCCCACTTGGCATGAGGCCCCTCACTGGAGAACGTCAGACAGCTACAACTAGCAGAGGCGGTTGTTCCATGTCATTTCTGCAAGCCATGACACCCACCATCGCCAATTTTCCTGAAATAATTTCTGTAGTTAGAAACAGATAAGATTAGCATTCCTACAACATTTTGTAACCAAATCCACAATTTCTATACCAGGCAGTGTAAGAGGAAGGCCCTAAAAATAGTCAAAGACTCCAGCCACCCTAGTCATAGACTGTTCTCTGCTACCGCATGGTAAGCGGCACTGGAGCACCAAGTCCAAAAGGCTTCTCAACAGCTTCTACCCCCATGCCATAAGACTCCTAATCAAACAGCTACCCAGACTATTTGCATTGTCCCCCCCTCTTTAACACTGCTGCTACCCTTTATTGTCTACTCTTTTTCCACCCCAATATCATGGTAGCCAATTGGTCGTTAGACTTCTCCGTACGGGACAAGCGATGGGACTCGGGAGTCCAAGGTCGAGAGTCATGAGTCCTCCGAAACACAACCCAATCAAGCTGAACTGCTTCTTGAAACAACGCCCACTTAACCAGGGAAGCCAGCCGCACCAATGTGTTGGAAGAAACCCCGTACACCTGGCGACCATCAGTGTGCACTGCGCCCGGCCCGCCACAGGAGTCACTAGTGCGCGATGGGACATTGACATCCCTCCTGGCCAAAACCCTCCCCTAACACGGACAGCGCTGGGCCAATTTTGCGCCGCCCCATGGGTCTCCCGGTCGCGGCCGGCTGTGACAGCCTGGACTCGAGCCCAGAATCTCTAGTGGCCTTAGACCACTACGCCAATCAGGATGCCCATACTATTTATTATCTATGCGTAGTCACTTTAATAACTACCTACATATTACCTCGACTGACCTGTACCCCCACATATTGACTACTGGTACCCCTGTATGTAGCCTGGCTAATGTTATTTTACTGCTGCTCTTTAATTAACCTACAATGCAGTTAAGAAAAAGTGTTAAAGGGCATATAAGTAAGTATTTCACTGTAAGGTCTACACCGGTTGTATTCGACACGTGACAAATAAAATGTGAAATATAATTTGATGTGATAAGTTCAGTTAATTGATTACACCCAAATTGGCCATTTTAATGTTTAAGATTCAAATGATGGCATGGGGAGGGGGGTCCTTGGGTGGCTTTTTACCATTTATTTGGATTCCTCATGTCTAACTCATTAATAGAAAAAAGTTTGGACCAAATCAGATCTTACGTATACATTTATTGAATATTATATGAATCCTATCAATAAAAATAAAAAAAGCCAATTTGGGTGCAAGCAATTACATTAATTTCTGAGATAAAATATTTCAACAAAATAATGTTGCAGGGATGCTAATAAAAATACTATTTCTTGAGCTTTTTGAGGTTGACTGACCCTAGGGACACATGGACCCATAGACATACATTACATGACCAAGAATATGTGGACACCTGCTCGTCAAAGACCTCATTCCAAAATCATGAGCATTCATATTGAGTTGGTCCCCCCTTTGCTGCTATAATATCCTATACTCTTCTGGGAAGGTTTTCCACTAGATGTTAGAACATTGTGGGGACTTGCTGCCATTTAGCCACAAAAGCATTAGTGAGGTTGGGCGATTAGGCCTGGCTTGCAGTTGGCATTCCAATTCATCCCAAATGTGTTCAATGGGGTTGAGGTCAGGGCTCTGTGCAGGCCAGTCAAAGTCTTCCACACCGATCAACAAACCATTTCTATATGGACCTCACTTGTGCATGGGGGCATTGTCATGCTGAAACAAAACGGCCTTCCCAAACTGTTGCCACAAAGTTGTAAGCACAGAAACATCCAGAATGTCATTGTATGATCTAGTGTGAAAATGTCCCTTCACTGGAACTAAGGGGCCTGGCCCGAACCATGAGAGCCCCAAACCATTACTTGGTATTGCGCATGGTGATCTTAGGCTTGTGTACGGCTGCTCAGGCCATGGAAACCCATTTCACGAAGCTCCCAAAATGTTACTGTGCCGACGTTGAGTTTTTCCAGAGGAAGTTTGGAACTCGGTAGGGAGTGTTGCAACCAAGGACAAACGACTGGTACGCTCTACAGCACTCAGGGGTCCCTTTCTGTGAGCTTGTGAGGCCTACCATTGTAGCGCCTAGAATTTTCCACTTCACAATAACCGCACAGTTGACCGGGGCAGCTCTAGCAGGGCAGAAATTTGACTGACTTGGACGGTGCCACATTGACATTGAAAGTCAATGAGCTATTCAGTATGGGCCATTCTACTTTCGATGTTTTGTCTATGGAGATTGCATGGATGTGTGCTTGATTCTAAACACCTGTCAGCAACATGTGGCTGAAATGGACAAATCCACTAATTTGAAGGGGTGTCCATATACTTTTGTATATCTAGTGTATATTCTGCATCTGAAATGGTACCCTATCACCTATATAGTGGACCCTTTTCAAAAGTAGTGTACTAGGGAGTAGGTCACCATTTCAGGGGCAGACATCTCTAGGCTGGTAGACCACTCACTTTGAAGAAGGGAGCAATGTTCTTGCAAGGGCCGCACCAGGTGGCTGTGAAGTCCACTACCACCAGCTTGTCTCCTGCTTCTGTCAGGGCACTGAGAAAGGCCTCCTACAGAACAATAGAGTATACAAATAGGTTATTGGCAAACAATGGAGAATATAGAATACTTTATTGGTTGACAGGAACATGATAGGACCTTGCTTAGTGCCAGGACAATAAAAAACATCTTAATCCAACAGTCAAATAAAGTAAAACGCACACACATCTCTATAGACGAAGCAAATGTCTGTGCATCTTATAAGACCACACAAGAGCATGATTTAGTCAATGACTTCAGAGGATTCATTCATCCCATGTCAAGATCACCACAACGGACATCAGTAATCGACTGCCTATGCTCTCTGTTATCATACACTTGCAATTGACCATCGATGCTCCTCAGGCTCGATTGAGCAGATCACAAGTCCTCTCCAAAGGGAGTCTTATCTACTAAAAGCCCACACTAATTCATATGTCAACTCGTTTGAGGCTGGACCAGGAGCCTTGATAGCTTATTTTACCACCACCATCCATACTGCCTGGGTGAGATGCCATCTTCTCAACAATGAAGTCAAAGACTAGCCTCTTCCTAGACAAAATAAGTACTCAAGGAGCCTACCGTTACTCCTTTAGGTTCAAGGACCTAATTGAATATATTCAGAGGTAGACTGGCTCTGGCAAGCCAAAAACTCCATCTAAGTGTGATTTGATTCTAAATTGCGATACGTTTCTAGAAACGTGAAAGGGATTTATTTTCCTAGCACATCAAAATGATGTCATTAATGCAAAAAAACAAACACGGTTTTTACCGTCTTCATCACATTTTCAGCCGAGAGTATTTCAGTGACAATACATTTCTGTCAGCCTTCTTCCGCTACATACAGATGTTCAGAGCATGCTAGATAGCTAATTAACAGATGGTCCCTCGGTATTCCAGAAACCCTATAAAAAAGGTGTGCATCAATGTAATGTTTTTTGAAAATTATTGCTCGCTGATATGAAAAGGTTCTTATGCTTCCAACATTGTACCGCAAGCAACGCATGTTGATGTTCAGACTTAACAAAATACTTTAGTCCAATGACTTGTGTAATGTAATGGAACTGAGATTTATGATCAAGGGCTAGCTTCTGCTCAGTCCCCAACACCCAGATGTTCTGGTTATCAGGGAAAAATTTAGAGCCTGTGACATAGCTTCCACTTTTGGCATTAACAAAGTGACATATTAGCTTCCACTTTTGGCATTAACAAAGCGACACGTCAACTCAACTACTCTTCCACATTTACTGGATTGGTTTAACAGTGCAGAAGAGAAAATTGACAGTTCTTCCCCCCCATCTCATTAAGACCAGTACGTAGGGTATGCAAAATGTTGTGGTGGTCAGTGGATAAAATAAGCTGAATAGGTCTGAAAATGAACTAGTTATCGCCAGTTATTGTTGTCCATGGTGATATCATGTCTGACATAGCATGTGTGCCCATGAGCTGCCATGTGTAGCTAGCTGGGGCTCTTGGCATCCACGATTAGCTAGCTAGTTGGCTACTGCATGGTCCCTTCTACTATAGCCATGATCATACTTGCATGGCCAGTGAGAGAGAACACTAGCTAGCCAACAAGCTATCCTAAATGTGATGGTCACTGGATAAACTAGGAGTTGAATAGTAGCCGGTTGTTGCCACTCATGGTGGAATCATATCTAACCCGCAGGCTCCTGAAACCTAGCATGTCCCCACTCGCTTCAGAGTTTATTTTACACCTTCTACATTATACAAGATATCCACATAGCACATTGGGGGTTATGAAACAACGGAAGCTCTGACAGCATTGGCGAGGGACATGAATAGGGCATGACCAAAGTTGGGGAAAGCTGAACTTTATGCAAATACTCTGCGACAGAGTTACTATTGACCAATCAAAGCGGACTTTAGTTTCCAGACGCTACTGGATTGGCTGTTGATACCTAGCCTGCTTGCACCAACATGAGTGTGAAGCAAGCGTGGCTATGACATTTAAACCGGTAAATCTACATAATCCAAAAGTAAATGATTTATCATGAGGAACATCATTTAAAAAAAACTTGTAATGCTGCATACTCAAAGGTTAAAAATCTCACTTTTCTGGTTATACATTTGATAAATTCCTGAGGTGTAGTCAATTGAGGACAAATGCTCAAGTACACAGTACAAATATGATTAAAAAATAAAATTTGATATGACTTTCCTAGCAAACAAAATTGTATAAATAAGGCTTGAAATGACATGCTTTATAAATATAAAAACATCCCTTTTTCAGGACCCGGCCTTTCAAAGATAATTCGTAAAAATCCAAATAACTTCAGATCTTCATTGTAAAGGGTTTAAACGGTTTCCCATGCTTGTTCAATGAACCACAAACAATTAAGCAACATGCACCTGTGGAACGGTCATTAAGACACTAACAACTTAGACGGTAGGTAATTAAGGTCACAGTTATGAAAACTTAGGACACTAAAGAGGCCTTTCTACTGACTCTGAAAAACACCAAAGACGCCCAGGCTCCCTACTCATCTGCGTGAACATGCCTTAGGCATGCTGCAAGGAGGCATGAGGACTGCAGACAGTGCTACAGGGAGACAGGACAGACAGCTGATCATCCTCACAGTGGCAGACCACGTGTAACACCTGCACAGGATCGCTACATCTGAACATTACACTACGGGACAGGTACAGGATGGAAACAACTGCCCGAGTTGCACAATCCCTCCATCAGTGCTTAGACTGTCCGCAATAGGCTGAGGCTGGACTGAGGGCTTGTAGGCCTATCATAAGGCAGGTCCTCACCAGACATCACCGGCAACAACGTCGCCTATGGGCACAAACCCACCGTCGCTGGACCAGACAGGTCTGGCAAAAAGTGCTCTTCACTGACGAGTCGCGGTTTTGTCTCACCAGTGATGGTCGGATTTGTGTTTGTTGTCGAAGGAATGAGCATTACACCGAGGCCTGTACTCCGGAGCAGGAGCAATTTGGAGGTGGAGGGTCCGTCATGGTCTGGGGCGGTGTGTCACAGCATCAGACTGAGCTTGTCGTCATTGCAGGTAATCGAAACACTGTGCATTACAGGGAAGATATCCTCCTCCCTCATGTGGTACTCTTCCTGAAGGCTCATCCTAACATGAACCTCTGGCATGACAATGCCATACTGCTCGTTCAGTACGTGATTTCCTGCAAGACAGGAATGTCAGTGTTCTGCCATTGCCAGAGAAGAACCCAGATCGCAATTCCATTGAGCACATCTGGGACCTGTTGGATTGGAGGGTGAGGGCTAGGGCCATTCCCCCTAGAAATGTCAGAGAATTTGCAGGTGCCTTGGTGGAAGAGTGGGGTGACATCTCACAGCAAGAACGGTCAAATCTGGTGCAGTCCATGAGGAAGAGATGCACTGCAGTACTTAAAGCAGCTGGTGGCCACACCAGATACTGACTTGATTTTGACCCCCCCCCCCCACTTTGTTCAGGGGCACAATATTCAATTTCTGTGGAACTTATTCAGTTTTTCAAATCTTATGTTCATACAAATGTTTACACATGTTAAGTTTGCTAAAAATAAACAGTTGACAGTGAGGAAGTTTCTTTTTTTGATGAGTTTAGTATAATCAAATTATGAAATGATGAACTAAGATTTCACCTTCCTTAACTGTGAAATGCATATTTGTATGTATAGTTAAAGAAAATGTGCTTATTTTCTACAGGTCTCTTGAGCAAAAGGTCTGCCCCAATCGCTGTGAACATCTCCCAGATCTTGGCTTCCTGAACGCGTTAGAAACTCACCTTTCATCTCACATTTATCTTGTCAGTCTATGACAAACAGAAAGTGTTGTTTTAAAAACACTGAAATCTTTTAGATGAATGGCTATAAAATTGATCTCTAAAATGTGCTGCGGCTATGAAACCAATCTGCCCTGCGATGTGGGGTTCAGACAGGAGTTGATGGGGAGTCAGATGAGGGAATGAAATGGTAGGAGGGACATCCCAGCTTCAAGTGGTTTCAGATTTCACATCTACATGGGAACCAGAGCCATCACTCAACACAAGCCATTTCGATCAATGGTGCTCAGAGATCAATTCATAAGCAAAAACGTCGGTCAGAACCGGTACCAGAACTCTTAGATGTAAGGTCCCCTGTTTTGGGGATCTTAAATCTAAGAAGTAAAATGCACTATGCAGAAATAACAGTTTGCCTAATTGAGTGGAGCTTGAAGGGTGGGACTAAAAACTACAAGAACTAATGTATAATATACTGTGGCCATAAAATGTATGCATGTTCAGAACCTCTGAAACAGCACAGTTAAAAATATTTGGCAAATATAAATCAAGACTATGGTTTTCAGAGATAGATGGCAGAGCTGCTGAAGGATGGGACTAAAAAAAAAAGATAACTATTGTAAAATACACTGCGTCTAAAATGTGTAAACTGGAAGTAGAAGCCCACATGCTGTGGTCCATTAGCTTACTCCAATTATGGAAACGCTGGTAGGGTTAAGTGAAAATCCATATATTTAAACATGTGTGATTGGAAAGGCAGACAACTACATTGACGGAAACGACCATCTGCAATATTAAAGCCGATCTAACCCCTATTTTTTTTTAAATGAGTTTGCCTAATTTCAGTTTGTGACAAAACAAGCTAACAATGTTGAGAATCATTGTACCATCTGCAGTGAAATATATTTTCTATAACCAAAAATATTATATTTGCACCAGTTTGAAGCTGGTGTAGGCTACAAAACAGAAAGTGAAGGATGCGAAAAATTAACGGGAAGCATATTACACATTCAAGGGATCTAAAGTTTAGACTTGCTTTCAATGACTGACAGATTTATAACTCCCATTTCTATGTGAATTTGGTCGTTTCGCCCAAACAAAAAAACATTTGATCTAGCCATGTTGATATTTAGCCCGCAAACTATCGAGATGAACACGTTTCCTTGGCCCTTAGGTAGCTAGCTAGTGTTAAGGGTGTAAAATGGCATCAACGTGCCATTTTACACCCATAACAAATGACATTCAAACAGCTAGTTAGCGGTAAACTAGGAATTAACATTTGATGACAGGCGCGGCGACGGGAACACAAATCTAAATCTTCTAAACGTTTCAAAACGACCAAACTGAATAGGTCTTACCTTATCGTCAATGACAATAATCATGTTGACAGTACGCAAAGTTACAGCACACTCCTGTAGAAGCAAGCAGTTTCCTGGGTGAAGTGTGACAAACCCTGACGGGCTGGGCTTATAAACGCCGCTCATAAGCCCTGCCCTTCGAGGCCAAAGCATGAACAAACTTTTTGATCGGGATGATACATAGAAATATTGTAGCATCTGCTACATGCAATGTATAGGACACATTCTCGGAAATTGTCGTTATTGAAATGTTTTATGTAATTTTCATATTTTATGTGTAGTCTGCAAATCAAGTATGCTAATGACTTGGGTCATGTAGATTTGGTAGTTTATAGTATTTCCTAACATGAATCAAAAGTGATCATACTTGGTTTGAAACAGTATAGTATAAATACTTAATCTCATCTGCCCACGGGAGATGAATGAATACTGCATGTTGTGTAGTTAGGCAACATGTACAGTAGTTTATTTTACAAGTCATCGTGACTTGACAAATTCCTGGTTTACTACGGTCATGGGATTGGTTGAGAGACCCGGTGATTCAGAAGCGTCCAATAGCGTTGGAGCTGGGAAGTGCATGCGCAGACTCTGGATTTATGCAGCATTCATGTGCTAATCGGAAGCAGAAAATCGGAAATGTCCGACTTTTCTAACTGGTAGTTATACACGTGCCGCGTTGAGCCAGTTAGTATGTTCGACATTTCCGAGTTGCCTACCTCAGACTAGTATGTGAACGCGGCATTAGGAGTTGCTTGTCAAGTGTGAAAGTAATCAGAGAGGAAGAGGCGATAAGTGTGCAGGATGGCATGAGACGAAGGAACGTGAAGTATCGGTGGAGAAAGTTGTGTGTGTGTGTGTAAATTGTGGTTGGAGATCGGAGGTGTCAGGTGAGAGAAAAGGCAGGTTGCTAGGGTAACAGTAGTACAGAAAATGTCGTATGCTGAAGCAGTGAAGTGAGTGGTAGAGGAAGATTGGTACAGGGTGAGGGATCCTGAGAGGATTCCTGTGAGTACGCAGAGACCAATAGAGAGGGATGGGAATAATGTGATTCAGTAAGGTGGGTTTCTTAGCATTCATAGCCATTGTTGTTAACTGTACTTTAGAAATGAAATGTCAATCACAGAAAATAGGTTGTGGTGGCTGCTGCAGAGAAGTGTTTGGGATTGACAGGTTTTACTGCAGAAGATTTCCAGGGGGTGTTATGTGGTAGTGTTCTGTCCTCCAAGAGTAGGAGTAGGATTAAATAGGGTTAAATAGTGGAATGGGGTGGTGTTTTTGTTGTTGTGGGGGATAATTGTTGGGTTAGGGTTTAGTAGAAGAAGAGTCTACTCGACTCCGAAAACCTGCTGAAATGGCTGCAAATACACAACCTTGTCCTACTAGTAGTTGGTGGGCCAATGCCGACTATAGTGAAGTTGATCTATCCCTAGCGAGGGAGGAGGAGCAGGTTTCTTTTGTATTTGAGAGTAAGACATTGTTATGATAACAATTTGTTGGAATCTACAATTCTAGGACATTTTCTCACAAAAAAAGTATATTTAAACACTGTCTTCTCAGGCAAATTTCACCAAGCGTCACATCTGGAGGAAACCTGGCACCATCCCGAAGGTGAAGCATGATGGTGGCAGCATCATGCTCTGGGGATGTTTTTCAGTGGCATGGACTGGGAGGCTAGTCAGGATCGAGGCAAAGATAAACGGAGCAAAGTGCAGAGAGATCCTTGATGAAAACCTGCTCCAGGGCGCTCTGGACCTCAGACTGGGACGAAGGTTAACCTTCCAACAGGACAACGCCCCTAAGCACTTCTAAAACTCGAACATCTCTGGGGATAACTGAAAATAGAGGTGCAACGACGCTCCCCTTCCAACTTGACAGAGCTTGAGAGGATCTGCAGAGAACAATGGGAGAAACTCCCAAAATATAGGTTTGCTGTAACGGCGTTCGTCTGTTGAAGGAGAGTCGGACCAAAATGCAGCGTGGTGGTTACTCATGTTCTTTAATGAAAAAAATGGCGATACATGAAATAACTAAATAAATACAAAAAACAACAAAAGAAACGTGAAAGGCTGTAATTAGGTTATCTGGTGAACACTACACAGAGACAGGAACAATCACCCACAAAATACACAGTGAAACCCAGGCCACCTAAATATGGTTCCCAATCAGAGACAACGAGAATCACCTGACTCTGATTGAGAACCGCCTCAGGCAGCCAAGCCTATGCTAGACACAACCCTAATCAGCCACAATCCCAATGCCTACAAAAACCCCAATACAACAACACAATAAACCCATGTCACACCCTGGCCTGAACAAATAATTAAAGAAAACACAAAATACTAAGACCAAGGCGTGACATTTGCCAAACTTCATACCCAAGAAGACTTGAGACTGTAATCGCTGCCAAAGGTGCTTCAAAGTACTGAGAAAAGGGTCAGAATACTTACATAACTGTGATATCATTTTTTCTTTATACATTTGCAAAAAAAATCTAAAAACGTGTTTTTGTCATTATGGGGTATTGTGTGTAGATTAATAAAAAATATAACACATTTTAGAATAAGGCTGTGGAATGTGGAATAATTCATGGGGTCTGAATACTTTCTGAATGCACTGTACGCCTAAAGACAGCTGTAAACATCGCACTACCTTCAATACATATGGGGTGAAGATATATTCTGATGAATTAATTACAATATTTGTGAGGAAGAAAAAGCCTACAGATAGATCATGCTTTCCATCCAATCCTGCAACCTCCGCTGCATACAGGTAGGCCATATGATCCTGCTTGCTCTTGACTCCAGAGAAGTAATGATGTGACATGATCTCCCTAGTTGTTAATTACTGCTAACATGAATGGCTGACTTTAAAATGCATGTGTAAAACGCGGTTTATTTCTGTGTCTTACGTTTTGAAAATGCATCACCGTTTATGGCTGTAATGACAGGCTACATTTGCGCGGGGATCGCAAGCTTTGAACCAGGGGTCGCAAGCTTTGAACCACTCCTTGTTGGGGTCAAGGGTCAAAAAGTTTGAAAACTGGCGCAATGTGCGACTGAGGTGTTTTCCATTTGCTCCCGCATTATTCTTAAAGTTTGTGAATTTTACAGCAAAACCATATTTATTTTCAAATATTAGCTTGGTGATCCTTTTCTGTAATACCCAAGATTACTTTTCTTTCAAATGTCTGCATGTCAACGAAACATAAGGCCAAAAACACGACTTTGAGAAAACCCGGCCTACAAGACACATTTTTATCACCGCCCTCTCCTGAGTCAGAGGGCCTAGAGACTCGCACTTTACCCAGGGGTGCGGCTTTGCCTGGTGGCGCTGAAATTAAAAATCTCGAGGCCATCAAGCTACCACGCTCTGAGATAGTTGAAAGGAAAACGGATGTAGTTGCTACGATTGAGGTCCGAATACAAGATGTTTCTGATACTTTTAAAAGCAGATTTAACTATCCTGCGAAACGAGACGGTGCCAGCTGTCACTCAAAACAACAGAGTTGCACACCATGACGATTGCAGCACTGGAGACCTCTGCTACCAGTGTCTCCAACCTGACTACCTCCTTGGAGGCTGACGTGAAACGCCTGGCTGCAGATCTGAAAAAGGTACAGGAGAGCTGTGTGAACTTTGAGGGATTTTCTCTCCGCAATAACTTGAGACTGGTATCGGTCCCAGAGTCAACGGAAATGCCTTGTACCACAGATTTCATCTCCAGGCTGCTGAAGGATGTTCTTGCCATGGAGGGAGAAAAGGTTTTGTCGTGCCCTCTTCACAACTGTCTTGGTGTGTTTGGAACATGATAGTTCGTTGGTGATGTGGACACCAAGGAACTTGAAACTCTCGACCTGCTCCACTTCAGCCCCGTTGGTGTTAATGGGGGCCTGTTCGGCCCGCCTTTTCCTGTAGTCCACGATCAGCTCCTTTGTCTTGCTCACATTGAGGGAGAGGTTGTCCTGGCACCACACTGCCAGTTCTCTGACCTCCTCACTATAGGCTGTCTCATCGTTGTCGGTGATCAGTACACATCCTGGTAATCCATCTGCCCCTGCGGCTTTGTGAATGTTGACCTGTTTCAAAGGTCTTGCTCACATCGGCTACCGATAGCGTTATCACACAGTCATACAGAACAGCTGGTGCTATCGTGCATGATTCAGTTTTACTTGCCTCGAAGCGAGCATGAAAGGCATTTAGCTCTTCTGGTAGGTTTGCGTCACTGGGCAGCTCACGTCTGGGTTTCCTTTTGTAGTCCGTAATAGTTTTCAAGCCCTACCACATCCGACGAGCGCCAGAGCCGGTGTAGTAGGAGTCAATCTTAATCCTGTATTGACTCTTTGCCTGTTTGATGGTTCGTCTGAGGGCATAGCGGAATTTCTTATAAGCGTCCAGATTAGTGTTCCGCTCCTTAAAAACGGCAGCTCTAGCCTTTAGCTCGATGCGGATATTGCCTGTAATCTATGGCTTCTGGTTGGGATATGTACGTACAGTCACTGTGGGGACGACGTTATCGAGGCACTTATTGATGAAGCCGATGACCGAGGTGGTATACTCCTCAGTGCCATTGGATGAATCCCGGAACATATTCCAGTCTGTGCTTGCAAAACAGTCCTGTAGCGTAGCATTTGCTTCATCTGACCACTTCCGTATTGAGCGAGTCACAGGTACTTCCTGCTTTAGTTTTTGCTTGTAAGCAGGAATCAGGAGGATAGAATTATGGTCAGATTTTCCAAATGGAGGGCGGCGGAAAGCTTTGTATGCATCTCTGTGTGTGGAGTAAAGGTGGTCTAGAGTTTTCTTTTTCTGGTTGCACGTGACATGCTGGTAAAAATTTGGGCAAACGGATTTAAGTTTGCCTGCATTAAAGTCGCCGGCCACTAGGAGTGCCGCTTTTGGGTGAGCATTTTCTTGTTTGCTTATGGCCATGGAGTTGATTGAGTGTGGTCTTAGTGCCAGTGGTGGGAAATAGATGGCTACGAATAATACAGATGAGAACTCTCTTGGTAGATAGTAGAGGTCGACCGATTATGATTTTTCGACGCCGTTACCGATTATTGGAGGCCCAAATAAAGCCGATACCGATTTAATCGGGCAATTTTTAAAAATGTATTTGTAATAATGACAATTACAACAATACTGAATGAACACTTATTTTTACTTAATATAATACATCAATAAAATCCATTAAGCCTCAAATAAATAATGAAAGATGTTCAATTTGGTTTAAATAATGCAAAAACAAAGTTGGAGAAGAAAGTAAAAGTGCAATATGTGCCATGTAAGAAAGCTAACGTTTAAGTTCCTTGCTCAGAAGATGAGAACATAAGAAAGCTGGTGGTTCCTTTTAACATGAGTCGTCAATATTCCCAGGTAAGAAGTTGTATGTTGTAGTTATTATAGGACTATTTCTCTCTATACCATTTGTATTTCATTAATATTGGATTTTCTTATAGGCACTTTATTATTGCCAGTGTAGCAGTATAGCTTCTGTCCCTCTCCTCACTCCTCCCTGGGCTCGAACCAGGAACACAATGACAACAGCCACCCTCGAAGCAGCGTTACCCATGCAGAGCAAGGGGAACAACCACTCCAAGTCTCAGAGCGAGTGACGTTTGAAACGCTATTAGCGCGCACCCTAGCTAGCCATTTCACATCGGTTACACCAGCCTCATCTCGGGAGTTGACAGGCTTGAAGTCATAAACAGCGCAGTGCTTGATGCACAACGAAGAGCTGCTGGCAAAACGCACGAAAGTGCTGTTTGAATGAATGCTTACGAGCCTGCTGCTGCCTACCAGGGATCAGTCAGACTGCTCTATCAAATCATAGACTTAATTATAACATAATAAGACACAGAAATACAAGCCTTAGGTCATTAATATGGTCGAATCAGGAAACTATCATCTCGAAAACAAAACGTTTATTCTTTCAGTGAAGTTCGGAACCGTTCCGTATTTTACCTAAGGGGTGGCATCCATTAGTGTAAATATTCCTGTTACATTGCACAACCTTCAATGTTATGTCATAATTATGTAAAATTCTGGCAAATTAGGTGGCCCAAACTGTTGCATATACACTGACTCTGCATGCAATGAACGCAAGAGAAGTGACACAATTTCACATGGTTAATATAGCCTGCTAACCTGGATTTCTTTTAGCTAAATATGCAGGTTTAAAAATATATACTTCTGTGTATTGAGTTTAAGAAAAGCATTGATGTTCATGGTTAGGTACACATTGGAGCAACGATACACACCGCATCGATTATATGCAATGCAGGACACGCTAGATAAACTAGTAATATCATCAACCATGTGTAGTTAACTAGTGATTATGATTGATTGATTGTTTTTTATAATATAAGTTTAATGCTAGCTAGCAACCTACCTTGGCTTACTGTATTCGCGTAACAGGCAGTCTCCTCGTGGAGTGCAATGAGAGGCAGGTGGTTAGAGCGTTGGACTAGTTAACTGTAAGGTTGCAAGATTGAATCCCCCGAGCTGACAAGGTGAAAATCTGTCGCTCTGTCCCTGAACGAGTCAGTTAACCCACCGTTCCTAGGCCGTCATTGAAAATAAGAATGTGTTCTTAACTGACTTGCTTAGTTAAATAAAGATTAAATAAATGTGTAAAAAATAAATAAATAAATCGGTGTCCAAAAATACCGATTTCAGATTGTTATGAAAACTTGAAATCGGCCCTAATTAAATCGGTCGACCTCTATTAGATAGTGTGGTCTACCGCTTATCATGAGGTACTCTACCTCAAGCAAGCAATACCTCGAGACTTCTTTAATATTAGACATCGTGCACCAGCTGTTATTGACAAAACGACACACCCCCAAGTCTTACCAGACTTAGCATCTCTGTTCTGCCAGTGCATGGAAAATCCCGCCAGCTCTATATTATCCATGTCGTCGTTCAGCCATGACTCAGTGAAACATAAGATATTACAGTTCTTAATGCCCAGTTGGTAGGATAATCGTAATCATAGGTCATAAATGAGATTTTCCAATGACTGCATGTTAGCAAGTAGAACAGATGGCAGTGGGAGTTTACTCGCTAGCCTATGGATTCTCAGAAGGTAGCCCGATCTGCGTCCTCTTTTCCTTTGTCTTTTCTTCACGTGAATGAAGGGGATTTGGGCCTGTTAAAAATAAGTTTAAAAACGAAGTTAACAAAACAATGCAAAAAAACTAACAAAATAGCACAATTGGTCAGGAGCATGTAAACCGTCAGCCATCCTCTTTGGCGCCATCTTAATATGCAAAGGACAGAGTTTCTCTATCTACCAGGACTACTCCCCCACTGTGTCGAGGCAGCGCGCAGCTTTCGGGCAGACCAAACGACTACCACGGGACCATCCATTTTTCATGATGGAAAAGACTACACCTTTGATTCTCCGGGAGGAGACTATGGCTCACATTCAACTCCACATCAAGAAGTCTTGAACTTGCTCATAGATCAGCAACTGTTGCTTGCTAACTGTGGATAGTAAGTAAGTAGTACCCGACCTGTGGTATAACTATGTTTAGTTATAACTAAAATTCCTGTAAAGTTCGGGAGTTGGCGAACCCAGGTGAGCTACTACTCAGGCTTATTTGATGTGATCGAATGTTTTGATCATCTAGTGTGCTTGCCTTAAAAGCATTCTGTAACGCTTGTCGTTGTAAGGAAGAGTGGACCAAAGCGCAGCGTGGAAAGTGTTCATGATCTTTATTGTTAAGAATCACTCAAACTAAAATAACGAATACGAAAGCGAACAGTTCCGTCAGGCACAGATACTAAACGGAAAACAACACCCCACAAAACCCAAATGGAAAATGGCAACTTATATATGATCCCCAATCAGAGACAACGATAGACAGCTGCCTCTGATTGGGAACCACACTAGGCAAAACAACAAAGAAATAGAAAACAGATTCTCCCACCCGAGTCACACCCTGACCTAACCAAACATAGAGAATAAATTAGGATCTCTAAGGTCAGGGCGTGAAACATTGTCATTTTTATTTCATTTTATTAAGGTTTTACATAATTCCTTTGTTTCTATGCTGTCTCAATGACCTATTCAGTATGTTTACATATTATCTCATTGACTTTTGGTTATTTGTTTACCACATCCGTTTGTCTCAACCCAGTAAACAGTAAATGTTCTGAGGCTACATGTTTTTTGGGGGTCTTTACTTCAATGTTGAAGGCTTTGAACATAATTTATACTCAGCAAACGTTCAATGTTGCACAGACGTAGTTTTGTGGTCTTGGCTGTACATTGTCACATCGTCCAACTAGATTTTTTTTCTGGGGTTGTTTTACTACAATTTGCTTACATCAAATGAGAGGTTTTTGGCTGAGAGCCTGTCGTGGCAGAAATCAGAATCAGAATCCTTTAGGTAACATTTATAAATATGAATTTTTATAAGTATGCTTATGTGGAAAAGGTTACTTGGGCCCAGAGAGGGGAGAGGTCGAGTTAGTCTTATCTGTGAATGTGTCTAACTATTCCTAAACCATGTGAAGGGATGTTGTGATTAATGGGGAACCAGTTAGGTTGGCTCCACAATGTCTGTGTGCCAGTCACGTCTCTCTGTAAGCTTGTCCAGGAGGGGGTGTATTTGATATATGCCATTGGATGAGGTAATGTCTGGGTTCTAAGTGGTATCAAGAACGAGATAAGAGCTTCGGTTTAGGAGACCAAACTGAACGATAATTTATAGCTATAGCTAATACTATTTTTTCTGGTAAAAGGTTCTTTGTATAATGTTTCTAAGATCTGTTATTCATCATGTGAGTTTTGATGGGTGTGTCTTGGGTATAATGATACTAAGGACTGTTTTGTAAGCACTCTCAGAGAATTCATTTATAGACACTGAATTGATCTGAGAGTCACAGGGCTATGGTGAAGCTCATATAATTAAAAATGAACTTTATGATAACTCTGACTTGTGTGTGGTTTGCTCTCTCATGATTTGGTAATACAGGAAATGTCCACGACAAGCCTTAGTACATTTAATTTATTTTCTCTCTCAATACCTGTTATAAGACTGGGAATATAATTGTATACATCTGGTGCTTTTCAAATTTTGTTTGCACATGGGATTCACTTTTTTAAATTAATTTTTTTGCTGCTTGATTCACTAACGCAGAACGCTACTTTAAATGGTGGGACTGTGGGTTTGGGTTTAACACCCCACTCTCACACACATGCTGTATGAAGAAAACATGTTTGTACCTCGCTTGGGGAGGTATTGTCTGGGTTGGGGGGAGGAAAGAGTTTGAATTGTTCAGTTCTAATGTTGTCATTCTGTCTTCTTTTTATTTTTTTTCCTGTACTTTTTCCAAGTATCTTACACCGTACATTATTACTCTGAGACAGGTTATTCTGGTTTTTTTGGCTATTCATTGTTTTTCCACTCTATGCTCTAATGACAGGGTTGTATAACGGGAGTGCTCGGGGTGGCCAAAATAATACCATCACGTACATTTCATGGAACATCAAATGGGCTAACGAGGGTGCTGACACATTTTAAAGGGTTTGGACGCAAATTTAGCAAGAGGCTTTCTTGAAGACTGGTGAGCACATTAAGATTAGTAGGGACTGGGTTGGTCAACTGTGTCACTCAGACTTTCATAGTAAATCAAAGGGTGCTGCCATTTTGGTTGATAAATCTACTCCCTTTGTAGCTTCTAAGGTTATTGCTGATCCTAAGGGACAGTGCGTCATAGTAACTGTTAAACTTTTCTACCCCTCTTGTTTTGGCTAGTGTTTATGCCCCCAATTGGGATGACACAAGTTTCACTTCTACCTTTTTATCTGCTATACCCAATGTAGATTCCCATTTGTTGATTTTAGGGGGTGATTTCAATTGTACAATATCCCCAGTTCTTGACAAGTCCTCACAAAGAACTACAGACCCATCTAAATGTACCCTACTTATTCAATATTTTCTTCAGAAATATGCTATGTGTTTTTTTTCTCATGTTCATCAAACATAGTCCCGCATTGATTACTTCTTTGTGGACAAAAAAACGTCTGCCTAACCTTCGGCAGTGTACTTATGAGAGTATTGTTATTTCTGACCATTCACCGTTAATGCTTGAACTAGAGTTTCCCCAGCGATCTCCTATGTGTTATCAATGGCGTCTTAACCCCATTTTACTCTCAGGTAAGGAGTTTGTCAATTTCATTTCTTCTGAAATCACCGTATTCCTAGAAATTAATTCAACTGCAGGGATGTCCTGCTCTTCCATATTGGAGTCCTTCAAAGCATACCTATGTTGCCAAATTATTTCTTATACAACCAATAAAAACAAAGCTCACTCTGAGTGGCTTCGAGACCTGAGCGAAGCCATAGCTACATTAGATGAGAAGTATGCCACAAATCCGTTCCTCTGATCAATATAAAGAACGCCAGCTACTCCGATCTGAAT
The DNA here is from genome assembly GCF_018296145.1 of Oncorhynchus tshawytscha. Classification (NCBI taxonomy): domain Eukaryota; kingdom Metazoa; phylum Chordata; class Actinopteri; order Salmoniformes; family Salmonidae; genus Oncorhynchus; species Oncorhynchus tshawytscha. Next base: position 59,852,138 of record NC_056437.1, on the reverse strand, counting down.
TTGACAAGCTCTCTACCAGACAAGCTGAACAATTACTCTTATGAGGTCGATACAGAGTGTATGAGCAAGGCGACAATGCCAGTAAACTACTTGCACATCAGATCTGTAAATTGGGGGACCCGGATGTGGTGGTTGCGCTCGATGCCTAAAAAGCTTTTGACCGTGTTGAGTGGGACTACCTAACAGCTGCTCTTTATAGATTTTGCTTTGGTCCCAAATTCATTGCTTCGATAAAGATGATAATTTATTTCTCTCCCATAGCTTCAGTACGGACTAATAACTTGTCTTCTGACAATGTTCCCTTGCACTGTGGATCCAGACAGGGTTGTTTTTTTTGTAATCGAGCCCTTCGCGGTCATACTGCACACTAATGATGCTATTCAAGGTATACTCAGGAAAGGCTTAGATCAGAAAGTCTCGCTATATGCTGACGACCTCCTTTTGTTTATCTCCAACCCTGATGCCTCATTACCACATGCCTTATCTATTCTTAAACAGTTTATTTGCTGTACAGCTTTTGGATCGGGTTCAGCGCAAACTGAAAATTGTAGGGAGAGAGGATTGACATAAATTAATTTGCAGCTCCAATTTTTTTTTAGAATATGTTGATCAAGAATATGAACATTTTACTTTGCAGGCTCACCAGCAATGGGGAATAAAGCAACAATACTAGCATAGGACTGCTGGTCTTTTGGTAAGTCAAAATTGCTTGAAACATTTAGGCCGACTTATGAAACTTGCATTTGGAATTTGTTAAAATTAATTACATAACCAAAATGTGTTGTCGACAAAATAATGAAATGGTCTATCTGGTAGCCTCAATAAATAGACACAGATTTGTAGTTTAACAAGTCATTGCCTGTATAGATTTTTTATACTTGACTTAACTTGTGGCCTGACTTAACTTGCTCTTAGAATGCAAGATTTGGACGTGACTGGAGACTCGACCCATTCTACTTGGGACTCGACTTGAGACTTAGAACTTGCTTGTGACTCAAATAATAAATAATAGTGACTCGAAAACCGATATGGGACTGAGTGCACTTAAAATATGCTGCATGCAATACGAATTGCCTTGATCGTAATGAAGAGGTACTCCGTTAGCCATTTAGCCAATTTATTGAAAGTGAGGCCAATGTTAGTTTGACTAGCCTAGCCAGCTACTGTGTAAATGTCAAGTTGCGTTTTATTAGCTAGCTAGCTCTGTCAGTGAATAAAAAAAATGTAATCATATTTTGGCATGATTGTCTAATTTCAAGTAACTATCTACAGGCTTAAAGAAACATTCAATTATATACTTTGCATAGAACCCAAATAAAAGCATGTTGATAAATGCAGGCATGAAACGAAAGCTGCATATGCATATTAGCCAATACATGTGGCATAGCCTACACATATAGCATACCTTGCAATACAATCTTAACAGTTGTACAATGTACTCTGCAATAAGAACCAGAGTTTGATTTCTAAACCAGATCAGTTTTTAAATACCATCTGCCAAATACCATGGTGGGCATGCATAGGAATATAAGGTATGGAGAATTATAAAGACCCTGTAGGATTATAGAAAAAGCAGCTAGGAAATGAATGTTTGAGTTTCAAATACTAAATGTTCGGTGAATGTGAGTGTTGGAGCCAATTTGGTTTATCTTATATTATGGTAATATTTGGGCAATTACACTCCAGACCACTAGGTACAGATAAATGGTGGCGGTAAACACACATCAGGGATCTATAAACACCAGTGGAGGCTGCTGAGGGGAGAACAGCTCATAATACTGGCCGGAACAGAGCAAATGGAATGGCAAACACCTGTAAACCATGTGTTTGATGTATTTGATGCCATTCCACTGGTTCCGCTCCAGTCATTACCACAAGCCCGTTCTCCCCAATTAAGGTGCCACCAACAAACTGTGATAAACACTGGTGTTTGAACATATGGTGTGTGCGTGGATGGTGGGAAAGCTCACGGTTCTTACTGCAATCAAACAAAGGTAAGAAAACGCAAGGAACTCCAAACAAGATACATAGATTTGCTACAGTCAACTCTACGGATCAAGGGTCATTAATTTAAGGTAACCCCTACTGCTAGTTTGAAGCACGTAAAGAAGTCTAACTGCTACCATCCACTCACCTGACTGAGTATATTTAGGTGGTTTACATGATTAACTTTCCTACTAACGTAAAAGTTTGACAGTGCCAAAATCTTGTCAATCCATTCATTATTCTACTAAATATGACTTAAGTGTGAGACATGTTTTCCATAATGTACATTTCATGCAAATACAGTCCATTCAAACAAAGAACACCATGTAATAGTGTTTCAGTATTTGAGTGCAGAGACAAGTAGCAAAAGGTGTCTCAGGCAGTATTTGAAGTATCTAAATATAATGTAACCTACCAACCAAGTGCTGTGGAGGGCACAATCTTACAATGCTGTAGTCCAGAAATTAAAGCTTTTCCAGCTATGCCAAAAGCCTGGGCTTCTGATGGAGATTGTAGAACTGCTGTGGCATGTATTCAAATCCAAGTTTGTCACATGCACTGAATACAACTGGTGCCAAGGGAAGCCAGGCTTCCCCAAAGATATTGACCAGTTTTTCTTTAAAAATGTATATTAGCTTTCGTCTCTGTTCCATCATTTTCCTTCAGTTCGCAAGGCTGAATGTATCTCATCGGAAAAATAATCAGAGTTAGTGAAACAGCGTGTCTCTGTATGTGTAGCCCATCTGATGCTGTCTGGTCAAAGTTTAATTTCAGTTGAAGATGATGGGATGGTTAACGAAGATACAAAAGCATACATGGTAGTGATTTTCTATTAAACAAATGCTCATGAATCTCAATAACATGAAAAAGTTCATGAACAAACATAGGCGAACATGAGTAAAGGAAATGCATAAAGCAAACATATTGATCAAATACAGTGAATGTTCTCAATCAAATTATAGTATCAATTTAAGAAGTAAGAACAAACTTACTTAGTCATAAATATATTGGGGCGGCAGGGTAGCCTAGTGGTTAGAGCGTTGGACTAGTAACCGGAAGGTTGCAAGTTCAAACCCCCGAGCTGACAAGGTACAAATCTGTCGTTCTGCCCCTGAACAGGCAGTTAACCCACTGTTCCTAGGCCATCATTGAAAATAAGAATTTGTTCTTAACTTACTTGCCTAGTTAAATAAAGGTAAAATAAATGCATCCAAAATACACAAAGAAAGGCATAAGGTGTCTTGTAACAAAATACAAACTGAAAAGGTCTGCCACACTGATTATTGGCAGGTGTGGGTATTTAAAGGTGGTGCTGGAGTCTGGAGAGGGTTTGGACAGGGGATGGTGGTTGGTGATAGTCTCAGGGTAGGGGCAATTTGACCACAGCTGCCCCAAATATGGAAACATATTTCCCTCCTCTAAGAATAGCCATTTCCATCTTCATCCTTCATGGCTGGTGGAGATGGGAAGAAGGTAGGTCTGACATTTTGGGGACTTGAGGCAGGAATGTTTGTGTTGACGTACAGCTTGACGTCCCTTCAGAACCCAGAAATGTTGGCGGATGTCAGCAAACACCGTATCGGCACCAGGATGGACAAGCTTGTCATCATAGTGATTGATGAGGTGCCAAGCGATTGGGTTATTCAGATCCAGCACTACTGGGTGCACCAAGTCTGGTTTAAGAGTCTCAGCCTCAACCCTGCCCCCAACTCAAAGGAGACCTGTAGACTTGTCCAATTCAGGAGAGAGGTTTTGAAGGTGGCTTTTCAAGGGGGCCACTTACTAATTAACAGCGAATGGAGGTCTTCTGGGATGGATGTTCTCTGGGAGTGCTGGAGAAAGAGGATCTCACATTAAATGGTCAGTAGCTGGAGAACCAGGGTTTTGAGAGTGAGTTTGGTTGATGGACCGGTAAGTGGCTTCAATCAGGTCCTTCCAGGTACTGAAGTGACTTGCATCTGGCAGAGGAAGCACAGCTTCCTGGGGGGCTTGGGTATGTGGTTTCCTCAACTCTGATAGTTGCTCCTGTGGCGCTATGGGAGGGGAATAGGTGAAGGAAGGGAGGGCCATGATTCCACATGTGAAGAGCAAACAATTTAGCCAGACTCTTTCCTCGGGTGATGTCATCTGCTGTGGTGTTCTGTGTGTCAACATACCTCCAGTCGTGGGTGATATGTGGTCCAGGATTTCAGTTACAGGGTCGGCAACAACAAAGACTTTGTATCGACTGAATTCTGAGTGCAACTAAGTCAACGCTAGTGGAGTCTGACCACAGAACTGTCCTGTCCATAGGTAAGGTGATCTCGGTCTGTAACAGCTTGGCCAGCTGGTCACCTGTAAGGGCAGCGCAAAGTTCAAGGTGGGGAATGGCGAGAGGATGTTTAGGAGCTACTCTTGAGTGAGCCATGGCAGTAGGAGACATGGACTTGTGCCTGCTGGGTTTCTATCCTGAGAAATGCCACTGACCCATAAGCATTCTCTGAAGAATCATAGAACACATGCAACTCTTTGGAAAGTGACTCTATGGGATGTACACTGGGACTATAGCATCTGGATCTTGACCAAGTCAGGAAGCTCACCTTCCCACTCAGTCCAGGCCTGATGGATAGTGCTCTCTGGGGGGGATTGGGTCATCCCACTCTGTTATTCATCCACAGTCGCTGTAGCAGGACTTTACCTTGGGCGGTGAAGGTTGATATGAAACACAGCGGGTTATACTGACTTGCCAAGACTTTGTACACATTTTGTAGCGGTATTGTTAGAGAAGGGTAAAGATTTTAGTTCTGGCGCCAGGCAAGTATTAACTCCACTGATATGAATGGAGAAGGATAGGGATACTGCTACCACACACGCACACATCAGCAGAGGAGACTGCCTAGAATGTAGCCTGTTTGCTAGCTAGTTAGTGGAGAGAAAGGATAAGACACACCATATAACAACAAATCACAGCACAGGGGTATCCCAACCAATAATGCATCATACACTAATAATAAATAGATCAACTTAGAGGCAATTTCGTAGAGGCAACAGACAATAACGAACCCAGTTATTAGATTTGCAAATATCTGTATTCCTTACATAGAGTGAAAAGGGAGTTAGGTACATTAATGTGTGACTGTGTAGTTCAAAACATAAAATAACTTTAAAAATGTCCCCAAAGTCTCATTGGCCAATACAAAATAAATCAATCCAAACAGTTCCAAAAATATAATAACAAGCGATATACTCAAACCCACACCCCCTTTAATGCAAATGTCAATACCAGTGCATTTACAGATCCCATCTGCACTGAACAGAAAAAAGTCAGCTCCAGTGTAATGCACTAGAGAGAGACGGAGGGAGAGGGCTATAGGTTTTGCTGTGAACTTCCGGCTTGCAGCGCATTTACTTCCTCCTACCTGACAGCTGGTGTGCTCTTAAAGTGCAGGATTTCGCCACACAATTATCAGGCTCTTGTACTCAACTGGTCAGTGCTTGTAGCCCAATCTATCCGATAGACAGTGCCAACTCAGGCCCAGGGTACCCTGTCTTGGTTTTGTTCGGTCATGACAACCAGAGTTTAGTGCTTTCAGATCGTGCTTCAGGAGGTATGTGGTCAACTCCAGATAAATGGTTGCTGGCCCACTGCTGTATTTCAGAGCCCCTTGAAGCTAGCAGTTGTCGCATTCTGACCAGTAGTTGTTTGGACTCCTGGATGGTGGGAAGGCTTTGTAGACTTATCTACATATGAGTGCAGTACTGAGTTGTTCTCTCAGTTGTACAGCACATTTCTGCAATGCATATGTGGCACAACATGGACTGCAGGTGGCGCCAAAGGGTAAGACTTGCCACTCATATACATCTGGGGTTTTTCCTTTCTCATTCACCTCCACAGGAATCTCAGGAGAGAGCGTTTTTTGGGAGGCAGTCGTACCTGGTGAAACATGGACTCGATGTCAGCACTGATGGCGATGCTGTTCTGGCGGAATCAGAGGAGCACATTGAGCAAGGATGGTCCCAGGGTGGGTCCAAGGAGATGTTCATTCTGGGATTCTCCTTGGGACAGGAAGGAGTAATTGAACATCATGATGCGGGATTTACCAGAATGCTTTGTTGGGGTCCATCTACTTGATCTGTGTTGAGATGGCATTGTAGCCAGCATTGACCAACTTCATTACCTTTTGGTAGTAGATGGTAGCCAACTCAGGTTAGCGCTCTAATTGCTTCTCTCTACGTCGGAGGATAGGTATGACTGCTACCTTGGGGGCATGGTTTTGGGGTGCCATATTAGTGTGAAGGAGGTGTGTTGAGTAGTGGTCAATCCCATTAATGGAGTCTAAGGACATGGCTTCTGTATCTTGCTTGGATCAAGTGGTTATCTTCTCATCCTGGAAAGGGAGCACATCAACTTGCCATAGTTTCTCTATGTTGTAGAGTAAGTTAGATTTAGGAGCAAGGGATGTTGTGAGCAGGCACTGCTGCAGAGTGGACTGGTCTAGGAGTTGGGTATGGCCTTGGAGTGTCCATCCAAGTCTAGTCTTTAAGGCTGCTGGTGCTCCTGGTGGACCTAGGTGAACATGCTCAATTGGAGTGATGAGATGGGGGGGTTATCAGATCCAATGAGGAGGAGGTTAAACTCTGGAGAAGGCACGCAAAGGGAGGTGATGGTGGCATCTCTGCATTATATCTACTGGGTAGCTTTGTTCTACAAGGCCCATCTTGTTGGAGGTGAATGCACCCTGGATGGTGAATTTCTTGTTGCAAGTGGACTGTGGCTCCTGCTAGTGTCTCTGTCTCTTGTAGGATTGTCCAAAGCACTAGGTCTTCAGCTGCTCCGTTGCGCCCTAAGTGCTTGGTAGCAGCTGACAGTAGCAGTATGCGTTCTGAGTCATCATCAAGGAATAACAAAGATCAACATTTGAGATTTATGCCACTCGGGAAGACTTTAACAACATTCGATGGGATCTTTGGCGGAATAGCTTTGTGGGTTAACATAGACTCTAGAGTCTGGTTTTCTGTTGTGTACATCATGCAGGATGCCAAGATGCTTTCTGTGACACTTGGTACAGGGTTTCTTCAAGTTACACTCTGAAGCCATATGTGGGTGTATGGAACATTGTCTGGTGGGTGAGGATTTGGAGGTAGAATTGGAACCATGCAGGACTGTAGCTTTATTAGATGAGGGCTTGGAGAATGTCTGGCAACCTTTCCTTTGTGTCCAAGATGGTGCTTGGTGGAGCTCATCAACCTGGGCAGCAACTGCCTGACACTCTGCTTCATCTTGCAGCCACAAGGAGAAGTCCTTCAGATTGTACTGGACACCTGGCCTGGTTCTGTGGGCATAACTGGCAACTTGTTCTCCTGATAACTTACTGAGGAGTTGCTAAACATGGGAGGAGCAGGCCAGCTCAGCAGATCCTTCGCCGCGCTGGAATGACTGGAGCATCCCCACCAGTGAGCGGATTCGAAGGGCAAAGCTACTGAAAGCTCTTGCTTGCATCACCTGGGCAGATTCTGAATGGTTGCTATCTCTCTCAGGACTAGGTGGTGGGGTTGGCCATACTTCTGGTCCAGTGCTGAGGAGTATGGCTGGGGGTCATTAGCATAAGCCAGGCCCATGTGGCAGGCAGAGACCAAGTGCAGGTGATCCAAGAGGATGTGGTACTTCTCCGTTTCCTCCTCTGGCAGTAGGTTTGTGAGGGCCATTCTTAATGTTGCAAACTCTTCAGGATCTTCGTGAATGAAGTTGGGGAAGGAAGGTTCCTCAATCCGGGATGAATACCTGGGTCTCTCCGGAGCCACTTGTGGGGTGTGGATTGGTACTACTGGGACTAGCTATTGGTCGGACCATTGGTTGTAGTGAGCAGTAGGCACATCGAAGGCTAGTGAAACTGGTAAAGCTGGTTGGGGTCTACCATACTGCTCAAGGGCAGAAGCTGAAGGGTAGCACACTGGGGGGTTCACCTGAGGTCTCTCTGGGTTCAGGACGGTTTAGGTTTGAGTGGTGGGGACGTTTCAAGGTTTGTACGCTGGGTAACGAGGCTGACTTGGTGTAGGACTGGCATAGGACGGGGTAGGATAAATCTCTGGGTGGAGGAGGCTGGTATTAGTTGGAATAGACTTGAGGCTCTGGGTAGTATGGTGAAACTGCACAGTAGGTTGAGAGTTCATGAGAGATTCCGAGTGCACAGGAGGTCGATAGCGCGTTGGAAGGCCAGTACACATCAGGTAGGGATGGAGCTTGTGAGGATGCTGATTGTTCAGACTGAGGGGTTGGTAACATGTAACCTGTAGGGAGGGGAAGAGACTCCGGTTTACTTTGTGGAGGGTTGGGAGGGGGGATATGCTTCTTAATAAAAACCTATTTGAAGCAAGCCATTACACTTCGTTAATATCATGGCATTATTATTATTCATGTTATTACTTAAATATGAATCAACAAATTAAGAAATGCCAGGCTGGAGAGGATACGTCACATTTTTTATTGACATAATTGGAATCAAAATAAAGATATAATGTATGCCTACCTGGTCTTTGTCTGTTGGCTTTTCTGCATATAATTTGTTATAATACAGGTCCTATTTTGACGCACAACCATTCAAGCAAAGTCCGATGGGTTTCCTCTGATAATGTCACAAACCCTGCTGCTGCGGTCCTTCGATGGCCGTGGCATTGACATATGTTCTTCAAAGAGAGGATGGCGTAATGAGAGAAATAAGGTAGCCTAAGCTACTGAAAACTGGCATTTTATAAGATTAAATCATGACAGGAGGATTTCATTCTTATTAAAGAGAGATGGAGTCCAGACATGCTACTTTAGGAAACTTTCTGAATAGAGAGGCCTACGGAAAGAATCTCTCTTTCTCTCTCTCTCTTTCGCTCTCTCTCCTCTCTTTCTCTTCCTCTCTCTCTCTTCCTCTTCTCTTTCTCTTTCTCTTCCTCTCCTCTCTTTCTCTCCCTCTCTCAGCACCCGTCAATCATGTCAGTTACAAGAGCAAATATTTGTCCTTTGCTTAAAATTGCTTTAAAAACCTAACTTAGGCTATAAGATAATGACTTGACAAGGAAAGTATGAAGGGGACAGATATGCTATAGTATGGAGATGAAATTGACAATCATTAAAATGGAAACGAATACACGTAACATGTCCATAGACCTTTTTATCAGCGACGTCGCTTATCGAGGGGGCGAGTGTTGGAAATGTTTTTCAAAAACTGAGGAACTATTATAATTTGAATGGATGTTAAAACACATTTACTTTGACTCACGGTGTTGAAGAATTAATTTTTTTACTGAGAAGGTGAGCTGGGAACTTTCCTACATTTGACATTTGTGAGAAGCAGGTTTACTTTATTTACTAGCAAGTTAGCAAGCAATGAAAACGTACATTGTGTAAAAGAAAATACACATCAATGTTTTTACTAAAGTCCCATAGCCGATAGGCTCTACATACCTGCGCGTCTAGGGATTAGCTGGTCAAGCATCAAAGGTCAATTGGAAAGAGATGTAGAACATTTTAATAGACAAAGTTAGAAAAACAATTGCTTTATAATCATTAGTAAATACTCCCGCTATTAGGTCAAGTTTATCTTCATAAAAATAAAGTTCATAAAAATAAATCCTAAAATGAATGTAGGCCTATTTAAAATGTTTTTTATTTTATTTTCATGGTCTTCATCCCTAACCGTCAGTTACACGGTAAACGGTGCAGCCCTATGCATATGGGGTCTCAATGTCTTAATAGTGACGGCAGGGCTAGTTCTAACTGCAGGACTTGGTGACTAGATAATGGGAGACGAAAGTGAGAGACGATAATGAGTAAAGACGCCTGCCTTCCATCTTTGAGAACATGTATTTCCATTGTTAGAGCGGTCACTCTACAGTGTAGACATTGTTAATGTCGTAAATGACTATTGTAGCTGGAAACGGCTGACTTTAAAAAAATTGAATATCAACATAGGCGTACAGAGGCCCATTATCAGCAACCATCACTCCTGTGTTCCAATGGCACGTTGTGTTAGCTAATCCAAGATGATAATTTTAAAAGGCTAATTGATCATTAGAAAACCCCTTTGCAATTGTTAGAACAGCTGAAAACTGTTGTACTGATTAAAGAAGCAATTCAACTGGCCTTCTTTAGACTAGTGTTACGTAAAAGAAAGTTAATATAAGAGCAGCAGTAAAATAACAGTAGAGAGGCTATATACAGGGGGTAGCGGTACCGTTAATATGTGGGGGCACAGGTTAGTTGAGGTAATATGTACATGTAGGTAGAGTTAGTGACTATGCATAGATAATAAACAGAGTATCAGCAGTGTAAAAGGGGGGGCAATGCAAATAGTCTGGGTAGCCATTTGATTAGCTGTTCAAGAGTCTTATTGCTTTGGGGTAGAAGCTGTTAAGAAGCCTTTTGAACCTAAACTTGGTGCTCCGGTACCGCTTGCCATGTGGGAACAGAGAGAACAGTCTATGACTAGGGTGGCTGGAGTCTTTTACAATTTTTAGGGCCTTCATCTGACACCACCTGGTATAGAGGTCTTGGATGGCAGGAAGCTTGGCCCCAGTGATGTACTGGGCCGTATGCACTACCCTATATGTAGTGCCTTGTGGTCGGAAGCTGAGCAGTTGCCATACCAGGCAGTGATGCAACCAGTCAGGATGCTCTCGATGGTGTAGCTGTGTAACTTTTTGAGGATCTAAGGACCCATGCCAAATCTTTTCAGTCTCCTGAGGGGGAATAGGCTTTGTCGTGCCCTCTTCACAACTGGCTTGGTGTGTTTGGACCATGATAGTTTGTTGGTGATGTGGACACCAAGGAACTTTAAGCTCTCAACCTGTTCCACCACAGCCCGTCGATGAGAATGGGGGTGTGCTCGGTCCTCCTTTTCCTGTAGTCCACAATCATCTCGATCACGTTGACAGAGAGGTTGTTATGACCATGCTGTTTAGTCAGATTCATGATATTCCACACCGTTCAGGTGGATGGATTATCTTGGCAAAGGAGAAATGCTCACTAACATGTATGTAAACAAATTTGTGCAGAAAAGGAGAGAAATAAGCGTTTTGTGTATAGAACATTTCTGGAATCTTTTATTTCAGTTCATGGAACATGCGGCCAACACTTTACATGTTGTTATATATTTTTGACCAAGTGCGCATGCCCCAAATCCACTTAAAGGAGAATCGTCATTCAACGTCTCCTGTAAGCCCAGATCCTGGTTCAGATTAGGCTGTGTTTTTCTGGGTCAATTTAGTCAGTTTATAGTATCGTCAATTGTCACTGAAAAATAGGTGTTTGACGAATATTTAGTGACTTTTTGTGGAAGAAATTAAAACTGGAGCAGAGTTATTTTTAGAGCTATAGCCTGCAATAAGACAGAACAACCTAGATCTGGTACAGTGTGGCGATGCAGATCTTACCATTACTAAATTACTACTTGCTTGCCTACGAAACCCTATAAATTCATTTGAAACTGATTTGTGAGTAAAAATATGTAGTCAGACAACCTTTTTACAAAACCTGAAAGCCTGAAAGGACTTTAATACTTCATACAAAGAAAACATTTTTGAGTCAAGGACGGACTATGATGTGCTGGTATAATAGGGTTGTTCTACGAATACACTCTACAATACAAATAATTCCAAAATGCATTGTCATAGTTACACTGTGGCTTTCCTATGGGTAGAATAGAATGCTCCTTGAATCCTAATTCTATGGGTTATAGAGTATCTATTGAAGCCACATCAAACTTTAACAATAGCTTTTCCAATGTTTTCCCCCTGCAGCATTCCCATAAAGGCAGCAGGCATGTTCTCAAAGCCTTCGGTGACTTGCTCACGACACTGCAGTTTCCCCTGTGGATGAAAACACTACATTATGACATTGTCATTCAGCAGTCACCTCCCAGCTAGCACATTTGGTTCCTTGGAAGTTTTGGGAATGTACGTTTTTGGTTTCCCATTGATTCTGGGAACGAAGCCATAATTCTCCTGATTGTTAAAACAAAATGTTTTTTAAAATGTTCTGAGTACGAAAGTGAAAATTGCAAAAGCTGGCAATTAGGCCTACCGGCTAATGGAAGATTTGATAAGCCTTTTCAATTCTAGTTAAGGATACGATAGTTATCACATTGGATTTATTAACTACAAAAAGGTATAATGTGTTTTTATTTTAATTCTGATGCCACAAAAAAACGATATACAGTCACTTTTCTGGGGTTCGAACCGGTTCAGAACTTTATTTTGCTTGTCAGAGCAGTGGAACGGAACAAAAAAAAATTGAAAATAATTTGTTCCAACCCTGCTTTTAACTTCTTTAACTCATACAACGCTGTTCATTTTAGTCTATTAAAACAGACCCTATTTCAAAGGATCATTACAATCAGGTGCGGCCAACAAACATGAACACACAGAAAGAATTATTATTAAAAAAATAAAAATAAAACTTCTTACTACATTCTTTGAACGTTGCTAATGTTTTCTTATGGAAGGTTTTCTTAATGTTCTGAGAACGACTTTAAATAGAACCATGAGGAAACCTGTCAAACGTTATGCTGAACTACTGAAATTCCCACAGAAGAACGTTGTTTCTTAAGGTTTCAGACGATTGCTTTAAATAGAACCATGAGGAAACATTATGGGAAGGTTGTATGCAATATAACAACCATGCTTTAAGAAACATATGGTTCTCAGAACATTATGTGCTAGCTGGGTATAATCTAAAGTATACAGTGGCAAGAAAAAGTATTGTGAACCCTTTGGAATTACCTGGATTTATGCATAAATTTGATCTGATCTTCATCTAACTCACAACAATAGACAAACAAAAGTGTGGTTAAACTAAAAACATAACATAATTTAAACATTCATAGTGTAGGTTGGGAAAAGTATGTGAACCCCTAGGCTAATGGCTTCTCAAAGCTAATTGGAGTCAACTAACCAATCAATGAGACGAGATTGGAGATTTTGGTTAGGGCTGCCCTGCCCTATAAACACTTAGAAAATTTGAGGGTTGCTATTCACAAGAAGCATTGCCTGATGTGAACCATGCCTCGAACAAAATCATTACAGCACACCGTATGTTAGCTATGGGAAGGTAAACTTGCCAGTATATTAACTATAGGCTCACTAACTACCCAACGTTAATTGACTTGATTATTCCCATTATTCTTAGCTTAGCTAAATGGTATAGTCGTTGTGTGTTCTCAATGGACATTCGGGTGCCTTTGTAAATTCACTTCGGCTATCTAATGTGATTTCAGAGCATTCTCCTGAGTGTAGCAGAATAATGGATTTACGAGCACTCAACACCGGTTGAATATGGCCTGTGTGAGTTAACGTCGGCAAAAACGCGTAATTAAATTGTTGCCAGAAACAGTCACCAACGCTCTGGATAACAAATTGCCTAACCAGCTCTGTCAGGGCGAGTAAAATTGACAAAGCGGTCACTCATTTGTGTCTGGAAGTAGCTAGCCAATGTTAGCTTGGGTGCTTGACTGCAGTTGTAAGGTCAGAACGCTCAAATCAACCCTACTCCTCGGCCCCAGCGTCCAGTGTGCGCTCCGAGAGCAAAATGTTCATTTGTAAATTCAGAGCCTTGTCAGATTGTTCGTTTGTAAATTCAGAGCGATCTGACAACGCTCTAAATTTACGAGCGTACTCTGACACTCCAGATAGAATTTAAGAACACACCCTAAATCGTAAAATGTCGAACTAGTAATTTGTTATGCTACCTAGCTAGCAGGTGGTTGCATAGCAACATCATCAACTTCCGCTAGACCGGCGAAGAGCTAGTACGCTCAACTGAAAGGATACTGTTCCGTTTACAGTGTACTAAAATTAACTAATAGTATGTAGTATACACTATGTTAGTATGGGTATTTGAACACAGCTATAGTATGTGACAAACATTTCATATTGTAAATGTGAATACTTGCAAGCAGGGTGTACAGTTAACAGACATATTCAGAATATGTAAAACATGGTGTCCAAATTGATTACCATAGAATTGTCATGATTATGATTGGACAGTTTTATCTATCCTGAAATCTCAAACCTGTTTTGTGCTAACATTCCACTCCTTGTACTCCATGTCAATGCTAAACTGTGTGCATGACAATGAACAAGGAGTGGAATGATGGCACAGACTGAGACCCAGGCTAGTTTTTGTCCCAAGTACTGTACTTGCCTCTCTCTTCCAAGCCATGAGTCTCCTCAGAGACTCTGGGTTCTTATGCTCCCACCTGCCCACCATGAAGCCCTCCATCTTTAGCTGCTTGAAGATCATGGTCAGGTGGGGGTATGGGCCTGATAGATAAGATTAGATACAGTGCATTCAGAAAGTATTCAGACCCCTACACTTCTTCCCCATTTTGTTGTGGAAAAAGGCTGTAACGTAATAAAAAAACTGAAATTACATTTACATCAGTATTCAGACCCTTTACTCAGTACTTTGTTGAAGCCTTGAGTCTTCTTGGGTATGATGCTACAAGCTTGGAATACCTGTATCGCAATTTAAAGTCCCAAAGGGTCTGAATACATATGTAAATAAGGTATGTTTTTTAAAATTTTTAATCACTGTGCACTAATTTCTAAAAACCTGTTTTCGCTTTGTCATTATGGGGTATTGTGTGTAGATTGCGGAACATTTTTTAATGTTATCCCCTTTAGAATAAGGCTGTAACTTAACAAAATGTGGAAAAAGTCAAGGGTTCTGAATACTTTCTGAATGCACTGTAGATAGATTGATATAGACAGAAATAGGAGAGAGAGGTGATGTATAGGCATATTTTTTTATGTTGATTTGACCATTTAAAATACATAAAGAAGCCACACCAAGCAACAAATACATCTACCGAAATGGCAGAGGATTATATACACAAAAAGTCTAGACTTGTTTCCATTGTGGTCCTTTATAATGGAACACAGAGTTCCAATATGTTAATTCATATATTTCTATGTAATCTCTCATGGCCAGATCTATGTAAACATAACTGGTACAGTAGAATATTTTGTGATTGATTGAGATGCATACGGTTGTTCCGGTGTTTGGGTTATTCGTTACTGGTTTTTCGGTGCTAGCATCTATTCAAACATGGGACATTCAGAGAGGGTGAATGAAGCGCCCTGTTCCGATTCCTCTCCTTGTTTTAGCATTTCTTGATCCCGTCTCTTTAACATGTTTGGACCCGGAACTTAATCGAGTAGTTGACCAATTACATGAGACTAGTTCTTGGTTAATAAAGATGATTTACTATGCAATGAAACATGAGTGAAATGCATTCAGTTGGTCACAGGTCAGTCTGAGTGTAATGCTGGCTAATGGTGCTCTCTAGTGGAATATTAAAATGAGCAACATTGACAACATATCAACGTACCAATACAGTATGAGAGTTAGGCAATGTAGACTTGACATCTTTGAATGGTTTTGAAGATGAGAGAGAGAGATCAGACCTGTCTGTGGATTGGTGTCATTATAGGTTGAGATGCTGCCGCACACAGCTATCCTTCCAAACTGCTTCATCTGAGGAATGGCGACACTGGAGAAAAGTCCTCCCACCTTAAAAACGGAGATGTCGAGCTAAATATGTTAAGATGAAATAACTATTACCCAATACTGACAATTTATATCCATGTCTAATAATATTAAAACCAGAGAAATACTACTTTATCACTAAATATTAACCCTCCATATCTAACAATATTACCAACTACCAGAGGGAATTACTACACTTTATATAACTACAACTAACTACTTTATAACCTACGTTCTCAAAGAAGCAATCGTATCCGTTGGGCGCGGCAGTCATCAGGACCTCCTCCAGTGAGTTGACTGTTTTGTAGTTGAAGGCCTCATCGAAGCCTAGCTCCTTGAGGAAGGCCACCTTGGCATTGGAAAAAAAAAGTGAGTGCTGGCCCCTTTTTCATTTTCAGGATAAGCAAGGATAGAGATCACTAGAATTTGTGCCTCCCAGTATTTCATCTTAATCCCTTTTTACCTTGTCGTTGGACCCAGAGGAGCCCACAACTCTGCAGCCCTTGATCTTAGCGATCTGGCCCACGATGGAGCCCACGGCCCCGGCAGCAGCGTTCACCAGTAGGGTTTCTCCAGCCTGAAGTCCCAGTACCTCCTCCAGACCGTACAGGGCAGTCAACCTGAAGTCAGAGCACAAAGGGAAGATGGAATAGAAAACAACTTCCATTCAAACAGAAATGTGTATTTTGCGATTTGTTTATCCATTCTCAACCTCCTGGAAACCATGCACGTACACACTGGTGACCAGTCTGCAGTCAGAGAAAAAGAGGGGTAGCTCGTTAATAAGAAATGTAACTACAGTCACCTAGCTACAGTAAGATAGCCGTCGATGGAGTTTACTTCCGTTAAAACAAACCGTATCAAACTCATTATCAACACAAGCAATCATACACATAACATCTGTGTATCACCACCAACTGTCTCGTCATCCTAAAGCACTGATTACCTTTCTCCCCCTCGTCTCAAAACAATCCTCGCTTCAGTCATGTGTAACATTTAATTACTTGTAATCAGTGTTGTAGTACCCGAGTCCAGTCTCGTGACCACATATTGAGTATCTCGGTCTTGGATACATTTTTACTCCGTCTTGGACACGAGGACTCATAATTTCTTCCCGAGACCAGCTGAGACAAAAACTCAAAATTATCAGCTTCTTTTCTGTCAGCGCATAAAACCGCTTCGTCAGGCCAAATATTTACACTCCATGTATGACACATGAATATCTTATCACCTATTGAAACGTGGGCCTCCTACTTTACTCGTAGCATTACCGTCCTTTCCTTTCGTAGAAAAATATCCTCAAACTTGGTGGCGCTCATCAGAATTTCCTTGATTCCCTGGCAGGGAAGAGTGGGGGAAATGGTTTGAATGTTCCGCGCTCACTTTTAGTAAGGGAGATTGGGGAAATTGTAACAGTGTTTATCTATTATAGGCCTGTTTGAGTCCGCAATCATTTGTAGAGTGGCACTCTATTTGCCCTCAGCATCCATTTGTTTCGCCATTCTGACTGGCTAAAGAATCCATATGTTGTTCTGAAATATGAACACAGAAATAATGGACATTTTTAGCTCTTATAATGGTGGCGATTTGACAAAATTACAATTTGCTTCGGTCTTGAATCGGTCTCGCTTTAGGTGGTCTCGAACCCAACACTGCTTGTAATATTTTAAATTCAAAATAGTTGTGATTCAGTAAAATCTGCTTTTTGTTCTATGTTGCTATGTCTGTATGCTACGTCTTGCTTGTCCTATGTTGTTCTGTCTGTATGCTATGTCTTGCTTGTCCTATGTTGCTATTGTCTATATATTGTAATTGTTTTTAATAACCTGCCCAGGGACTGCGGTTGAAAATTAGCCAGCTGGCTAAAACCGGCACTTTTACTGAAACGTTGATTAATGTGCACTGTCCTTGTAAAAATAAAATAAACTCAAACTCAAAAACTAAAAGAGTTCTGTGGGAAAGCAGAACAGGACCATAAGTGGTGACCGTGACCTGCTCGCGAAGATACCTGGGGCCCAAATGTTTATTTTATCAACCTAGAAGGAAAGCATGCAGCTGCTTTTCCTGGCAGACTTGAAGTCAACATTTTTTTCTGCCTTTATTCTGTGAGCTAAAACTATGAAACAGTTGTGCTGTAAGCTCTCCCACACTAGCTCCGCTGTTAGTATAAACATATGTCAGCATACCTCTTTACCCAGGACGCCAGACCGTGACATGCATTTCTCTTCTGGCATGAAAATATAAATATTCTACTCTTTGTGGCCAGAGGTTCATAGTGACCCCCCCCCCATATTTTACCCAGAAAGCACCGGCACTCAGGAAGCCCCTCCTCCTTACCCTGGCATGCCGATGGCCCCCAGAGCCAGGGACATGGAGACATCCTGAGGCCAGTCAGACAGAAGGCATGTCAGACCTGTCCCGTCAGACACAGTGTGGGTCCTCCAGCCGCATCTACCAACCACATGGCACCCCACAGGGAAGGCTGGGTTGATGCTCTGGATCACCCTACAAAAAAAACACACACAAATAAACAAACTGAATTAATGAGAGTTGTTTATTATAATTAAAGTCTGTCTACAACAAGCCTGTGTCAGAAGACACAGATTGTAAAGTATGCTTAATGGAGAATCTTCCATTGAAAGTGCTTTTTAGTTACAGAGAATGCTTAATCTGGGTCTATATGAACCACCCTTAGTGGTTGTTAAATGGTTTTATCTGGAGGCTAGATCGAAGACATGCTGTAGGAAGAGTCAATGGAAGCCTTTGGGATTTTCCCGAAGTATCTGTACTCCTTTATAAAGACAGTACTCAGGCAATTTAAACTAATGAAATAATTTTAAAAGCCCTAAGGGGCAGGGAAGAGTCATTGGGTTCTGTATATTTTCCCAGACTGACTCACTCGCACAAACAAACTTTCTCAGTGAAAACACATTGAACCACTCACTTGTGGCAGGAATGGAACCTCGGTACACACTGCCAAGTACATTCAATTTGTTCTCTTACAACTGAAGCCATGAAGAATAATCTATGGCCTCAGAAATTAAAAACAGGTGCAGGACTTTTTCTCTTCCAGTAAACAGCAGGCATGCATGTCACCTCATGGTAGAGAGATGAAACGCAGATAACTTGGTCTGCATCCCAAATGGCACCTCATTCCCTGCATAGTGCACTGCTTTTGACCAGGGGCCTAAAAGCAGTGCACTATGTAGGGAATAGGGTGCCATTTGGGATGCAAACTTGTTTATTTTCCTTACTTGGCCACTTGAGTTCCGATCATCACTTCCCCCTCCTTCATACGCACTCGGCTGAACGGTCTGGAAACAACCACAGATGGCAGGAGAACAATCAGATGCAATGTTTTTCTGTACTATCTACTGAAGTATGTGATTTAGTAATGTTATGGAAAAGTCAATACTGTTCAGAGAACTTTCAATGTTCTAATGTGAAGAGTAACATCTGCCACACTGATCCTCAACACTGGGGCCCCTCCTGTACTCCCTGTTCACCCCCAAGAGCGTAACCAACCACAACACCATCATTAAGTTTGCTGACGACACAACAGCAGTAGGCCTGATCACCAACAACGATGAGACCGCCAATTGGTAGAAGATCAGAGACCTGGCAGTGTGGTGCCAGGACAACAACCTCCCCCCCAATGTGAGTAAGACAAAGGAGCTTATCGTGGACTAAAGGAAAATGAGGGCCGAACAGGCACCCATTAGCATCGACAGAGCTGAAGTGGAGCGGGTCGAGAGTTTCAAGTTCCTTGGTTTCCACATCAAGACAGTTGTGAAGAGGGCATGACAACACCTTTTCCTTCTCAGGAGACTGAAAAGATTTTGCATGGGTCCCCAGATCCTCAAAGTTCTACAGCTACACCAGAGAGCATCCTGACCGGTTGCATCACCGCCTGGTATGGCAACTGCTCGGCATCTGACCGTGAGACGCTACAGTGCGTACAGCCCAGTACATCACTATGCAGTGTCAGAGGTAGGCCCCAAAAAATTGTCAAAGACTCCAGTCACCCAAGTCATAGACTGTTCTCTCTGCTACTGCACGGTAAGCAGTGCCGGTGCACCAAGTCTGGGACCAAAAGGCTCCTTAACAGCTTCTACCCCCAAGCCATAAGGCTGCTGAACAATTAAATGGCCACCCACACTATTTACATTTGATCATATTCCGTATAGATATCACATTACATGAGTCATGACAAAAAGTGTTCAGTGGCAAATGTTAGGGGAATCCCTCCCTGTCCATTTTTCTGTCGGAATTTTCTCCTACCTCATGTATGGATCTACACTGAGAAACAGTGCCTCCAAAAGCACCTCTGAAACAGAAAAAAAAAAAAAACATGAATGTATGACATCACTTGGCTTTAGTCAGGTACAGGAATGTTGTATTTAGTACAAGTACAGGTCCAGATAGCCTCAGTAACAGTGCAGATGAGACCTTCAGTCATTACCTCCATCTTTAGGCTCTGGCAGCTGCTCCAGCTTCAGCTCAAAGTTGCTGTCCTTCGGGAAGCCTTCAAAGTGACGTGTCAGGACCCAGGTCTTGGCTTGAACCATGGCTCTTTGCTTTGGACAACTGAAAGAATAGGCTGTTTACTTACTACTTAGTTAGTTACTTGCTATGCCAAAATCTGAAGTGATCTCAGAGCTCATCTTGAGAACCGTTTCTTCTTTTCTATATGTGCTAGGAATTTTGAGGTAAAGAGACGAGCAGTCAAACAATATCTATTTGCTTTATTACAAGTTGTAAGAGGGAGACACCTCCAGCACAGAAGCAGAGAAAATGTCTAGCAAACCTCTTGGAGACCCTTTATATCCTAATCAGACAGCACCAAACGTTCTGTTAACACCAGCCCGGGAGGCTTGTAAGGAAGACAAACAAAAAGGAAGTGACTGAGCTGCAACAGAATCACACCGTGTTCACACAATGTCATCAATGCAACATTGAATAATCTGTGTCCTCTGTCCTTGTTCTTGGACCTCCAGTCTGGTGTCAATCACTATCAACCCAGATGAGGATAATCCATAACTTTCAGGATCAAGTCGAGTGACCATCAACCCACACCTAGAGTTTCACAAACAGAACACTGGAAATAATGCGTATTTCAGAGAGGGAAATATATATAAATATGCTAAAGATCACTCTAAACTGAATTTGAACTTTTCCCCATAACAGCAACCTTTTCTACTTAAGTATCCTACATTTAGCAACATGTTACTGTCAAGTCACCTATATACAAATATCATACTTTGAGATCCAAAATAACCAAAGTGAAGAAATGTAAAAGAGACAGTTGAAATACCCACATGCGTCTATCATAGCAGGAAGATGAGAAACTTGAATACTTCAACAAAGGTTGTTATTCAAAGACTTTACCTCACTCTCACTCACACACACACACACACACACACACACACACACACACACACACACAGGGGGAGGGGAGGGGGGGGGGACTGTGCAGGAAAGAGTGCACTGGTGCCAGAAGATGCTGCACAACTGAAAAAACATGCTGTTTAGTACATGCATTGATTTACAGTACTGAACAGTTCTGACTGTAGTGCAGGTTGCTATCTAGAGTAGCTAAATTCACATGGATTTATTTGCAATCTACTGCACTAGATTAGCTTGCTAGATAAAGGACTTGCAGAACCTAGGAGAGCGCTGTGCATTGTTGCAAAGTGAATGCCATGCAAGCCCGCTTCGCAGTGGGCTGTCAACCACAACCGGTGAAGAAACTATCTAAACATTTCTCTCCAAGAACGTGGTTTAATATCATGCGGTACTCAGCAAAACTCACCTCGAATAAATGATCAACAAATGGACACCTACCGGTCACTGCTCTCCATGCAGAATGAAAGAACTATCAAAATTTCACAGAAAGGACAAAGAGAGCGTGGGTAAGACTGTGCTCGACTACTGTCTCATAGGCTAAAAACGGTTGTTAGTCGATCCGCCTCCGCGTGACGTCCTCTACGCAATGTTTCCGGAGTGAATTCATTTTGGATGAGAACGCGCGCATTTATCTAGCCGAACTTTGGCTAACTGTTACCCGTTTCCTTCTACCAGAGAAACTTTCGGAAAACAAGTCTGAAACTGATTTCTTTCGTCGAAATTACTTGGCAAGGTAAAATAATACTTAAAGCAGATGGACAAATTACTTCAGAATTGATGGTGGTTTTGGAAAAATTATTCACGAACCTCAGGCGTTATATAGCATGAATGATACTGTGGCTAGCGGTTAATTAGCTAACGTTAGCTAGCTTGCATAGCTATCCGTGAAACAACTTATTCTATCGTTAGCTAGTTAGCCTGTAACGTAAAGGACACTGATAGTTTCACTGTCATACCAGTTATAGGTAAACAAAACAAGTGTTTGGTTAAGTATTTCTACAATGATCAGCTCTATAATGCCTTTGCATGAGTAAAGTAACTTAGCTAGCAATCCTTGTTGTGATTTCTTTCAATTTCCTCGCCTCCTAATAAACCTGGGCTAACTAGCTACCCATCTAATAAATAGTGGATATTTTTGACTGACAGGCGATCATCAGGGCGGAGAAGTTCTGCTCCTGGCAACTTGTTAGTCCTTATAGATTTCACATTAAAACGGCTAGTTAAGACTGGGGAGGATGCCTCATTTCAGGGACCGTCTTCTCCACAGGAAATTGTCTCGCTTTAATCAGTGTTTCCCCTAGGATTTATTTCTGCAGGGTGGAAGCACCCCTGATAAATGAATATAGGGGAAGCACTGCTTGATGGTACCATTTCTATTAGGGGTGTAACGGTTCACCATGGTTCAGTACTTATTGTGGTTTTGGGGGTAATGATTTGTTTTCTGAACAGTGGAAAATGAGATGCCAACAGTTACTGTAGTTAATTTGTTTAAGAAAATAGAAAGTGTTGGTATTCCTGATTCCATATGATCATGAGTCATATAATGCCTGATGACTGCACAATCAGGAATAACAACACTTTTTATTTTCTTAAATCAACAACATTAAAATAAAGTGGAATATCTGTGTGAAATCAACATGTTAACATGGCTCAGACAATGTATAAGCTTATGCTATGTTGCAAAGAGGAAAAATATGCTCACTTGTGTCACTCATAAAGGGGGCGTGTGTTTAGCACAGTAGGCCTACTTTTCATTTCCCTCTTTTCATTTCCACTGCGGTGTAATGTGATGGGCTGTCACTTAACTAGCGCTCTGTAACCCTGGAGGTCCATCCATCTGCAGAAAGGGGATACCCAGTCAGTTAAACAAATCAAAACTGGTTGAGAGAATGCCAAGAGTGCAAAGCTGTCATCAAGGCAAGGGGTGGCTACTTTGAATAATCTCAAATATAAACACTTTTTTTTGGTTACTACATGATTCCATATGTGTTATTTCATAGATTTGTGGTGTTCACTATTATTCTACAATGTAAAAAATAAAGGAAAACCCTGGAATAGTAGGTGTGTCCAAACTGTTTGACTGGTACTCTAGGTGCGAGAAGGCAAAGTTCGTAATTAACTGAGCACTTCCAAGAGGCGTTGAAACTCCCCATTCTTCTCAACCACAGAGAATGGTCGCACATCTGTGGCTATAAGCAGACCTATTGCTCATGTAATTTATTTGGCCTGGTCAGAATCGACTGCGGTTCGTCTTGCTCCGGTGGTAGGAATACTGGGTTTATGTCACCGTAAATGTGTCAACATGTTTGAGGTGTTGGCAGTTGCATAGGCCGTTCTCATTCAGCAGTGGCGACACACACTCTCTTTCCAGGCATAGCCTATAGGCCTAGTGTTTAATATTTTTACTTATAATTTTTATATGTATTCATTTGGGTTCACTGTGCGGACCGAAGAGGTCCCCATACCGAACAGTTTGTTACGAATACGTGCACCGCTACACCCCTAATTTCTATTGAGTGACTATGATTTTACAGTGTAAATATCGTTGATTATCTTTCTGTCAATTCTCATCTGTATAACTCCCACCCTTGACCCTACTGCTTCTGACAGTTTGGTAGCCTGTAGAGTGCTGTCATCATGTTAGACGGTGGTCAGTTCGTGGAGGCGTTGGGTCGCCTAGGTTACCCAGGCACCCCATCCCTGAAGGGCTCTGAGTTTGACTGGCTCTTCGACTGCGCTCCGGAAAACCTCCAACTCCTGCGCTTCGTTTGCCGCACCCTCAACCAGGGAAATGTGCTCACCCCGGAGGAGGCCCGGGCCTTCAAGGCCCTCCGCAGCTCTGGCAAGCCCATCCTCGATGAGACTGCGCTTGATGAGGTCCTCAAGACCTGTGGGCCTGCTGCTGGAATAGGTGTGGTCGGTCCTTCCTCAGCGGAGGGGGAGGTGAGCGTGGAGGATCTAGAGGCGGAGCTATCTGCTCTGAAAAAGGAGAAGCAGCTAAAACAGCGCAGGTACAAGAAGCTGCAGGTGCTCGCCACCGCCCGGGCTGACGTTGCGCTCCGATTGGCCTCCCAGCAGGACGCTGCCGCCAGCAGGCTGAAGGACGCCAACGCGGCGCTGGGGGCGGAGAACGCTGGAACCAATGCTGCGCTACAGAACCTCATGGACGAGGTGAAAAAGCTAGGATCATTCCTCAAAATAGACCCAGTGTCCAATGAAGGAAAGGCCCAGGGAGAGGCTGCTGCCTCTGGTTCTGTGACCATCACCTCCCCTCCAGGGCCCCCTGTCCTGCTCTCCCAGCTGTCCCTGGAGCCCTACCTCCACCAGGAGGAGCTTAACACAAAGGCCCTGGCCGCCCTCACCCAGCGCCAGTTCTTCCAGGGTATCAGCAACATGGTGGAGACGTCCTGCTCCGAACGCTTCCAGCTCCTGGATCTCAGCCTCTGCGATGACGGGGATGAAATAAAGGAGAAGGGTGGAAAAGAGACGGAGGAGAGAGTTGTGGAGCAGAGGAGGAAGGAGATGGCCAGGCTCCAGTGGGGTCATATGGTGGCCCAGCACCAGCTGATCAAGGCCAGGGCAGAAGAGCAGGGAGCCAGGATTGGGCTGGAGTGGATCACAGGGAACCTGCATTCATTCACCAAGGTAAGGCACTGGAGAGGGTTAGAGACTATAGTACATCTACCACAGTTCAGCCTTAGTCTTTAGTGCTGTTGGTTTTCTAAGTGTTGCATGCTCTGTAGTCTGTACACACAATCACACCAGCCTTACAAACAAACATCATCATACCTACTCTCTAATGCACCCTTTTATCGTTCTTTCTCTCCTCTCCCAGGGCACCACCAACTCCACCTCTGCTCTCCAGACGCGTGAAGCCGTGTCTAGGCGTGAGCTGCAGGTTGTGGCGGCTGATCTGGAGTCTCTCCTCCAGGTGTCTCTACCGGCTGCTCTGAGGGAGAGCGCCAGGCTACTCAACGTGCCCGTGGTGAGGGGAGACCTGGACCTGCAGCTGGCCAGACAGGACTACTACACCTCCAGACAGGAGCAGGTACAGTTACTTAGTTTTGTACAAATGCTGTTTTGGATCTTGTTGTTAGAATATCCATACTCAGATCTGCATGGGTTTTCCCATCATTTAGTTTTGAACACCTATTGAAACAATTATCATCATCCAGTCCATCATTATCATATTGTACGTATTGTCAATGTTTCTATTGTTGCCCTCCTTAGAGGATAATAACGTTCTCTCTCTATCCATCCATTCCTTCATCTCTCCATCTAGGTCCGAGACCACCTCCTGCGGCAAAAGGCCTCATTCGAGCTGCTCCACCTGGCCCAGGAGATGGAACTGAGGATGGATAGGCAGGTGCTGAAGCAGCTTGGAGAGGTGGCAGGCCGGCTGGGGGAGGGAGGAGAGGAGGCAGCCCTCAGGCTCCAGGCCCTAGCCCATCCTGAGCTGTCCCATAACCCCAGGCCCAGTCCTCAGTCCATCATCAGCTCCAAGGATGCATCCTTCACCAGGTAAGGATTAGAGGAGGACAGGAACCAGGGTCGTGCTCAGTCAGGGACACTGAAGCAAAATGCTTTTCAATGGAAAGCAAGGCGTTCTTATTGGACGGGTTTAGGTAGTTATTTCCCGTTTCACTGAAAGCAACCCAGATGTATTTGCTTCTCTCACACTAAAAGAAATATGGAACATAGTGCATTGATAATCAGTACAGTAGTGATTGGGGTGGGGAGGGGGCGGGGGGGTGGTGGTATCGATACAGTTGTATATCACAGAATTATTTTTGGAAGATATATCGATATTTGACTCCAAGTGTTGATTTGTAAATAAATAAATAAAAATATACAGTGAGGGAAAAAAGTATTTGATCCTCTGCTGATTTCACGTTTGTCCATTGACAAAGAAATGATCCGTCTATAATTTTAATGGTAGATTTATTTGAACAGTGAGACAGAATAACAACAAAAAAATCCAGAAAACGCATGTCAAAAAAATTTATAAATTGATTTGCATTTTAATGAGGGACCCCCTCTTAATCAGAAAGATTTCTGGCTCCCAGGTGTCTTTTATACAGGTAACGAGCTGAGATTAGGAGCACACTAATCTCAGTTTGTTACCTGTATAAAAGACACCTGTCCACAGAAGCAATCAATCAATCAGATTCCAAACTCTCCACCATGGCCAAGACCAAAGAGCTCTCCAAGGATGTCAGGGACAAGAGATGTAGACCTACACAAGGCTGGAATGGGCTACAAGACCATTGCCAAGCAGCTTGGTGAGAAGGTGACAGTTGGTGCGATTATTCGCAAATGGAAGAAACACAAAAGAACTGTCAATCTCCCCCAGCCTGGGGCTCCATGCAAGATCTCACCTCGTGGAGTTGCAACGGTCATGAGAACGGTGAGGAATCAGCCCAGAACTACACGGGAGGATCTTGTCAATGACCTTAAGGCAGCTGGGACCATAGTCACCAAGAAAACAATTGGTAACGCACTTCGCCGTGTAGGACTGAAATCGTGCAGTGCCCGCAAGGTCCCCCCCGCTCAAGAAAGCATATATACATGCCCGTCTGAAGTTTGCCAATGAACATCTGAATGATTCAGAGGACAACTGGGTGAAAGTGTTGTGGTCAGATGAGACCAAAACGGAGCTTTTGGCATCAACTCAACTCGCCGTGTTTGGAGGAGGAGGAATGCTGCCTATGACCCCAATAACACCATCCCCACCGTCAAACATGGAGGTGGAAACATGCTTTGGGGGTGTTTTTCCGCTAAGGGGACAGGACAACTTCACCACATCAAAGGGACGATGGACGGGGCCATGTACCGTCAAATCTTGGGTGAGAACCTCCTTCCCTCAGCCAGGGCATTGAAAATGGGTTGTGGATGGGTATTCCAACATGACAATAACCCAAAACACACGGCCAAGGCAACTTGTGATTGCCACAAGGGTTTTACCACCATGTACTAAGTAATGTTTTGCAGAGGGGTCAAATACTTATTTCCCTCATTAAAATGCAAATGAATCTATAACATTTTTGACATGCGTTTTTCTGGATTTTTTTGTTGATATTCTGTCTCTTACTGTTCAAATAAACCTACCATTAAAATTATAGATGGATCATTTCTTTGTCAGTGGGCAAACGTGAAAAATCAGCAGGGGATCAAATACTCCCCCCCCACTGTAGTTAGCGTTAATCGGCTGTACCTGCACCCAAACTTTTTTTCTCCATTCTGTGTTTATAATTAGTGAGCCAAAATGTTTTCAGCACTTATATTTCCCTGACTAGCTAGGTTCCATCCAATTGGCGACAGATTTTTATACAAATATTCTAAAATCTACAATAAATAAAATAAGTGCATTTTACCACCAGAGATGTTCCCATAAAATGTACTTGTTGCGGATAAAAGTCTGTGTGATGACGTAACTCACTTTAAAAATTTTTTTTTTTTACCCCTTTTTCTCCCCAATTTTGTGGTATCCAATTGGTCGTTAGTCTTGTCCCATCGCTGCAACTCCTGTACTGACTCGGGAGAGGCGACGGTCGAGAGCTGTGCGTCCTCCGAAACCCAGCCAAGCCGCACTGCTTCTTGCCACAATGCCCGCTTCACCCGGAAGCCAGCCGCACCAATGTATCGGAGGAAACACTGTACACCTGGCGACCGTGACAGCGTGCGTTGCGCCTGCCACAGGAGTCGCTCGTGTGCGATGGGACAAGAACATCCCTGCCAGCCAAACCCTCTAAACCAGAAGACGCTGGGCCATTTGTGCTGCCCCCCCATGGGTCTCCCGGTCACGGACCGGCTGCGACAGAGCCTGGACTCGAACCAGGATCTCTAGTGGCACAGTTAGCACTGCAATGCAGTGCCTTAGACCCCTCCACCACTCACCAATGCAGTGCCTTAGACCACTCCACCACCTGACCAACATTCGGTGAAATTGCAGAGCTCCAAATTCAAAAACCTAAATACTCATAATAAAAATTGAAAAAACATAAAAGTGTTATACATCGGCTTAAAGATTAACATCTTGTTAATCCAACCGTTGTGCCCGATTTCAAAAAGGCTTTACGGCGAAAGCATACCATGCGATTATCTGAGGACAGCGCCCAGCACACAAAACATTACAAACACTTAACTGCCAAGTAGAGGAGTAACAAAAGTCAGAAATCGCGATAAAATTAATCACTTACCTTTATGATCTTCATATGGTTGCACTCACAAGACTCCCAGTTACCCAATATATTTTTTGTTTTGTTTGATAAAGTCCCTCTTTATATCCAAAAACCTCAGTTTTGTTGGCGAGTTTTGTTCAGTAATCCAATGGCTCCAAGGCGGTCACAACAGGCAGATGAAAAATCCCAAAAGTAAGTATAAACATGTCGAACGATGTTTATAATCAATCCTCAGGTTGTTTTTAGTCATAATAATCAATAATATTTCAACCGGACAATAGCTTCGTCAATATGAAAGAAAAGTAAGAAAGGTGCGCTCTCGGTCGTGCGCAGTAAACAGCTCTGGGACACTGCAGCGTCCACTCATTCAGAGTGGTCTTATCTCATTTTTCAGAATACAAGCCTGAAACAATTTCTAAAGACTGTTGACATCGTGGAAGCCATAGGAAGTACAATCTGAGTCCTAAGTCATTGGATCCTGTAAAGGCAGTCAATGGAAAATTACAAACATAAAAAAAATCCTACTTCCTGGATGTATTTTTCTCAGGTTTTTGCCTGCCATATCAGTTCTGTTTTTTATAATCAGTTCTGACATTTTTTAAACAGTTTTGGAAACTTTTCATTCCAAATCTACCAATTATATGCATATCCAAGCTTCTGGGCCTGAGTAACAGGCAGTTTACTTTTGGGGCATGCTTTTCATCCGGAGCTGAAAATAGTGCCCCCTACCCTAGTGAGGTTAAGTTCTGCAAAAAAAAAGTTCCAAAAAGTTTGGGGCTCTATTGGTGGTTTTGTCACAAACATTTTGTTTGCGCTCTGGTATTGACTCGTGCGGTTATAGCCTACATAATAAGATTATGGACAAAATGGCACGATTATTTTAATTTCTCAAACGGCAGCCAAGCTTCGATCACCAGAATAAAACACTCAATATTTATTGGAAACAAGCATCAAGGTCATCACTGTGCACTTTCACCACCCTGTGAAGTTCATCATTTATTTCATCTGTAGCCAAATAAACTGTATGGTTTCCCGAGTCGTAGTGGGAGGACTACACACCATATCATCGTGTGACTCCAAGTTTACTTCGATACGATGGTTATTATATCATTATTTGAGCATAAAAGCGTTTCCACCTCCATTTCTCCCATGATGCAAAAAGATCCCACCTAATCTAGCGTGTTTACAGTATGTAAATATACAGTATGTGTCACACCTCTCACTCCCCCAGGCTTCTCCGGATCCTAGAGTCAGGCCACGCCTCAGAACGTGGTGGCCGCGAGGAGCCCTTCCGTACCTACGAGGGGTTGGAAAGTGCCGCCCGCGACCTCCAGGAGGAGCTCCAATCCTGCCGCGAGGCCCTGGCCGGGGCCGCCCGCCGACAGCACTACACGGGCGCCCGTCTCCACGGCGACTGCGAGGCGTTGCGCCGGGCAACCTTCTCGGGGTTGCAGCAGCTGTTCTTGGCGCCGCAGGTATGTCCTACGGCGACGTCACTTGACCAGGATCTCTGCCCCAACGCACAGGTACGTTTATGAACACCCACACACTTCCTCGTTATCATCGTCTTCTCAAAGTAGCGTGAGTTAGCAGAGTTTTATTATAAAACACGTTTGGGAGATGAAGTGGTAGCACAGGTCCTATGGATTTTATACGTAATTTGCACTGCTGCCGGAGTAATTGCCCGTTGTTTGATAAATACAGTATTTTGAAATGAATGGAATTCTGTTTAGTGGAGGATTCACTGGTGATGCTTCACTTTTAGAACACTGCATTTGTATATGGGTTTTGTATAGTGACTGCACTGGACAATGAGGCACTGCCACTTCTGTAATGTACAATATGTAAAGAGCACACGTTTATTTCTTCCAGGTCAACAGGGATCCTTTTCACCCCCTCGGTTCTCTTCATCCTCTGTGTAAAATGTACTAAATTCATGTTTGCTTCATACAGGGTTTCATCTCAGTTCCCCCTGCAGTAAAGAGAGGGACTTTCGTTTCTCTCTAAAAATGTGTTGTTGTTTTTAAATGTCTTATTGTCAATAAAGCTGTGAATAACCATCTGTGTGAGGAACTGTTGGTGTATGTCAGTCAGTATTCTAGAAAAGCTCAACCACTTGTGGCATGCAGATGTGAGAAAATACTGAGTACTGTTCTTGCAGTACAGGATAGGACTTTTAAGTTAGTGTCCCCACTATTCGTTACTTTATCAGCACTAGCTAGCAGTTATCTGATGTGTCTCTCTGGATGTCTACTAAAAGCCTCTTTCCCTTCACCCTTCCTCTCTCCCCTGTCTTTCCTTTCCATCGTACCCTCTCTTCCCCCCCTCCCCCCTCTCCAGGAGTTGACAGTGAAGCTGGGAGAACTGGAGGTCCAGCAGAACAGTCTGTACAGGCTGATGCAGGACGTGATGGGGGAGGTCCGGGGTAAACGCTCCCAGCTGGACCACAGCCCCCTCCTCAGGAGAGAGAGGGAACTGTATGTCTACTTCCACCTGGACCCCAGGCTGCTGAACAAAGTCGTGGAGGAGCTGGAGAGCAAAGCGGCTGCTGCCAAGAAGGGCCGGTTGTAACAGGGCTCTCTTACCACCTCCTACCTCACCTCTCTTCCCCTCTCCACGACCCCTTTCTCTGGTTGTGAGCGCAAAACACAGCTCATACAGAACAGTGGAGAATCCTGCAGAAAGTAGTGGCAGTGCTTCAAGGTGAAGTGGCCACTGAGAAAGGTTCCTGCTCTGCCTTAATGAACCCTGGCTTACCCATTTCCTCTTCCCTCTCGCCACCCCGGGTGCCAGTTAAATGCCAAGCACCTTGGATTTGGAAATACAATATGGAGAGAGGGTTCTGACCAAAAGACAATTGGATGAGGATGACTATTGGATCTCTTCTCTGTTTTCTTGTGGCAATGTTTCAATTCAATGTAATGTCACTTGTTTTACTGCTAGTGTTCTTTGTTAATGTTCCTGTAAGCGCCTTTGTGTAATTTGTTTGTTTCGTAAGAAATTATAATAAATATTAATGTCTTCACAACTAATAGAAAAATGTTTTGTGCGTGTGAGTATTCCATTTTTTATATTTTTTTCTCCCCCCCCCCAATTTATTTGAAGACAATTCTGCTCCATCAACCAGCTTGATATAACCAGTGACAGGACAGAGAAAGCATGATCATAACTCTGATATTCTTCCTGTTCTTTGTGTAGGCAGCTAGGAGGAATAGGAAATGGAGAGGTACAGTAGCAGCAGTAATAGGCTGTACTCAGGGCCTCTGTCTGCGTCTGGACAGAAGATCCTAGCAGCTCTCCGAGCCCAGAGCCACAACCACTACTCTGACACAGCCAGGGCCCAAAGCTACAGACAACGTGAGTCGGCAAGGACTGAATAGTGCAGTGCAATATTTAGAATGATGCCGATAGAAATGTGACCTACATATATTCTATAGACCTGACACCACTCTTTTATTCTAAACAATCGTAAGCAGTGATGTAGTGGTAAAAAGAAGTGGGTAAAGTAAGTATTCTCTATTTGACTGTACTTGTATATTTTAAATTGTAAAAAAAAAAATGGTAAAAAGCCTATCTGTTCAAATGTTAGATGAGCGGTATGACAGCAGACCGAGAGGGTACCAGTCAGAGGCCAGCTGGAGCAGAGGAACACAGGAGGAGAGGAGAGGGAGGGAGGCAGACCGGTGAGGAGATGATACAGTATTAGGGAAAAAAATTAATTGGGTTGGGTGTATAGGATGTGTTAGTTGTCATTAGCAACTAAACATGGTACAGAATGAAGTGACAAAATAGTTTATTTGGTTAGGGATAGGCAGGTAAGAGTTATCGTTAGAAACCTGAAATGCAGTAAGATGGTATGCTTTTCAGGGAGATGGATTGAGTCCTTACTATATGACAGTGGTGCATGTGGTGAAATTCAATTAACTATTGGTCCCTTGAGGAAACATCTGGTGTGGTATTTCTTGTGCATGCAACAGACACAGAACATATGGGCCAGTTTCCCAGACGCAGATTATGCCTATAGTCCTAGACCAGGGATGAGTAACTGGCGGGGTCCCTATTTTGAATGCCCTTAGAACTCAGTCGGGGTCTCGACTTAATGTTGCGAGTTAGCATAGTATAATAGGCAATGTGCCACTTTGAAATTTGGTTGTGCATCGTCAGTTTTTCTCTTGTTTCGGTCACTGATAGTCAAGTAGCCCATGTCAGCCAATTTTTTTTTTAGATCGCTATGTAATTTAGCGGCCAGCTATCTAAATTTATGGTCGAATTACCGGCCGTGGTGCCCCCATTGATTTTGTTTGTCTCATTCAGATGTCATTAAAATCTACTAACATTTCTTTCCACCCTATGACAAAATGTGTAGAATTGCAGGAAATTTATTTTCCTATCCGCCCCATGGCAAAATGAGTAGAATTGCATGAAATTTGTTATAAAGTTGCAATATCTTCTCTAGGCTCCATGGCAAAATGTGTGGAGTTGCAGCAAACTTGCTTTAAAACTAGTGTTGTGTTTGAGACCAGCTAAAGCGAGACCGGTTCAAGACCAGAGGGCGGGGCGAGACTGAATAAAGACCGGGAGGAGGACAACGAGACCGAGTCGAGACCAGAAAATGCGAGTCCAATTCAAGACGATTGTGATTTTGTCAAATTGCCACTATAATAAGAGTTAAAAATGTCCATTATTTATTGTGTTCATATTTCAGAAGAACATATGGATTCTTTATACATTCAGAATGGTAAAAAAAAAAAGCATACTGAGGCCAAATAGAGCCACTACAAATGATTACGAACCCAAACACTGGGGAACAATGAGGGCTTTTATATTATTACAATTCAATGATGTTCTGATTTAATCTCTTCAGTTTTTGTTTGAAAGGAAACAGTTAACACTAAATTTGAAATAAAATGTTTCTTTGGTCTCTGGGGAGATAAATCTAGCTAACTAAGTCAGCCATTGGCTAGGCCATCAGAAGCTAGATAATAAGCCTCTGCCATTCAACTGTATTAATTAGGGCAACATTTTGGAGTGACAGTGGACTCATCACTTTTTGACTGGGACCGTTTTTACAAAAGCTTATGGACACATCTGCCTTCTGGAATGCCAAGAAGTCACTGCAATACCAAAGAGTAGTTTTCCCAAGGTCTAGCTAGCCAGCTTTTGCTTTAGGCTTGTTTGCAGGGGCTGTAGCAGGTGTTATCGAAGAGGATGTTTTGTTAGCTTCTCCCTTTTCAAGAATAACTTTTAAGAGATTAAGTTTCAAATGATCATCGTATGAGTGGAAGTTATTTTTAATTGCAGCTTGCTTGCTATTGTTAGCCATCTCTTGGAAAATAACTTGTGTGTGAAACATTGTTGCATTTAAACTTTAGTTCATCGGTTACTTTGTGTGCTAAATGTGAAATGTTTTTTGCAATGGGAAGTAATAGTTGTACATTTCGATTAGGAAATACACATCATGACCAAAAGTAAGTGGTCACCTGCTCGTCGAACATTCCAAAATCATGGGCATTAATATGGAGTTGGTCCCCCCTTTGCTGCTATAACAGCCTCCACTCTTCTGGGAAGGCTTTACACTAGATGTTAGAACATTGCAGAGACAAGCTTCCATTCAGCCTCAAGCATTAGTGAGGTTGGGCGGTTAGGCTTGGCTCGCAGTCTGCGTTCCAATTAATTCCAAAGGCAATCGATGGGGTTGAGGTCAGGGCTCTGTGCAGGCCAGTCAAGTTCTTCCACACCGATTTCGACGAACCATTTTTCTATGGACCTCACTTTGTGCACGGGGGCATTGTCATGCTGAAACAGGAAAAGGCCTTCCCCAAAGTGTTGCCACAAAGTTGGAAGCACAGAATTGTCTAGAATGTCATTGTAAGCTGTAGCGTTAAGATTTCCCTTCATTGGAACTAAGGGGCCTAGTCCGAACCATGAAAAACAGCCCCAGACCATTATTCCTCCTCCATCAAACTTGACAGTTGTCACTATGCTTTCGGGCAGGTAGCATTCTCCTGGAAACGGCCAAACCCAGATTCATCTGTCGGACTGCCAGATGGTAAAGAGTTCCAAAGAACAAGTTTCCACTGCTCCAGAGTCCAATGGCGGCGTGCTTTACACCACTCCAGGCGAGGCTTGGCATTGCGCATGGTGATTGTAGGCTTGTGTGCGGCTGCTCGGCCATGGAAACCCATTTCATGAAGCTCCCGACGAACAGTTCTTGTGCTGACGTTGCTTCCAGAGGTGGTTTGGAACTCGGTCGTGAGTGTTGCAACCGAAGACAGACGATTTGATTTGTATGTGCTTCAGCACTTGGTGGCCCCGTTCTGTGAGCTTGTGCGGCCAACACTTTGTGGCTGAGCCGTTGTTGCTCCAAACGTTTCCACTTCACAACAACAGCACTTACAGTTGACCAGGGCAGAAATTTGACGTGATGAGGTGTGGCGTCCTATGACAGGGCCATGTTACAAGTCACTGAACTCTTCAGTAAGGCCATTCTACTGCCAATGTTTGTCTATTCAGATTGCATGTAGATAGCCTACTACATAATTGATCAATTGTATACAACTACACTACTTGAATATGCATAAATGGGGGTTAAGAAGTGAATATACGCAATATGAAAATAAAGTGGGTATAGGACGTATATCTGCATGTAGCATACACTACACCACTGGCCTTTTTTGTATTACAAAAAATCAGAGGTGTGAAGTACTTAAGTAAAAAGTACTTTAAACTACTACTTAAGGTGTTTTTTGGGGGTATCTGTACTCTACTATTCATATTTTTGGTAACTTTTACTTCACTACATTCTTAAAGAAAAGAATGTACTTTTTACTCCAAATATTTTCCCTGACACCTAAAAGTTTGAATGCTTAGCAGGACTGAAAAATGGTCCAATTCACACACTTATCAAGAGGTCATTCCTACTGCCTTTGATCTGGAAAACTCACTAAACACACATGCTTCGTTTGTAAATGATGTCCGAGTGTTGGAGTGTGCCCCTGGCTGTCCGTAAATGTAAAAACAAAGAGAATTGTGCTGTCTGGTTTGCTTAATATGATCATTTTGAAATTATTTATACTTTTATTTTTTACTTTTGATACCCAAGTATATTTTAGCAATTACATTGACTTTTTATACTTAAGTATATTTAATTCCAAATACTTTTAGACTTTTACGCAAGTAGTATTTTACTGGGTTACTTTAATTTTTACTTTAGTCATTTTCTAATAAGGTATCTTCTGTACTTCTGTAAATTCTGTACTTTTCCCACCAATGCAAAAAGTACATTCTCCTACATAAGTGCCCTGGTATTACGGTTGTTATCCTTTCAGCATCACGAGCCTGTCACACACTGTAGCCTAGGTCCAATAGGTTTGCCACTGTGCAAACATGTCTATAATAGATAGAAAAACTGTTACAAATCCCCCTCTCTCCCCTTACTAATAGTGAGGGCACAACTTTCCAACAATTTCCCTCACTCTTCCTTACCAGCGACTCAAAGAAATGTGTACATTTTGAGGATATTTTTTATTGAAAGTAAAGGACAGTACTGTTACTAGTAAAGTAGGAATCCCAGGTTTCAATACGTGATAAGATATTCATGTTTCAAGAAAGGAGTGTGTATATTTGACCTGGCGAAGCGGTTTTTATGCGCTGACTGAATGGAAGCTGATAATTCTGTGTTTTTTTACTCAGCTTGTCTCAGGAAGAAATTACAAGTCCTCATGTCCAAGATCAAGTAAAGATTTATCCAAATCTTGGAGGGGGGGTGGGGGTGGATGTGGATACGCAGACCCGCGAGCAACTGCGGCCCCTCATGATGAGTTAATATTTTTTTGTGGCCCCCAGCCCCATTAAAGTTGCCCAAGTTGCATTTTCCTCATCCCTGTCCTAGACAAACAGATATCATATTCAATGGAGATTCTCCATAAAAATGCTTCAAAACTAGGCTTAATCTGTGTCTGTGAAACTGTCCTGTAAATAATTAAATGGTACCATCCTTCTCTGTTCATGTATTTTTAGTACATGTAAAAGAGACAAAACAGACATAAATGGTAATATCCTTCTCTGTGCTGTGTAGGCCTTGGTCCAGACCCCAGTCCTATTCCCAGTCTTCCTCCTCATGGGACGCTGCATCCCAGAGGGACTACTCTCAGACCCCAGCACTGTCCCAGGACTCTGCCTCCTCTTCTACCCACAGAATGAGGTACCCTCTGGCCCTCCACACGCCCTCAAACGAGCCTCACTGGAGAGAGTGAGTATCTAAGCACCTTTCTAATACATAACAACAACTAGCCCCTAGTACTCCTAGATTCTTATTTCTCCTCAGAGTGACGGATGCATCAAGCTCGGGTTCAGTAGGGGATTTTTAAATGTAAGAATCGGAGAGGTACTATCTCCAAACAGATTTTCATTTTCTCTGTTGACTGATAGCTTTTGGTCTTTTCCCATAGCGCTCCTGAAGAGACAGAACCCACCTTCTCACTCCACTTCGCCTTGGATGACCAGGGCCCTTCCAGACCACCCTTGCCCAGAGTGGAGCACCAAAGACAGAAGCCAACTGGGGCCTGTGGACCACCATTATCCAGAGCTAATGTTAGCGTAGCCCCAAAGAACCACGTAAAAAGCCTAGAAACTCAAAGTGAAGGCTGGCACTTAGGAGATGGGGAATGGCAATGCCCTGAACATAGCCAAGAAGAAAACTCCATAGCCCCAGAGGACCAAAGAGAGAGGCTGGCTAAAGCCAAGCCCATTGAAGTAGCCTTAGCTGGTGGAGGAGATGCTGACCGTCGGGCCCCAGTGCCTGTTAATAAATGGCAGTTTGTGAGTATAGTACTGCCTCCACCTCAGAGAGCTTACAAGGCCGAAGAGAAGGCAGACTGTGACAAAAAGAGACCAGCGAGAGGGCTGTTACTTCCTGCATCAGAGAGTGAGGACTTCACAATGAAGGACATGGACAGTGGTCCGAGCTTTGAACTAAGAATGGAGGATGACATTGGAGGAAGTTGTGCATTGGAGAAGGATAGCTTTGGAGCAAGTCACACAGTAGAAAGGGATGGCTTTGGAGCAAGTCAAGGTTTGGAGAGGGATGGCTTTGGAGCAAGTCACATAGTAGAAAGAGATTGCTTTGGAGCAAGTCAAGGTTTGGAGAGGGATGGCTTTGAAGCAAGTCACACAGTAGAAAGGGATGGCTTTGGAGCAAGTCACACAGTAGAAAGGGATGGCTTTGGAGCAAGTCAAGGTTTGGAGAGGGATGGCTTTGGAGCAAGTCACACAGTAGAAAGGGATAGCTTTGGAGCAAGTCATGCTTTGGAGAAGGATGGCTTTGGAGCAAGTCAAGGTTTGGAGACTGACTTTGGAGCAAGTCACACAGTAGAAAGGGATAGCTTTGGAGCAAGTCACACAGTAGAAAGGGATAGCTTTGGAGCAAGTCATGCTTTGCAGAGGGATGACTTTGGAGCAAGTCACACAGTAGAAAGAGATGGCTTTGGGGCAAGTCATTCAATGGAGCGAGATGGTTTTGGAGCAAGTCATTCACTGAAGAGAGATGGCTTTGGAGCAAGTCATGCTTTACAGAGGGATGGCGTTGGAGAAAACCTGCTATTCAATGGGGGTGACGTCACTGGGGGCCACAGGGACAGCACAGAAAGCCCGTGTGTAGTTGGATTAGTTGATCACCAGGGGGCGCTGCATGGAGACACAGCCCAGTCAGAGGAGGAGATTGTGACAGGAGGAGGACCAAGGGAGAACCTCAGCGAGAGAGATCCCTTTAAGAGGAAACGGCTCGTCGGTGATATGACTACTGACAACCAGAGAGGGATGGGGGGTGGAGAGATGGGGGGAAGAGTGGAGAGGGAGAGAAAGGATGACATCAATAAAGGAGGGTTGAAGAAAAAGATGGAGAGGAAGAACAGCAGGAGTAGTACCAAACCCCACCAGCAGAGGAAGGTGTCACCCTCACTGGGGCAGATGAGGGATGGAGAGGGCCAGGGGGTGACAGAGACTGATAGTCACCCAGAAGAGAGAAGGAACATGGATGGGCCATTGGTGACAGCTGCACAGAGGAACAGTGGAGGAAACACAGGTTAGTTCAGGACAGGGCCCGCGCACACACACACACACACACACACATACAGGTTAGTTTAGGACACAGATAGATAGGTTGCCTTTTAGTACAATATATGAGAGCGGAATGTTGGGGATTTTATATGCTGGACAAATTGGCACTTTAGTAATACGCCACTAGATGGCGGTACAGCACTTCATTCAGTAGTTACCCAATGAAGTTGTCCATAGATGCTGTTTTATGGTCAGTTTTGCATTTTCCTTCTAAGCTGATCCTGGATCTGTGCCATGGGCAGCACTGCTATGTCCAGCAATCTATAGGGCCCTGAGTTTTCCCCTGACCACAAGGCCTGACTAGGGAAAACTCAGGGCCCCAGTGAGCTCATATATCACAGTGCTTATTAAATAAAAAGTGTGAACAAGTATACAGCAATTATAAAGGACCAGTCTGAACACGCTGACAGAATCTGGACTGCTCTTGTTTCAGTACACAGGAAGTGTGTGCGTGTGTTGTGTGAAATGCTCAGTCAAGAACAGCGTAGTGTAGTGACAGAATATCAGTCCTGAGCAATGCGTCTTGAGTTTAGCTGACCTCACTCAATATGCAGACACATGTCTCATATTCAAACGCAATCACACACACATTTACTCATTCAGACACAAGCACACACACACACGATTTTAAGCAGAGAGAACGCATATTTATTTTTAATTTTTCCAGAACCCTTAGCTGCTGGACATTTCATTCCGAAGCCGTCTCAGGAGGGTGGGAGAGTATTCAGAGCCCCCACTCTGCGGGGCACCTGTCTGGGACAGACCCCCCTGGCTACTAATCATCACAACGACACTCAGGTATTTTACCGCTTCAGCCAGAGGACCATACTGCTTCACATAATAGAATGTTTTATCTGCAGTCTGTAATTTAAAAAAAACAATACAAAATGGCCTCCCAGACGCCATTTGTTGTGCTGAACAGTGAGGGATGGGCCTGGAGAAATGTAAGCTTGTAATAGTTGGTATTTAGATACCGTGCAGAAAACCACTGAAACCTCAACCCCCTGTCCCTCTCACAGAAACCCCTTTTGCTGCATCCTAAATGTAACATTTTCGTCATTTAGTAGACGCTCTTATCCAGAGTTAGTGCATTCATCTTAAAGGGATACTTTGGGATTTTGGCAATGAGGCCCTTCATCTACTTCCTCAGAGTCAGATGAACTTGTCGATACCCTTTTTATGTCTCTGTATCCAGTATGAAGAAAGTTAGCGCAATGACTGGAAGTCTATGGGTATCTGAAAATAGTCAAGCGCGAGCGAGTGTCAGTTCAATCGAGTACAAGATTAACTGAATGAACAACAGAGACGAATACAATATGGAATTTTCTTAACTAGTTTGGGGTAAGGCCTCAACTCCGAGGGATGCTCCTCGGAGGCAGATGCTGATGACAGTTTGCTTTGCTTTTATTTCTTTTTTTACGGGCAGGTTGGTGCTGTGGGGTTATTAAGGATACTCTTTGAAGAGGTTTCAGATGTTTTCGGGGGTTGGGCAGGGACTCTGCTGTCCTACCATCAGGGGGAAGCAGGTTCAACTATTGGGGTGCCAGGACAGGGAAGAGATTTGACTGGGCTGAGCGGGAGCTGCCCTCCCGTAGGGGTCCGAGGGCCAAGAGACCAGAGGTGGCAGAACGGAGTACTCGGGTTGGGGTGTTGGGTTTGAGCAGAGCCTGAAGGTAAGGAGGGACAGTTCCTCTTGCTGCTCCATAGGTAAGCACCATGGTCTTGTAGGCGATGCGAGCTTCGACTGGAAGCCAGTGGAGTGTGCGAAGGAGCGGGGTGACATGGAGAACTTGGGGAAGGTTGATCTTGGGAACTACTTTTGACCAGAGCTCTATGGGTCTTGGTCTAAAGTATCGCACTACATAGGGAATAGGGTGCCATATGGGACGCACCCTAGAGGGTGAGGGGAGTGAAATAGAGAGAATTCCCCCAATGCTCATTCCCCTTCATTTCCATGGAAATGGAAGACTTCAGCAGTATTACACCACAGAAAAGAGAAGTGATGACTCCCAGTTGGGTACTAAAGTAAAAGGCCTGGCGATCGGGCCTTCTAGTCTATTTACTGTATGTCTCTCTCTGTCTCTGTGTGTGTGTGTGCGTGTGTGTGTGCGTGCGTGTATGTATGTGTGTGTGTGTGTCAGTGTCAGCAAGTAAGCGTTTCTGTTTACAAGGAAATGAGCAGAGCTCTCCCTAGAGAGCTGAATCAGTTGATGATGTTCTCTTGGTAGAACACACACACACTGTTCCGGCTGACTATTTACCTCTACAGTCCTATATTCCCTAGAGCACAATTCAGTTCACTCACACACATACACACACACACATTGACTCGAACTCTGCACTCACTTAGCATTAAAAATGGAGTTTCTTCCTATGAATGATGCCGGTGTTCCAGTGCAGAGTAGAGAGACTTGGAAGGTTAGATGGAGGTTAACCTGTTTTCTCTGGATTGGGAAGTCTGGACTCACTGTCTGTGACTAGCTGTGCCCTAGAGAGCACTGTCTGGGACTAGCTGTGTTGTAGAGAGCACTGTCTGTGACTAGCTGTGCCCTAGAGAGCACTGTCTGGGACTAGCTGTGCCGTAGAGAGCACTGTCTGGGACTAGCTGTGCCATAGAGAGCACTGTCTGTGACTAGCTGTGTCGTAAAGAGCACTGTCTGGGACTAGCTGTGTCGTAGAGAGTACTGTCTGGGACTAGCTGTGTCGTAGAGAGCACTGTCTGGGACTAGCTGTGTTGTAGAGAGCACTGTCTGGGATTAGCTGTGCCCTCGAGAGCACTGTCTGGGACTAGCTGTGCCGTAGAGAGCACAGCTAGTGCTGTGACAAGCTGTGCCCTAGAGAGCACTGTCTGTGACTAGCTGTGCCGTAGAGAGCACTGTCTGGGACTAGCTGTGCCGTAGAGAGCACTGTCTGTGACTAGCTGTGCCCTAGAGAGCACTGTCTGAGACTAGCTGTGCCGTAGAGAGCACTGTCTGGGACTAGCTGTGCCCTAGAGAGCACTGTCTGGGACTAGCTGTGCCCTAGAGAACACTGTCTGGGACTAGTGCCGTAGAGAGCACTGTCTGGGACTAGCTGTGCCGTAGAGAGCACTGTCCTGGACTATCTGTGCCCTAGAGAGCACTGTCCTGGACTATCTGTGCCCTAGAGAGCACTGTCTGGGACTAGCTATGCCCTAGAGAGCACTGTCTGGGACTAGCTGTGCCCTAGAGAGCACTGTCTGGTACTAGCTGTGCCATAGAGAGCACTGTCTGGGACTGACAGGTTTGCTCTGTTAACGCAACTAGACACCCACTCTCTTTCTCTTACTCTCCTCTTTGGCTCTTCACCCTTTCACTTTCTTTCTCTATCTCTATCTGGCTCTCTGTCGCGGTCTCTCTGTCTCTCTCACTCACTCACTCTCACTCACTCACTCACTCACTCATTCACTCACTCATTCACTCACACACACAAACACACACTCTCTTGCTCACAGGTGGAAGGAATTGAGAGAATAGCAAGGTTTATTTTCAGTCTACTCATGCTCATTATCTGCAACCAGAGAATTTAATCACCATCCTTCTGGATTTGAGCCGTCACACATCTCTCCATTCATCTAATCTGCGCCCCAAATTGCATCCTATTCCCTACATAGTGCACTGCTTTTGACCAGGGCCCATAAGGTAGTGTGGTATATAGGGGATTTGGTAGTGCACTATATAGGGAATAGGGTGCCATTTGGGTCGCTACCATTGACTGTAGTAGTAATAGAATCAGAGCACAGTCTATTTTAAGTTTCAGAATGAATCGCTTCCTGTGACTGGAATAATGCTTCTCTTGTTCTCTCTTCTCTTCCTCTCTCTCTCTGTTGTGAAGGCTGGTGATGGAGGCTCCAGAGAGAGGGGGTTGAGTATAGATCCTGCACTAACCAACCCCTCTCTTGCTGGGCATGGAAGGGCTGCAGGGCTGGGCTCTGGCCTGACCTCTATATGTGCTAGTGGTGAGGAGGAGAGCAGCGGCCATCACCCTCTCCTCTCTGCCCAACAACCGCCCCTGACCCCTACCTTCTCCCTCAAAAGTAAACACGGCGCCCCTCTGCCCAAAATCGCCCTTTTCAGGCGGCCGGTGAAATGGGAACCCCCTCAGTCCTGTCAGGAGAAAGCAAGGACCTTGCAAAGGGGCCAGGAATGGTGCAAAACTCAAACCCCCAAACACCCAGACCTGACCCCAGCCTTTATACTAGACCACCGAGCCAAAACCAAGACCCTCCACAAGACTGAGGGGACCAAGAGTGTTGCTCTAACCGCTAACCCCCCACATCGACCCCCAGCCAACCCAGTTAGGCCAAGACAGGGGGTCCCAATGGGGGAGAGGGGGCTTGAATCAACCAGGGACCATTCTAGTTCAGACACTCCTCAGCATAGATCCTCCAAAACCCCCAAACCACCCAAGCCGAAGCGGGCCAAACCTGGGCCTAACCAGTGTCAACTCACCCCAGAAACTGAACCAGAGGGGGGAAGCGGTGCCGGTGACCCCCGGGCCCAGTCCAACCAATCCAAAACCTGTCTGACTACAGCCATGATCTCTGACCCCAGAGTAAGGGATGCTGGGAAGTTGAGTCCTGAAGAGAGAGGCAGGGTGCTGGAGGAGGCAGGGCAGGCCAGTGCGCTGGTTCTGACCATGGTGTACCAGGACGGAACCACTCAGATGGACCCAGAACAGGTGGGCAAGAGTTGGCGAGGCCGGATTGGCAGTTTACTTTTGACCTTCCAGAAAGTCAAAGCAATGTTTCTAACCTCAGTCCAGTAGACCTGGGCAGAATAGTTTTTATTTCGTAGCTTATTAGAAATACCAATTGTTCAAATACTCAAGGTGGTCAAATATAACCAATCAACTAATGGCAATTATTTCCTTTGATATCTGAATACAGGTCTTAGAAAATACAATATATAAACCAATATTTTAAAATATTTTAAATACCTCTCAGAAAAACAAATCATATTTGAAGGCATTTGATATGCAAGTTATTTGAAAACCGACCAAATATTTATTTGATGAAGAACAAAAAAAACTACAACAGTTACTTTTTTTTAACCTTTATTTAACTAGGCAAGTCAGTTAAGAACAAATTCTTATTTTCAATGACAGCCTAGGAACAATGGGTTAACTGCCTGTTCAGGGGCAGAACGACAGATCTGTACCTTGTCAGCTTGGGGATTTGAACTTGCAACTTTCTGGTTACTAGTCCAACGCTCTAACCACTAGGCTACCCTGCCGCCCCAAATTTATTCAGTCATATGTATGATCATTAGCACATATATCCTCAAATTAAATACGTAATGATTGAAGAAAAATAAATAAAGACACGCTAAACAAAATGAACTAAGTAATGGAAAGTAATAGAAACGTAAACCAAACAGGCATTTACCTAGATGTAGAAATGTGTTTGTGAGGGACATGGAGTCATCTCAACATTAGAGTAGACCACTTTTGCATTTTCAAAATGACTGAAATACATTTTCATAATGAGACATAGGGTGATACAATACCTATGTAACAACACTAGACATGTAATTTTGTTATTACTACATTGTTACATAGACATTGCTTTATAATTGCATATAATGGAAGGATTAGGAACAGTCACTATTCCTCTTGTGTACAGTAGTGACAAAACATCTCAGCTCGTTGCAATGCAATTTAAATACAATTACCAAAGTATTATGTAACATGCTAATAAATTGTTGATCTAAAAGTAATTCCAGGCACAAGAACACTTTAATTTGACTGTAAATACTAACAATAACTGTTCAAACATGACTATTAAGTCAAGGGAACTAAATATCCCAAAACTGCCTTGTTGAATCAACTACAGCCGACATAAGTGGAAAATCATGTTGATTTGTGTTCTGATTCAAATATCCCTTTGTAGCTCGAAATGTGTGTGTTTTGAAACAAGAAAACTCAGATGGACAAAGAGGTCTGAAGTTGTTTTTGCTGAGCATCCAACTTCCTGTTTGCAACGTTACCAAATGGCTTTGCATTACTCTGCAGTATTTTCAGGTATTGCGAAATTAATTGCAGCGTTCGACCTTTTCAGCGGCACGTTGGAACCGTCATACAATAGTGGAGTGTCGCAACTTATTTATACTCATCATCTTCACTTCGTCTGTGCTATACTATATCATCTAGGTGTAGTGGTGCTACTGCTGTAAACCTGGCAAGCAAGGCTAATCTGTGTCCCAAATGGCACCCTCATTCCCTACGTAGTGCACTACTTTTGACCTGGGCTTATAGGGAATAGGCACTATACAG
This sequence comes from Oncorhynchus tshawytscha, assembly GCF_018296145.1. Lineage (NCBI taxonomy): Eukaryota > Metazoa > Chordata > Actinopteri > Salmoniformes > Salmonidae > Oncorhynchus > Oncorhynchus tshawytscha. Next base: position 59,807,645 of record NC_056437.1, on the reverse strand, counting down.
GAAATATGGTGCCATTTGGGACGGACTGCATTTATGTTGTTATGTGTACTCTCTGTGTGTCCTATAGACCCTCAGTCTGTCAGTGTGTGTGGTCCTATAGCTGCAGCAACTACGTAAGTATGCTGGTTGGCCATATTCACTGACATTAACTGCTCTCTTGTCTATGTGTCCCGTAGAAGCTCAGTCCGTCAGTGTGTGGGGTGCTGGTGATGTTGAAAAGAGATCTGGACCAGACTGGACCAGTACCAGGACCAGAGGAGGGGGTGGCACAACGAGACAGTCTGGTCTACCTCAGACTGGAACAGAAACCTGCATGGGCCCAGAGCCACCAAGACCACAACCTAGACCTCTTCAATAGGTATGGTATATGTGTGGGCGGGAGGATAGGTGCACTACATAGTACAAGTCTGGGGGGGAAAATCCCACTGATGATTTGCATCCCTCCCTGTGTTTGTGTGTCCTGTAGAGAGATGCTGCTGCAGGTAGTGTCAGGGTCTCAACTGGTGGTGTGTTACAAGGCCAAAGACCTGCTCCGTACAGCACTGCAGCACTACAGACCAGACCTACACTGGAAACAATGTAACTTTGATAAGGCTGTTAAGAACTCCCTCCAACTGAGCTCTGTTGGGATTCTGGGATTTATTCTACATTATTCTGTTGTGTTCACCCCCCCAGTCTCATCTTGTCGCATCCAGGACCCCCAGGTAGCAGCCTGGCTATTGGACCCAGCTGACCCATCTTCCTGCTTCACCAACCTGCTCACCAAACACTGTAGGACACCCCCCAGAACCCCCACACCTGCCCTGGGGGCAAGGAAGGTCTGTAGCACCAAACAATACAACTAGTCTCTCTGGCACACCAGCCATCAATTCCGCCATTGAAGCAGGAGACCCCACCAATCCTGGTCCAGAATATCGATAAGGTGTGCAGGCTTTATTTCCAGCCCAGCATCACCACACCTAATTCAACTGATCTCTCATTTTTGTCCTTTATCTAGAGCCCTGCACAAGCATGAAATTTAGGCCCGAGCTCTACCCATGCCCGCGACGTTCAGGCCCTACCCAACCCGGGCCCCATTGCTTCTGCCAAATTGAAGACCCGGCCGTACCCGAAATCAGAAATAACTTTCTCTGTCAGTATAACCATTAGCTGCTCCTCTGTCCGTCCCCCGCTTCCTGCACGGCCCCCTCTTCCCTGCGTGTGTGAGTATCCACAGCAACGGCTCCGCTGGGCCGCCTGCTCAATGACTACGAGACGTGAGAGAGCTGTTAGCCGGCTACATTTCGTCACTCGAAACTCTGACCAAACTCACAGAACATTATTATCTTTCTGTGATTGATATAATCTCTCCTGTCGACTCCTTACATTTGACGAGGTCGAAGCACCTCTAATACCATGTTATGATCTTAGTCAGATACGGCTGTACAGAGAGACACTGCGCAGCGGAGTATGAGCAAATAGCTCTGCCTCAAAATGTTAGCGATCAATTTAGTCTTGAAAATAATAACCTACACCGGCCCGTACCCTACCCCTCCCCCCTCTCTCTCTGTCAGGTGTACCAGGTCATCTCCAGTCTGTCTCTGCTCTACCAGCTGAATATGGAGCTACGCTCTAAACTACAGGTCAGTCCCTCCCTGAGAATCCATGAGACAATGAAACTTCTCAGACGTATGAGCCTCTCTCTTGTAGTACGCACACACACACACACACACACACACACACACACACACACACACACACACACACACTGATACACAAACACGTTTTGTTCTCCTGTCCTCGTGGGGATTTCCATTCAAAATCCTAGTTTCCCTTTGCCGCAAGGGAGAATTTTCCATGTTTTACTATGCTTGTTGGGACTTTTGTGGATTTCAGGTCTTTATTTGTATTGCATTTAAGTATTTTAATTAATTTTTATCTTATTAACACTTTATTCTAGCTAGCTATTTGTGTAGGTAGCTGTCAAGTAAACAAAATGATAAAAAAAACACACACACATCCTACCTTACTGTCTCTCTGTATCCAGAGCCAAGGTCTGTGGGAGCTGTACTCTAACATGGAGCTGACTATGATCCCTGTGCTGGCAGGTAAGGACACCATGTTGAGAGGTCATCACGATCCTATGACCTGACCATGCTGAGCTCCTATAACTAGAGATGAAAGGAGACAAGCAGGAAGGACATGAGGAATCAAGGAAATGCAGTTGACATTCTGTCTAGGCCTATATGTATGTGTACTCTGCTACTATTTATATAATGCTACTCTCGTTCTCTAAGCCATGGAGAGTCACAGGATCCATGTGGACACGGAGTCCCTAAAGACAACATCAGAGATGCTGGGGGTAAGAACTATAATTACAGTACTGTAAAAGGGAGAAAACAGAGAGGGTTTAAGTAGTACACACACACACACACACACACACCATGATGCCTCCAGTAGGTGGATGTTTGGAGAGTGTGTCCTGTGTCTTGCTGTGCTCTATAAATAGAAAGGAGAGTCTGTCTGTCTGTTTCCTTCCTTTAGGGTGGAGTGTTGCAGTAGGAATGAGCATCGCCGTCTTACACACACTCACTAACGCACGCACACACACGCTAGCTTGCGCGCACACACCACGCACGGATTAAAAATTGCTGTGATAATCCAGCAGAATACTAACCAAACTTTTCTTTTGTTTCTCACGACGACCCACACACAACACATGATGAGGCTGCAGAGGAGGAGGGAGGAAGGGAGAGAGAGAGAGAGAATGATTTAGGGATAATAAGTTGCAAGGGAGAATGGAGAAGTACTAACATAATCATATTCTGAACCGAAGTGTTTGTTTTTCAGTGTGTGTGTGTGTGTGTGTGACACCTACACAGTGTAAGCACATTACAAGTCTAACTGAAACAGACAGTGCTTTTAAACGACTGACAGAGACCTGGAGAGAGAAAGAGAGAAGAAAAAGGGGAGGGAGAGACTCATGGAGGAGGCGAGGGAGAGACGCACCGAATACTGACAGAGAGAAATGGAGAAAACGGAGAGAGGAGGGAAACAGACGGGAGGACGAGAGGGGTGGTAAATGGAGATGCAGGGACAAATAAAAAAAGAGAGTAAAGTGGGAGAGAGAGTGACATAACAAAGTGACGTTTTAGATGTACATTCCCCACCGCAGGAGGACAATTAGGAAAATGTTAATTCAGATATCTGACAGTATATCAAATCAAATGTTATTTGTCACATGCGTTGAATACAACATGTGTACACCTCACCGTGAAACGCTTACTTACAAGCCCTTCATCAACAATGTCGTTTTAAGGGAAATAAGTTTTGAAAATATTGACACAATAAAGTAAAAAAATAAATAAATGAAAGAGTAACAATAAAATAGCAATAACGAGGCAATATACAGAGGGTGCTGGTGCCAAGTCAATGTGCGGAGGTACAGGTTAGTCGAGGTAAATGAGGTAGTATGTACAGTACCTGTCAAACTTTTAGACACACCTACTCATTCTAGGATTTTTTAATTATTATTTTTTACTCTTTTCTACATTGTGGATTAACAGTGAAGACATCACAACTATGAAATAACACATTTTCATTCATGTAGTAACCAAAAACAGTGTTCAACAAATCAAAATATATTTATATTTGGCTTCAAAGTAGCCCCCCTTTGCCTTGATGACAGCTTTGCACACTCTTGGCATTCTCTCAACCAGCTTCATGAGGAATGCTTTTCCAACAGTATTGATGGAGTCCCCACATATGCTGAACACTTGTTGGCTGCTTTTCCTTCACTTCTCGGTCCAAACCACCTCATTGGGTTGAGGTCGGGTGATTGTGGCAGCCAGGTCATCTGATACAGCGCACTCCATCACTGTCTTTGGTCAAATAGCCCTTACACAGCCTGGAGGTGTGTTTTGGGTCATTGTCCTGAAAAACAAATGATAGTCATGTAGGTAGGGGTAAAGTGAACAGTGAGTAGCAACAGCAGCGTAAAAAAACAGGGGGGGTGCAATGCAAATAGACCGGGCAGGCATTTGACTAGATGTTCAGGAGTCTTATGGCTTGGGGGTAGAAGCTGTTCAGAAGCTGTTCAAGCCTCTTGGACCTAGATTTGGCGCTCTGGTACCGCTTGCCGTGCGGTAGCAGAGAGAACCATATATGACGGGTGGCTGGAGCCTTTGGAGCCAATAGAGGTATTGGATGGCAATTGAGTCTTCATGTATTTGTCTGTCTCTCTCTCTTAACATGAAAGGACACTCTTAACAACAGAACATGTTGCATCTCTCTCTGAGATAAAATAACTGATTACCATATGCTTTGAAACAGAAAAAGAGAACAGAAGCAACGCACACACACGCACACACGTTATTGTGCTGTGTTGTCTGAAAGCCAGAGGGAAACCCTTTGGTGGAATGTGTTGTTTGATTTCGAGAACAAAGATGAAATATATCAAACATAGGAGAACACACACACTCTGGCACACGTATACTGGCACACAGACATTGAAGAGTGTGTATAGCAGTCAGATTAGCCCAGCTCTGCCCGAGGTTTAGGAGAGAGCAGTGATAAGTCCCTGTACTGATGATTATCTCCCTGTCCTCACAGCAACCCTTCTCTCTCCCCCTTTCTCTCCCATCCTCTCTCTCTGCCTCTCTCTCTCCCCTCTCTCCCCCCTCTCTGTTCCTGCTCTCCCCCTTCTCAACCTCCACCTCTCTTCCCCTCTTTCTGTCCCTCCCTCTCCCCCTCCCCTCCCCACTCTCTCTCTACCCCTCCTCTCTCTCTCCCCCCCTCCCTGTCAGACTAAGATGAAGCAGCTAGAGCACGAGGCCCACCAGGCAGCAGGCCAGATGTTTCTAGTGACCAGCAGCACCCAGCTCAGGACGGTCAGTGTGTGTGTATAGGCGTGTTTATAGGTACTATGTATGTGTGTGTGCTGTCCTAATCCTGCTCTCTACAGGTTCTGTTTGAAAAGCTGCATCTGCATGAGCGCTGTGAAAACAAGAAGCTCCCCAAGACTCTCAACAAACAACAGCAGTCTACATCTGAGGCTGTTGTGAGAGATGCACGCGCTGATACAAACACACACATTTGCATTGCCCTTCAGTAGTATGAGGTAGTGACGCCTCTCTTCTCTGTGTGTAGTTGTTGCAGCTCCAGGACCTGCACCCCCTGCCGAAGATCATTCTCGAATACAGACAGGTCAGTGATGAACACAATATGTTTGACTGACTGATTGATTGATTCATTGGTATCTGCTCACATTACTACATTACTATATGACTTTGTGTGTGTGTTTTTCTTACCCCCCAGGTTCATAAGATCAAGTCCAGCTTCGTCGACGGGGTTCTGTCTTGTATGATGAGTAAGGTGAGCACAGACGCTCAGGCTGGGATTAAAGCATCTCTAAAGTAGCTGATCTTCTGCACTCCTACTCTGACAAGCTTTGTGAATAAGGGGCCAAGGAGTAAAAACATTTAAATGGAGGGACCTTTCTATCTCTTCTTCATTCCCTATAACAAACACTAGAGGGCAGTACTAGTTAATTGTCTTTTGAAGCTTTTGTTTATTGCAAAAGCTCTGTATGGAAATGTAGCTTTGAGTCTGTTCTCTGGAATTTCTTAATGACATGTACAAAGAGACTTTTGATGTTTGGTTGGTTGTTACATGTTGAACTGCTCTCTTTCTTCCTCTCTCGCTTCTCTCCCTCTCCTCCCTCTCTTTGTCCTCCCTCTTTCATTGCTCTCTCTCTCTCTCTCTGTCTCTGTCCCCAAGAACTTCATCTCGTCCACATGGTACCAGACCAGTGCAGTGACTGGAAGAATCTCTGCCAAACACCCAGTGAGTCCCTCATCCTCCATCTCAGGGTTACTCATCCTTTCAACCCATCCCTTTCCTCAGCAATGTCATTGTCTTAATTTCTCTTTCTCGCTCCCTCTTTCTCGTTCTTTCTCACTCTCGCTCGCTCTCTTTTTCAAACGTTCTTGCTTTCTCCATCTCGCTCTCTGTCTTTCTCCCTCTCTCGCTCTTTCTCTATCTCTCTTATACATACACTCTAATGTCTGATGTATTTTTGCTGAGAAAAGCTACTCTCTCTTGTCCGAACTAGAGGTCGACCGATTATGATTTTTCAACGCCGATACCGATTATTGGAGGGCCAAAAAAAAAAGCCAATACCGATTAATCGGCCGATGTTTATATATATATTTGTAACGGTGACAATTACAACAATATTGAATGAACCCTTTTATTTGAACTTAATATAATGCATAAATAAAATCAATTTCGTCTCAAATAAATAATGAAAGATGTTACATTTGGTTTAAATAATGCAAAAACACATTGTTGGAGAAGAAAGTAAAAGTGCAATATGTGCCATGTAAAAAAGCTAACTTTTAAGTTCCTTGCTCAGAACATGAGAACATATGAAAGCTGGTGGTTCGAATAACATGAGTCTTCAATATTCCCAGCTAAGAACTTATAGATTGTAGTTATTATAGGACTATTTCTCTCTATACCATTTGTATTTCATATACCTTTGACTATTGGATGTTCTTATAGGCACTATAGTATTGCCAGCCTAATCTCGGAAAGGGCTTAAATTCATAAACCTCTGTGCTTCAAGTACTGCGAAGAGCTGCTGGCAAACGCAGGAAAGTGCTGTTTGAATGAATGCTTACAAGCCTGCTGCTGCCTACCACCGCTCAGTCAGACTGCTCTATCAAATAGCAAATCATAGAACTAATTATAATATAATAAACACACAGAAATACGAACCTTAGTTTCTGGATTTGACCATATTAATGACCTATCATTAAGAAAACAAAACGTTTATTCTTTCAGTGAAATACGGAACTGTTACGTATTTTATTGAACGGGTGGCAACCACACACAATCTTCAATGTTATGTCATAATTATGTAAAATTCTGGCAAATTAATTACGGTCTTTGTTAAGAAGAAATGGTCTTCACAAAGTTCGCAACGAGCCAGGTGGTACAAATAGCTGGATATACCCGGACTCTGCTTGCACTGAACGCAAGAGAAGCGACACAGTTTCCCCAGTTAATATTGCCTGCTAACATGAATTTCTTTTAACTAAATATGCAGGTTTCAAAAAATATACCTGTGTATTAATTTTAAGAAAGGCATTGATGTTGATGGTTAGGTTGATTTGTGCAACGATTTAGCTTTTTTCCCGAATGCGCTTTAGTTAAATCATCAGCCGTTTGGCGAAGTAGGCTGTGATTCGATGATAAAATAACAGGCACCGCATTGATTATATGCAACGCAGGACAGGCTAGTTAAACTAGTAATATCATCAACCATGTGTAGTTAACTAGTGATTATGTTAAGATTGATTGTTTTTTTATAAGATAAGTTTAATGCTAGCTAGCAACTTAGCTTGGCTCCTTGCTGTAATCTCGTAACAGGTGGTCAGCCTGCCACACAGTCTCCTCGTGGATTGCAATGTAATCGGAGTCAAAAAAAAGGCTGATTACCGGTTGTTATGAAAAATTGAAATCGCCGTATCGATTAATCGGTCGACCTCTAGTCCGAACCTTTCACTCAGGTTTTATTTTAGTCACAGACAGGAGAGAGAGAACTGTCTGGGTCAGAGTACTGTGGTGCGTTTATGTGTGCCCATGTGTGCCCATGTGTGGCCATGTGTGCTTGTAGGCTGTGGTTGTGATAGGCTCCATGGACTAGAGGGGCTCTTGCGCGCAGCCACACACACAACTAGTGAGTCGGGGTGATTGAGTGAGTGAGTGCAGTAAAGCCTTTAGATTTGAGATTCTTCAAAGTAGCCACCCTTTGCCTGGATGACTGCTTTGCACACTCAACCAGCTTCATGAGGTTGTCAGTCACCTTGAATGCATTTCAATTAACAGGTGTGCCTTGTTAAATGTTAATTTGTGGAATTTATTTTTGTTTGAGCCATTCAGTTGTGTTGTGACAAGGTAGGGGTGGTATACAGAAGATAGACCTATTTGGTAAAAGACCAAGTCCATATTATGGCAAGAACAGCTCAAATAAGCAAAATGAAACAACAGTCGATTAATACTTTAAGCCATGAAGGTCAGTGAATCCGGAAATTCAACATCAATTGTTCTGAAGCGACTGCGTGAATCAGGCCTTCATGGTCGAATTGCTGCAAAGAAACCACTACTAAAGGACACCAATAAGAAGAAGAGTCCAAATTTGAGATTTTTAGTTCTAACTGCCATGTCTTTGAGAGATGCAGAGATGATCTCCACATGTGTGGTTCCCACGGGGAAGCATGGAGGTGGTGGTGTGGGGCTGGTGACACTGTCAGTGATTTATTTAGAATTCAAGGCACACTTAACCAGCATGGCTACCACAGCATTCTGCAGAGATAAGCCATCCCATCTGGTTTGCGCTTAGTGGGACTGTCATTTGTTTTTCAACAGGACAATCACCCAAAACATACCTCCAGGCTGTGTAAGGGCTATTTGACAAGGAAGGAGAGGGATGGAGTGCTGCATCATGTCACGTTTGCTCCTGCTCCTCCCCTCTGACGTCGCCAGAGTACTAACCACCGGCCCTGGGATTCATCATTACGCACACCTTCCAGGCAGTAGCAGCTTCCAGTGGATGGAATGAGCCTGCGCTCAGCACGTTATTTAGAAGAGGTCTGCGCGAGGAGGTCCAGACGGAACTGGCCTGCCGAGATGACAACCTCACCCTGAACTCATTGCGATGGCCATCCATCTGGATAACCTCAAGGAGCGTCGGCATCTACATTGCTTCTCTCCCTCTTTCGGGGAGTGTTTGGGATCAGAGCCTGAACCCCATGGAGGTAGGGGTCACACGCCTTCCCGCGGCAGAATGTCGCAGACGGATGCAGCTGGGGCTCAGATGCCAGGGAGGGCACAAGCGCCAGCGGTGTCCGTTACGTCAGAATTCCTGATCCACTGGAGCAGAGGGACGATCATGTGATGTTACATCCCTGGACTAGGAGTGATTATTACATCTACTGCTCTTCCTGTCAGACTCTTTTTAGTACCCATCATTCTGGCTGACTGTCCCTCATGCCCTGTGTCTACAGCTTTAGTAGATTCCGGTGCCGCAGGGAATTTTATGGATCAGACCCTTGTCTCCTCTCTCAATATTACTACCTACCCGCTCTCCTCTCCTTTTCAAGGTCTTGACTGTCAGCCTCTATCACACACATCACCCAACCCCTCACCGTGGAGCCCAATCACCAGGAAAACATCCCCTTCTTCATCACCAGTGCACCAGTTCACAAGATCATCCTTGGCCTACCTTGGCTTCAGTGCCATAACCCTACCATCTCACAGTCGAGGATGAGAATGGTCACCTGAATGCCAGAAGACCTGCTTTCCTGTCCCCTGTCGTTCCACGTCGGTTGAGAGTCCTGTGGTTTCCCTCCAGCCCAACATCCTGGAGGAATATCAGGATCTAAGGGAAGTATTCTCCAAGACCCGCACTACCTGTCTCCCTCCTCATCACCCCTGGGACAGTGCCATTGACCAGTTTTCTGGTGCTACACCTCCGCACAGATGCATCTACCCTGTGTCAGTGGCTGAGACCCAGGTCATGGAGGACTACATACAAGAGGCGCTCCAACAGGGTTTCATCCAAAGGTCCATGTCCCCTGCGTCAGCTGGTTTCTTCTACGAGGCCAAGTAGGGAGGATTACACCCTTGTATCGACTACTGTGGACTCGATGATATCACCACAAAGTATCGGTACCCTCTCCCGCTGGTGCCGTCAGCCATCAAGCAGCTCCTCGGAGCCCGGTTATTCACAATACTGGACCTGAGGAGTGCCTACAATCTCATTCGCATCCGGGAGGGGGATGAGTAGAAGACGGCGTTCAGCACGATGTCTGGTCTCTATGAGTACTTGGTTATGCCCTTTGGCTTAGCCAATGCTCCGTCAGTGTTCCAGGCATTCGTCAACGAGGTGTTCAGGAACATGCTTGGACTTCAGGTGATTTTGTACATCGATGACATCCTGATCTTCTCGACCACCCTGGAAGATCACATCACTCACGTTCGAGCAGTACTGTAACGCCGCTTGGCTAACTATCTGTTCATCAAGGCCGGAGAAGTGCCAATTCCACCAGAGGGCGGTCTCCTTCTTGGGCTACCAAATCAGCCTGCAGGGAGTGAAGATGGAGGACAAGAGGGTAGATGCGGTAAGATCATGTCCAGTCCCAACCACCATTAACGGGTTACACCGGTTTACAATGGTTTTTGGGGTTTGCTAACATTTTACCGCCGCTTCACCAGGAACTTCAGTGCCGTCGTCGCCCCTCTCACCTCCCTCCTCAAGGGTGGGGCTCGTAGGTTGGTTTGGTCTCCAGCAGCCGACGAGGCCTTTCGTCTCCTCAAGGGGCGTTTCATCTCCTCCCTATTGCTAAAACACCCAGACCCAACGCTACCTTTTGTGGTTGAGGTAGACACATCGGAGGTGGGTGTGGGGGCAATTTTGTCACAAAGACAGGGGGACCCACTAAAATTGTGTCCTTGTGCTTTCTTCTCCAAGAAACTGTCCCCCACAGAGAGGAATTACGACGTTGGCGATCGGGAGCTCTTGGCGATGAAGATGGCATTACAGGAGTGGAGACACTGGCTGGAGGGTGCCAAGGAATCATTCGTCATCCTCACCGACCATCAGCACCTTAAATACATGCAGACAGCGAGGAGAATGAATCCGCGCCAAGCCAGGTGGGCCCTCTTCTTCACCAGGTTCGACATCACGCTGACCTATCGCCCAGGTTCTAAGAACATCAAGGCTGATGCCCTGTCCTGTATCTACGATTCGGGAGAGGCTCCTGTCCAGAGGGCACCCATAATCCCATCCTCCCGAGTCGTGGGTCCAGTGGTTTGGGACGTAGATGTGGACTTCCGCCAAGCTCTAGAGAGGGAGCCCGCACCCCGGAATGGTCCTCCCACACGCATTTATATTCCCACAGGGATAAGGGATCGGAAGATGACCTGGGCACACACAGCTGTCGTTGCTGGACATCCAGGTATTTCTCACACCGTCCATTCCATCACTGAGAAATACTTGGTGCAGGATGTTACTCGGTATGTAAACTCCTGTTCCATGTGTGGTCAAACCAAGTTCCCCCATAGTGCTCCAGCAGGGAGCAGCTCCTGCCGCTTCCCCGTGCCTCAACGACCTTGGTCCCATCTATCCATTGACTTTGTTACTGATCTTCCCCCTTCTGATGGTTTCACCAACATTCTGGTGGATGTGGATATATTCTCCAAGTCATGTCGTATATTCCCTGAGCCTGGTCTTCCCACTGCTCTCGAGGTCGCTGAGGCACTCTTCCAGCAGGTCTCCTGGCATTATGGCCTTCCGGAGGACATCGTCTCGGACCGTGGCCGCCAATTCACATCCCGAGTATGGAAGGCCTTCTTGGAGAAGCTCTGGGTCACGGTTAGCCTCACATCTGTATATCAGCCTCAGTCTAATGGGCAGGTGGAGAGGATGAATCAGGAGCTGGGGAGGTTCCTGAGGAGTAACTGTCAGGACCGAAAGGGTGAGTGGGCACGTTTCCTTCCTTAGGCAGAGTACGCCCAGAACTCTCTTCGTCACTCCTCCAATGGGTTGACCCCCTTCCAGTGTGTGTTGGGTTTCCAGTCGGCCCTTGCCCCATGGACCCCGGTCCAGACTGCGGTTCCTGCGGAAGATGAGTGGTTCCGGCGCGTGGAGGAGGTGTGGAACAACGCGCACTTGAGACTCCAGCGCGCTGTCCATCGTCAGAAGGAACAGGCAAACCGTCACTGCAGTGAGAGCCCTGTGTTCCATCCTGGGGATCGCGTCTGGTTCTCTACCAGGAACCTCCCACTCCGGCTGCTCTGCAGGAAACTGAGCCCCTGGTTTGTGGAGCCGTTCAAGGTTCTCTGGAGGGTCAATGAGGTGACATGCAGGTTACAATTGCCCAGTCACTTCCGTATCTCACCCTCTTTTCATGTCTCTCTTTTCTGGCCGGTGGCCACCCCCCCTGGATATTGAGAGGAGCCCGGCGTACGCTGACAAATCCATACTGGACTCCCGGCGTCGTGGGGGTCGGCTCCAATATGCTGTTCATTGACTACAGCTCAGTGTTCAACACCATAATGCCCTCCAAGCTCAGGACCCTGGGACTGAACACCCCCCTCTGCAACTAAATCCTGGACTCCCTGACAGGCCGCCGGCAGCAACAACAGATCCACCATGCTGACCCTCAAAACAGGTGCCCCTCAGGGGTGCATGCTTTGTCCCCTTCTGTACTCCCTGTTTACCCACAACTATGTGGCCGTGCACAACTCCAACACAATCATTAAGTTTGTTGACGACACAATGGTGGTAGGCCTGATCCCCGACCACAATGAGACAGCCTATAGGGAGGTGCTCAGGGCTGTGTGCTGCCAGGACAATAACCTCTCCCTCAATGTCAGTAAGACAAATTTACATCGATGGGGCTGTAGTGGAGCGGATCGAGAGCTTCAAGTTCCCCGTTGTCCACATCACTAAGGACCTATCGCGGTTCAAACACACCAACACAGTGGTGAAGAGGGCATGACAACGCCTCTTCCTCAGGAGGCTGAAAATATTTGGCATCAACCCTCAGATCCTCAAAGTTCCCCAGCTGCACCATTGAGAACATATTGACTGGCTGCATCACTGCTTAGTATGGCAACAGCTTGGCATACGACCGCAAGGCTCTACAGAGGATATTTATCAATACTTTCTATTATTTCTCGATTTTCTTTCTCGCTGCGTTGTCGGGAATGGCCCGTAAGTAAGCATTTCACTATTAGTCTGCACCTGTTGTTGTCAAATAACTTTTTCTTTTATTTGACACACACAGGCACTGATGCACTTTACCTTATACACACAACCACATATTCAAATGAGGCATATTGCAGAGCGATACGCTTTCATCTGAAAGGAGTTCATTTGAGGTAACTGCAATCTGCAATAACAAAACGGAACAACTATAAACGCACAGAGTTTGAAAAGACGTAACGCATCGACCAAGCCAAAACAAAGGGATTCTTCTCTTTCTGCCAGCTTTATCTTGCCCCAAAAATATGTGCAGCATGTCCCAGTCTCTCATCTCACACACACAGAAGCAGACAGCTCACACACACCCTCTATCTCTCTCTCTTTCGTTCTCTGTGTCTTCCCCCCCACCCCCCACAGAGACACACACCCAAAAGCAGTTGGCACATACACACACACTGACATGGATGCCCTTGACAGTGAAACCAAAGAATGCAAATGAGATCAAGCTTCCTCTCTCCTTTTTCCCCCTCTCTCTTCTTTTTTTCTCTCGTTTGGCTGGTTTGAAACGGCGGGGCCCAAAAAGCATTTAGATTTTCGGGCCTCTCTTCTCTGCAGCATTTTCTTTCTTTCTCTCCCCCTCTCTTTCTCCTTCTGTCTCCCCCTCCATTCTCTCTCTTCTGAGTTTGTCTGCCAAAGCTTTGAATCAGGTTCATTTCTGGTCCTTTTATGTTTATGATGATGTTCACACACACTTGAATACGATTTAAACACCCTCACGCATGTTCTTGCGAGCGCACACACACACACTTTCTCTTTCTCTGCCTCTCAGCCTGTGTATATGGGTGTGGGTTAGAGATGAGAGCAGCACAGGGGACCTCATTCATGACTGTGTAATTTTAAAAAGGCAGTAGTCTTGCACTGTGCTATCCGGGGCAGGAGAGAGGAGCAGCAGTCAGGGACATAGACTACAAATGAATAAGGTGCAGGTTGGTAGTCCATTCAGTATGGGATCACTGTGAGGGAACCCAGTATGGGATCACTGTTAGGGAGCCATTTGATGTAGGATTGAGTTGGGGTTGTGTGTGTTTGGGGAAGGTGTGTGTGTGTGCCTGTGTGCTTTTCTCCTGTGATGACTCATTAAATTGGTGCAGTGTGATTAAATCACTGCACACCTGCACAGCAATCCCCATCTGTTTAACATGGGGGTCCACTGGGACCATTCTCTCTTTCTCCCTCTCCCCATTCTTTCTCCTCACTGTCACTCCCTAACCTCTCTCTCTTTCTTTCTCTCTTTCTTTCTTTCTTTCTCTCTTTCTTTCTTTCTCTCTTTCTTTCTTTCTTTCTTTCTCTCTTTCTTTCTTTCTCTCTTTCTTTCTTTCTTTCTTTCTTTCTTTCTTTCTTTCTTTCTTTCTTTCTTTCTTTCTTTCTTTCTTTCTTTCTTTCTTTCTTTCTTTCTCTCTTTCTTTCTTTCTTTCTTTCTCTCTTTCTTTCTTTCTCTCTTTCTTTCTTTCTTTCTTTCTTTCTTTCTTTCTTTCTTTCTTTCTTTCTCTTCCCCCAACCCATCTTTTCTCCTCACTGTCACTCCCCAACCTCCACTTAGAGCACTGTCATGAGTCTCACCCCCTCTAGGGAGTCTCAAAGAAGAAACTGCATACATAGAAGCATCTCAGACACGATGTGTGTGTATGTTGGTGAGGAGGGTGCTCTTGTAGAAGGGGAAGATGGTGCCTCAGCACAGGCTCATTTGTGTTGAGTTGCTTAGATGTACAGTGTCTTGCGAAAGTATTCACCCTGCTTGGTATTTTTCCTATTTTGTTGCCTTACAACCTGGAATTTAAATTGATTTTTGGGGGGTCTGTATCGTTTGATTTACACAACATACCTACCACTTTGAATATGCAAAATATGTTTTTATTGTGAAACAAACAAGAAATAAGACAAAAAAAAAACAGAAAACTTGAGTGTGCATAACTATCACCCCCCCCAACGTCAATATTTTGTAGAGACACCTTTTGCAGCAATTACAGCTGCAAGTCTCTTGGGTATGTCTCTATAAGCTTGGCACATCTAGCCACTGGGATTTTTGCCCATTCTTCAAGGCAAAACTGCTCCAGCTCCTTCAAGTTGGATGGGTTGCGCTGGTGTACAGAAATCTTTGTCATACCACAGATTCTCAGTTGGATTGAGGTCTGGGCTTTGACTAGGCCATTCGAAGACATTTAAATGTTTCCCCTTAAACCACTCAAGTGTTGCTTTAGCAGTTTGCTTAGGGTCATTGTCCTGCTGGAAGGTGAACCTCCGTCCCAGTCTCAAATCTCTGGAAGACTGAAACAGGTTTCCCTCAAGAATTTCCCTGTATTTAACGCCATCCATCATTCCTTCAATTCTGACCAGTCTCCCAGACCCTGCCGATGGAAAAACATCCCCACAGCATGATGCTGTCACCACCATGCTTCACTATGGGGATGATGTTCTCGGGATGATGAAAGGTGTTGGGTGTGCGCCAGACATAGCGTTTCCCTTGATGGCCAAAAAGCTCAATTTTAGTCTCAACTGACCAGAGTACCTTCTTCCATATGTTTGGGGAGTCTCCCACATGCCTTTTGGCGAACACCAAACGTGTTTGCTTATTTTTTTCTTTAAGCAATTACTTTTTTCTGGCCACTCTTCCGTAAGGCCCAGCTCTGTGGAGTGTACGGCTTAAAGTGGTCCTATGGACGGATACTCCCATCTCCACTGTGTAGCTTTGCAGCTCCTTCAGGGTTATCTTTGGTCTCTTTGTTGCCTCTCTGATTAATGCCCTCCTTGCCTGGTCTGTGAGTTTTGGTGGGCGGCCTTCTCTTGGCAGGTTTGTAGCGGTGCCATATTCTTTCCATTTTTTAATAATGTATTTAATGGTGCTCCGTGGGATGTTCAAATTTTGGGATATTTTTTTTATAACCCAACACTGATCAGTACTTCTCCACAACTTTGTCCCTGACCTGTTTGGAGAGCTCCTTGCTTGGTGGTGCCCCTTGCTTAGTGGTGTTGCAGACTCTGGGGCCTTTCAGAACAGGTGTATATGTACTGAGATCATGTGACACTTAGATTGCACACAGGTGGACTTTATTTCACTAATTATGTGACTTTTGAAGTTAATTGGTTGCACCAGATCTTATTTAGGGGCTTCATAGCAAAGGGGGTGAATACATATGCACGCACCACTTTTCATTTTTTAAATATTTGTAATTTTTTGAAACAAGTTATTTTTTAAATTTCACTTCATCAATTTGGGACTGTTTTGTGTATGTCCATTACATACATTACAATCCATTTAAATTACAGGTTGTAATGCAACGAAATAAGAAAAACACCAAGGGGTGAATACTTTTGCAAGGCACTGTACAGCAGTGTCATCCACCCACCCGCACACTATCTCAATCTGTCTTTCTCTTTCACACACACACTGCGCTCACACACACACACACACACACACACACTCACTTTCTTTTTAACACACATTAATTGTGCGCAGTGCACACTCTGCACACTAGAGGTCAACCGACTATGATTTTTCAACGCCAGTACCGATTATTGGAGGACCAAAAATAGCCGAAACTGATTAATCGGCCGATTTTTATATACATATTTAATAATGACAATTGCAACAATATTGAATGAGCAATTAACACTTTTATTTTAACACATAAATAAAATCAATTTAGTCTCAAATAAATAATGAAACATGTTCAATTTGGTTGAAATAATGCAAAAACACAGTTGGAGAAGAAAGTAAAAGTGCAATATGTAAAAAAGCTAACATTTAGAAAATGTTTAGAACATGAGAACAAATCAAAGTTGGTGGTTCCTTTTAACATGAGTCTGTGCTTCAAACATTACTAAGAGCTGCTGGCAAACGCAGTGAAGTG
The DNA here is from genome assembly GCF_018296145.1 of Oncorhynchus tshawytscha. Taxonomy (NCBI): domain Eukaryota; kingdom Metazoa; phylum Chordata; class Actinopteri; order Salmoniformes; family Salmonidae; genus Oncorhynchus; species Oncorhynchus tshawytscha. Next base: position 59,790,983 of record NC_056437.1, on the reverse strand, counting down.
CTGTTTGAATGAATGCTTACGAGCCTGCTGCCTTCCGCCACTCAGTCAGATTGCTCTATCAAATATCAAATCATAGACTTAATTATAGTATAATTAACACACAGAAATACAAGCCTTTGGTCAGTAATATGGTAAAATCCGGAAACTATAATTTTGAAAACAAAACGTTTATTCTTTCAGTGAAATACGTAACCGTTCCGTGTTTTATCGAACGGGTGGCAACCCTAAGTCTACATATTGAGGTTACATTGCACAACCTGCAATGTTATGTCATAATTATGTAAAATTCTGGCAAATTAATTACCGTCTTTGTTAGGAAGAAATGGTCTTTACAAAGTTCGCAATGAGCCAGGCGGCCCAAACTGCTGCTTATATCCTGACTCTGCTTGTACTGAACGCAAGAGAAGTGACAATTTATCTAGTTAATATTGCCTGCTAACATGCATTTATTTTAACTAAATATGCAGGTTTCAAAAAATATACTTCTGTGTATTGATTTTAAGAAAGGCATTGATGCTTATGGTTAGGTACATTTGTGCAACGATTGTGTGTGTTTTTTTTGCGAAGTTGAAGTAGGCTGTGATTCAATAATAAATTAACCGGCATCGCATTGATTATATGCAACGCAGGACAAGCTAGTTAAACTAGTAATATCATCAACCAAGTGTAGTTAAGTAGTGATTATGTTAAGATTGTTAAAAATAAAGTTTAATGCTAGCTAGCAACTTAGCTTGGCTCTTGCACTCGCGTAACAGGTGGTCAGCCTGCCACGCAGTCTCCACGTGGATTGCAATGTAATCGGACATAATCGGCGCCAAAAAAGGCCAATTACCGATTGTTATGAAAACTTGAAATCTGCCCTAATTAATCGGCCGACCTCTACTGCACACACACACACTACACACACACTGCGCACACAGCGGTAGCTGCCAGACCCATGTGGTGTATATTTTTTATTTCACCTTTATTTAACTAGTTATGCCAGTTGAGAACAAGTTCTCATTTACAACTGTGACCTGGCCAAGAGGGAGGTAAGGCAATAAATAGGCCATAGTGTGGAAATAATTACAATTTAGCAATTAAACACTGGCGTGATAGATGTGCAGAAGATGAATGTGCAAGTTGAGATACTGGGGTGTTTAGGAGCAAAAAATATAAATAACAGTATTAAAGTTAGTGAGTCTCCAGCTTCAGTGATTTTTGCACTTCGTTCCAGTCATTGGCAGCAGAGAACTGGAAAGAAAGGCGGCCAAAGAGGAATTGGCTTTGCCGGTGACCAGTGAAATATACCTGCTGGAGCGTGTGCTACGAGTGGGTGCTGCTATGGTGACCAGTGAGCTGGGGCTTTACCTAGCATCTATATTTACCTAGCATCTATATCTCAGAATCCTGTATTCCTCCACCACTTCTGCTAGTTTACCCACCTAGCATTAGCCTGTATCTCATTAGCACAACCCTGTGTATGAGCCGGTTCCCATATTATTACCATTCTAATTCACAAGCACTGTGTTAGCATAGCGCTTAGCGGTCAGTGTGCCATCCATCCATCCATAGACACAGACAGACAGGCAGGCAGGCAGAGCTAAACCACACCCATTAAGGACAGCGTATTGTTCCCAAGCTAATTGAGTCAAACATAAAACATGAATAAAACATAGCTGACACACGCTCTTGTCACACACACAAAACATCACACACACTGTTGTTCATATAAACACACACCTGTTTAAATAAGCATACACACCTGCTTATAAACACCTGCTCACAAACACACACACACACTCCCTTTCCCAGGCTCATTGATTCTGAATGGGCCACTCATACAGACCACTCATAGTTTTCATATTGTCTCCTCCCCCTCTGACTATGAATGGACACCCTTGGAAATGAGTCCATGTTTTTGTTTCCTTATTGCCTTGTCAGCCTCATATGAGCTGACAATGCCAAAACACCGGCTAGCAGTGTTAACCAGGGGATTGTTTAACATTTAAATATTTGTGTTGTTTTGGTTGCTTGTGGCCCGTGTTGCTTTCCTCCATGTGGCCTGCGGAGAATAAACAGAGTTGGTAGTCTATACAACATCCTAATGGGATATGGTCTAAACGTTTTGCAGTATCACATACGCCGTATGTTTATACATGCATCGTCTTATTTATAGAAATTAGGGCCAAGAGTTATTTTTTTTCTGGATCCTAGTTATAGCTAGAACTAGTTTCAATCGTTTTGTCATGAACAAGTCTCGAATTGTAACAAGGGTTTTTACTGACCATGTGACCTGACTTCAGACAGTAGAAGCTGAGATGTGATGTGGCCTTAGAGAAAGTAGTGTTGACTGATGGGCTACAGAGAGTAGTGATATCTGTCTCTCTGTCTGTCTTTCTGTTTCTCTTTCGGTCTGTCGGTCTGCCTGTCAGAGAGCCTCTTACATTGAGCTGCAGGGTGTCTCGGTAAGAACAGTGCAGTGTTAGTGGTTGTCACTTCAATGTGCTGCCCCTGTGTGATGATTGAGCTTTGCTGCGTTATCTCGTTGTTGCTCTTTTTGCTGACGGGGGATGATTTGAAGGGTGTGTTGTCATAACAACACTTTCAGAATTACAGTTTGAGGAGACTTTAAAAAGATAGACAGTTGTGTGTGCGAGCGTGTGTGTGTCTTCAGACTTGAAGTTTGAGGCAGTTCAAGGATGTCTGGGTCATTCCACGAAAAGGGTACCTTTTGCGTCCCTTTGATATTTTAAGGAGAAATTGTGCACCAATATTGCATTTTTACAAGGCTGTTAATATTAAAGGGCCTATCAGCAGTTGAAAAAAATAACAAAGACACTATTCCAGTAAAGAGGCAATCAAATCAAATCAAATCTATTTATATAGCCCTTCGTACATCAGCTGATATCTCAAAGTGCTGTACAGAAACCCAGCCTAAAACCCCAAACGGCAAGCAATGCAGGTGTAGAAGCACGGTGGCTAGGAAAAACTCCCTAGAAAGGCCAAAACCTAGGAAGAAACCTACAGAGGAACCAGGCTATGTGGGGTGGCCAGTCCTCTTCTGGCTGTGCCGGGTGGAGATTATAACAGAACATGGCCAAGATGTTCAAATGTTCATAAATGACCAGCATGGTCGAATAATAATAAAGCAGAACAGTTGAAACTGGAGCAGCAGCACGGTCAGATGGACTGGGGACAGCAAGGAGTCATCATGTCAGGTAGTCCTGGGGCATGGTCCTAGGGCTCAAGTCCTCCCTCCGAGAGAGAGAAAGAAAGAGAGAAGGAGAGAATTAGAGAACGCACACTTCCCGAAAAAGTTTTAATATACAGATTAGGCACATTTGGGCAGTCTTGATACAAAATGTTGAACACAAATGCAATGTTTAATTGGATCAGTTTAAACCGTTGCACATACACTGATGCCATCTAGTGGCCAAAATGTAAATTGCACCTGTGCTGGAATAATACATTATGGCCTTTCTCTTGCATTTCAAAGATGATGGTACAAAAAAAACAAAAGAAGTTTTTTTTTTCTTTGTATTATCTTTTACCAGATCTATTGTTTTATATTCTACTGCATTCCTTTCACATTTCCATCATCTTCAAAGTGTTTCCTTTCAAATGGTACCAAGAATATGCATATCCTTGCTTCAGGGCCTGAGCTACAGACAGTTAGATTTGGGTATGTCATTTTAGGCGAAAATTGAAAAAAAAGGGGCTGATGTTTAATAAAGACCACATAATTTTATTAAATGAATAAAGACTTGGTGAAGTGCCAAAATTCTGCAAGTTGACATGTCCTCTGTGCACCCTCTTTGACTTTCTCCACATTTTCACCATCGTTGTAAAGCCCTAGTTATTTAGTTGCTTGACAAAGTCATTCAGGAGATTATTATTTATTTAATGTGATTAATGATTCATTTATGTCTGTCCCTCATTTTAAGGTCAAACCTGTTACGTGAACTGAAGTCTCGTTTTAATATAGTGAAACTGTTCCTTTTAAAATGTTTTTCAAAAATAACATTAAACATTTGATAGTCAAATTATAGTGTAAAAGCAGGTGAGCTGGTTCGACTCTTTTTGTCCATTTTGTGTTGGAAAACTGAGATGGTCGAGCATAACAGCACAGACTGGAATATGTTCCGGGATTCTTCCGATGGCATTGAGGAGTACACCACATAAGTCTCTGGCTTCATCAATAAGATGACGTGACTGTACGTACATACCCAACAACTTTGCAGGCACAGTTCAGTGTGTCAAATCGGAGGGCATGTTGTCCGGACCTCTGGCAGCCTCTATGGGGGTACCACAGGGTTCAAATCTCGGGCCAACTCTTTTCTCTGTATATATCAATGATGTCGCTCTTGCTGCGGGCGATTCCCTGATCCACCTCTACGCAGATGCCACCATTCTGTATACTTCTGGCCCTTCCTTGAACACTGTGCTCACTAAGCTCCAAACGAGCTTCAATGCCATACAACACTCTTTCCGTGGCCTCCAACTGCTCTTAAATGCTATTAAAACCAAATGCATGCTCTTCAACCATTCGCTGCCTGCACCCGCTCGCCCGACTAGCATCACCACCCTGGATGGTTCCGACCTAGAATATGTGGACTGCTATTAATACCATAGGTGTCTGGCTAGACTGTAAACTCTCCTTCCAGACTCATATTAAACATCTCCAATCCAAAATCAAATCTAGAATTGGCTTTCTATTTCGCAACAAAGCCTCCTTCACTCACGCCGCCAAACTTACCCTAGTAAAATGACTATCCTACCGATCCTCGACTTCCGCGATGTCATCTACAAAATAGCTTCCAACACTCTACTCAGCAAACTGGATGCAGTCTATCACAGTGCCATCCGTTTTGTCACCAAATCACCTTATACCACCCACCACTGCGACCTGTATGCTCTAGTCGACTGGCCCTCGCTACATATTCGTCTCCAGACCCACTGGCTCCAGGTCATCTATAAGTCTATGCTAGGTAAAGCTCTGCCTTATCTCAGTTCACAGGTCACGATAACAACACCCACCCGTAGCACACGTTCCAGCAGGTACAGTGGGGCAAAAAAGTATTTAGTCAGCCACCAATTGTGCAAGTTCTCCCACTTAAAAAGATGAGAGAGGCCTGTAATTTTCATCATAGGTACACTTCAACTATGACAGACAAAATTAGGGAACTAAATCCAGAAAATAACTTTGTAGGATTTTTAATGAATGTATTTGCAAATTATGGTGGAAAATAAGTATTTGGTCAATAACAAAAGTTTATCTCAATACTTTGTTATATACCCTTTGTTGGCGATGACAGAGGTCAAACGTTTTCTGTAAGTCTTCACAAGGTTTTCACACACTGTTGCTGGTATTTTGGTCCATTCCTCCATGCAGATCTCCTCTAGAGCGGTGATGTTTTGGGGCTGTTGCTGGGCAACACGGACTTTCAACTCCCTCAGGCTGACTGGTGTAGAATAGAAGTATATATGGCATTCTGGCAGAGTCCGTCTTAGTTATTCAAACATATACAGGATTTCTACACATCAATTCTGGAACAGGAAGAGGACTGACAAATACAGCGATGAAAATAAAATGAGGGTCAAGTCCTGGGGGGCGAGCCAGACACTATGATGGTTTTGTCTGTTGTTTGTTTTCCATGATTGACTCCACACAGACACACAATCTTAACCTAAACCATTAGTGGGAAAAATGCTAAACTGACCCGAGATCAGCATCTAGGGGCAACTTCACCCTACACCGTAAGAACCAAGAGAGTGGTGTAGATAAGATAAGGACCTGGGTGAAGAACTCTCTGTGTAAGAGGAGTAACTGATTCAGGGTCAGTTTTTCTGAGAGCACTGAGCAGAATGCAGGTTCAGCAGTGACAGTGTAGAGCTGTGTGTTTGACAGAGCGGTATTAATCAGCCGCGTGTGTGTGTCTCATACTGTCAGCAGTAGCAGAGGTAGCTGATCCAAGCTTCTTTATTTTAGCCTTCCCTCATTCATCCATCTTCGGTGTCCGCCGTGACGTAGTTGACACGGAGGCTGAATCTCACAAACACACACACACTCTCACACACCGCACACACGCCGTCCATCACCCTTAACCCTTTACATTTGTGGGAATTGGCCTATATGTATAGTGCTAAATTGAAATGTTTCTTACAGAAGGAATATGATAAGCATGGTAGTGTTGTGTCTTTACTATCATTAAATTGAAGACATAGTTTTATCAAAGATTCCCTGTAAATTAGTTTAACGCGATCAAAGTAATTAATCGTGTAACTGTAATTAACTAGGAAATAGGGGGCACCAAGGAAAGTATTCAGATTACAAAATTATAATTTCCCAATATAACCTTTCAGATATTTTCATATCTGATCAATAGTCTTCTGATTAATGATTTATTTATTTTACCTCACGTTAGTCTCATTCCAAACGTCGTAAATTGTTGGTTATCTGCACGAATCCGGTCTTGACTATGAGTCATCCATACATCAATTGTCTTAAATCATTTATTTATTACTAACTAAGTAATTCACAGAAATGCATAAACAAACAGTAAATATGGTTACATGAAATGATAGAATTTGCCCTAGTGGGCTGAACCGGCATGGCGGCTTGTTAGACAGAGGGGCAATGGTGGGTCGACTAAGAAGTCCCTACAGAGTTAATTATAACAATTAAAATGCTAATCCCTTACACATGATCGTTCACTCATTCGGGAACAATTGCAATCAATCAATATATTTATGCTCAGTGTGTCGTCTTGATCTCTTTTGCAGAATTGTCCGTTTCTCTCCCTCTCTCGGTTGTGGTTAGAGGGGATTGTTCAGAGTCACATTCGTTATAGAATGGGTGTTTCGGCAGTTGTCGTTCTTCTCGTTCAATGATGCCGAATTCCTAGCTGCAGACTAGTAATTAGTATCAAAGACTTATTCTGTCGGTATCGATAGTCTAAGAGTTTTAACCACGTGGTATGGTTAAAAAATTCGGCTGCTATGCTTTATCTTGGCCAGGTCGCAGTTGCAAATGAGAACTTGTTCTCAACTGGCCTACCTGGTTAAATAAAGGTGAAATTAAAATAATAAAATGGTCTACAACCTTCAGTCCCTCTCCTACTGGAGAAAAACATGGTCTCAACCTTATAGTCCTCCCCTAATGGAGAAAAACATGGTCTACTGATAATTTCTCAAAGTGGGTTTTTATTCAGAGTGGCAGAAGAGGGCTGTCCCAGGATGTCTGGCCCTAACTGGGCTCAGGGGCGGTCCTCTGATTTAGTTCAAATCAAAAGGGAATTGTACTTTTCTTCATTAAACAGTCCACAATCATATTACACCATTATTCAAACTGTATCATCCTCACTCATTCATCTTATACAACCATTAGATGTAAACCTCATATCAGAGGCTATCATATAAACAGCGTTATGGTAATGTGGCCACACCGTCTCTCTTGAGCTTCCCAAGTTGTTCCAAACGCACCAGTTTGTAGCTGGATTCTTCACTGATCTTTTACACTTTCTCTGGAACGTGACATTTGTTCGTACCTCACGTTCTGTGAGGTGGAAGGATTTCCTTTGTCTCCATCAAAACTACTCTATAACTGTGTGTCCATGAGGCAGGGTCTTCCTTAGGAATTTACGACCTCACTCTGCCCACAGCAGTCTGGTTGTAGAAGCAGAGAGCGGGGGATGGTGCTCGATGTACTCAAAGAGGGCAACATCATGACAGTAGCAATTTAAAAATCTGGTAGCAGTTACATCTCTTTGGAGATTATGGGGACATTTTCAGGCTGAAGGTGAGGACACAACAGTTCACCTGACACAAGCCTGCATCCAAAAACATCACACTGTTGATTTTATATGCGATCGCTGATGAATTTGTTTTTGTACAACGTCCCTTATTTTGAAGTCACACGAACGACTTCTAGGATGGCAGTTACAGATTGAATGTATGTAGCGATCGATAGAGCAGCGGAATGAAATTCAGGGTGAGTCGTCAGGCAAAGAGCTTTCAACTTTTAGGTGCTTTTTTTTTTGTGGCTCTCCTAGCTGTGCCGTTGAGGCAAACACGCTTGTAGTTTTTTGTTTGGAAGACAGTCTTGCATCCCCACCATCACACAATTACAGTTGTTGTTTACGCAATTCAAAAACAGGCCATTATAAATCTTATTTTATTTTAATTATAGAAATGCTTCAAAATTCACAATCTTCATCAGCTAAAGTCTGTTTATCTCATAGAACAAAAATGTCTAAGATCTCCTAAGCTCGTACCCCTGCACATTGACTCGGTACTGGTACTTCTTGTATATAGCCTCATTATTGTTTTTATTGTGTTACTATTTTCTGTGTTACTATTTCCCCCTATCCCTACCCACATGTTCATACTGTATTACCTCAACTACGACTTTTTCCACATTTTGTTTAGTTACAGCCTTATTCTAAAATGGATTACATTTAAACAGAAAATCCTCAGCAATCTACACACAATATCCCATAATGATAAAGCGAAAGCAGGACTTTTTGAATTGTTTTGCAAATGTATAAAAAAAAATGAATACCTTATTTACATAAGTATTCAGACCATTTGCTATGAGATTCGAAATTGAGCTCAGGTGCGTCCTGTTTCCATTGACCATCCTTGAGATATTTCTACAACTTGATTGGTCCCACACTTGATTGGTCGGGGCGGCAGGGTAGCCTAGTGGCTAGAGCGTTGGACTAGTAACTGGAAGGTTGCAAGTTCAAATCCTCGAGCTGACAAGGTACAAATCTGTCGTTCTGCCCCTGAACAGGCAGTTAACCCACTGTTCCTAGGCCGTCATTGAAAATAAGAATTTGTTCTTAACTGACTTGCCTAGTTAAAATAAAGGTAAAAAATAAAATAAACAGTGCATGTCAGAGCAAAAACTAAACCATGAGGTCGAAGGAATTGTCCGTATAGCTCCGAGACAGGATTGTTTCAAGGCACTGTTTATTTTTTTACCTTTATTTAACTAGGTAAGTCAATTAAGAACAAATTCTTATTTGTTCTTTGATCATCATGCTTAAATGGAAGAAGATTTGCAACCACCAAGACCCTTCCTAGAGCTGGCTGCCCAGCCAAACTGAGCAATCAGGGAGAAGGGCCTTGGTCAGGGAGGTGACCAAGAACCCGATGGTCACTATGACAGAGTTCCTCTGTGAAGATGAAGGAATCTTCCAGAAGGACAACCATCTCCGCAGCACTCCACCAATCAGGCCTTTATCGTAGAGTGGCCAGATGGAAGCCACTCTTCAGTAAAAGGCACATGACAGCCTGCTTGGAGTTTCAGGCCATGAGACTCTCAGACCATGAGAAACAAGATTCTCTGTTCTGATGAAACCAAGATTAAACTCTTTGGCCTGAATGCCAAGTGTCACGTCTGGAGGAAACCTGGCACCATCCCTACTGGGAACCATGGTGGTGGCAGCATCATTCTGTGGGGATGTTTTTCAGAGGCAGGGACTGGGAGACCAGTCAGGATCGAGGCAAAGATGAACGGAGCAAAGTACAGAGAGATCCTTGATGAAAACCTGCTCCAGAGCCCTCAGGACCTCAGACTGGGGGCGAAAGTTCACCTTCCAACAGGACAACGACCCTACGCACACAGCCAAGACTTGAACAGATCTGGAGAGACCTGAAAATAGCTGTGCAGCGACGCTCCCCATCCAACCTGACAGAGCTTGAGATGATCTGCAGAGAAGAATAGAAGAAACTCCCCAAATACAGGTGTGCCAAGCTTGTAGCGTCATACCCAAGAAGACTTGATGCTGTAATCGCTGCCAAAGGTGTTTCAACAAAGTAGTAAAGGGTCTGAATATTTATGTAGAACTGATATTTTTTCTTTGTCATTATGGGCTATTGTGTGTAGATTGATGAGAATTTTTTTTTTATAATCCATTTTAGTAATGTAATGTAACAAAATGTAGGAAAGGTCAAGGGGGTCTGAATACTTTCCGAAAACATTTAGAAAGCCGGTTACTAGCACTCAGTGTGCACTGAAGCAGACAGTGGATGAATATGAAATGTTTGGCTGTGAGTGATAATTTAAAAAAAAAACATCTGCCTCTAAGAAAATTACTTGAAAAATGTTATGGATGTTTTGTGTACAAAGGTAATGACTAAAGTGTCTTATTTAAAAAAGAAGAATAATTTGACTTGTCTCTGAGAATTGTCATTTTGGGCATGACTTCAACTAAACTGCAATACCAGAGTGGGCCTGTAGGTGCAGTGAATAGCGTGCTTCCAGACCGGAAACACTGGGACTTGTTCTCAACCCCTACACGGTTGTAAAGGGTTAATGAGAGACGACAGATCTGCTGGGACTGGCAGACACACTCCTTCTCTTTCCTCTCCTTTTTTCTCTCCTTTCTTCTCCTTCTTTCTCTTATTTAGGCTACCTTCCCTCTCTTCCTTGTTTTGTCTTCTCTGATTCCTCCCTCTCTCACATTTTGTCTTCTGTAACTCTTGCTCTGTCTGTCACTCTCACTGTTTGTTTGTCTGTCTGTCTCTCTCTCTCACTGTCACTCTCTCTCATCTGTCTTGTGGTGGTTTGTTCGCTGTGCTGCAGGATTGGGTTTTTGTGTCTGTGTGCATTTCTGTCGTCTGCAGTTGTCTGTATCTGTCATTTTCTTTGTGTGTGTGTGTCTGTCTGTCGTTCTGTCTCTCTCCCTGTGTGTGTGTGTGTGTATTTGTGTGTATGTGTGTGTGACTGTGTCTGTGTGTGGTCACAGTGCTGTGCTTCAACATATGCTGTGTAGGAGCAGGGGCCGGGAGAGAGACCTGCAGGGGCGGGGTCAAGCCTTCTGTCAACCTGGCAGCTCTCTCTGTGTGTGTGTGTGAGGGGAGGTTTTAGCCTGATCCTGATATCTGCTGCCCTCGAAGGAATACAGTGCATGATGGGAAAGCTGAGCAGACACATCTGACACTGTGAATCACCTGCCATGCCACGGCCAGAAACCTCTCTGTTTCACAGACACACACACACACACTTGACACAATATGGTTATACCTAGAAAACGTGTCATTACACACATTCAACAACACACACACAGCATTATTTTGCTGCCATTTACTGTTTTCTATGTCCACTGTGGGAATATGCTCAGCTCTGTCCCCACCCTACTGCTGCAGTATCTCTCTTTCCTCCCTTCCCCTCTCCCTCTTTCTCTCTCTCACACCATCCCCTCTATCTCTCCCCCCTCTCTTCCCTCTCTCTCTCCCGCCCCTTCTCTCTTCCCCTCTCTGTCTCCCCTCACTTCCATCTCTCTCGCTTCCCCTCTCTCACCTCTCTCTCTCCCGCCCCCTCTCTCTTCCCATCTCTCTCTCTCCCCCACCTCACTCTCCCGCTCCCCCTTTTCTCTTTCCCTCGCCCTCCATCTCTCCCTCCCCATATCACCCCGCCCCTCTCTCTGTCGAGTGAATAATAGATGATGTGCTGTAGGTACAGAGTGCTGCTTTCTCTGTCAGATGACACAGACTGGGAGGAGGTGGCTCGTGTTAATGTCTGTTTCTACTGCAAGTATGTGTTTTAACTGTGATGATGTGTGTTTCTACTGCAAGTGTGTGTCTACATTACATTTCAGTACTGCAGATCTTCTTTCCTGGTTCTCCCCTATTTAACCATCACCATCACTCATTCACACACACACACACACACCCTCTGCAGCAGTGTCAGTTCCAGTGTTATAGATCGTGCGGTGTGTGTGAATGTAGTGGGAGCAGTGTGGACTGGTCTGGATAAACAGGGATTACAGGGAAAACAGTTGAGCCCGGCCCAATCTCTCCCTGCGCCTCATCAATCCTGTGTGTGCGTGTGTGCAAAGGCTCAAATTCCTTCGTGGATCGATAGTGTTGATCTGAGGTTATTTAAAGTTCTGCCTCGGCTCAGAGAACTCAATAGACCTGAAAACATCTTAGCTACCCAACCTCATCTGACATCACACTTTGGTTTAAATACTATTCAAAATCATATCAGCTACTTTATCTGGGCTTGATTGAGCCTGCCTGGTGAAATAGAAACAATAGAATAGTCCCAAAACTGCAAACCCTGCCCATCTGGCACTCCAAGCAGGCTAGAGAAAACACTCAAAAGTATTTGAAGAATTTTCAAATACTAATTGAACCCAGGTCTGGAAGACATTTTAGTTGTTCTATCTCCACCCTGATCTGAGGCCAGGGTTTATATGTGGTCACAGGTTATGTGACGAGAATCATTGTACCATCTAAACTGCTGTGAAATGTCTTTTCCATAACCAAAAATATTGTTTTCAGCTGTTTGAAGCTGGTATACACAACCGAAAGTAAAAGCCGCAAAAACTTAAGAGCAGAAGGGATAAAACGCATCTACCGCTTCTTAGACTTACTTTCAATGAAAATTACATATCTATAACTCACATTTCTATGTGAATTTGGTCGGGTTGCGCAAAAAGTTACATATTGTACCTTTAAAATCTCTACGAGATCGGTGTCCCTATACTGGGACGGTTGAGTTAACGACCGCTAATGTGATTAGCATGACGTTGGAAAGAACAAGAACATTTCCCAGGGCATAGACATGTCTTATATGGGCAGAAAGCGTCAATTCTTTTTAATCTAACTGCATTGTCCAATTTACAGTAGCTATTACAGTGAAAAAATACCATGCTATTGTTTGAGGAGAGTGCACAACAGCAAAAAACTGTTATCACTGCAACTGGTTTGATACACTCACTTCTGAAGGTAAATAATGTACTTACATTCAGTAATCTTGCTCTGATTTGTAATTCTGAGGACCCCAGAGATAAAGATTTTGCATAGTTTTGTTTTATAAAATCAATTTTTATATTCAAATGTAGTAACTGGGTTCTACAGTTTGAACCACTGCTGTCTCTGGCTCCATACCCACCCCGCCCGGCCATCTAGATGTGTGAAAGTTAGTATATAAGATAATGATCCATCATGTATGACATTCCTGGCAGTGTGTAAACTTAAATGTTTTATTACCATATCATTTTTGTATGTTTTCCATAGTTATGTGTTTGAAAATGTATCAATTGACCAATTCAGCACATTTGGGCAGACTTGATTTAAAATACTGTCCAGTATTGCAATGCTTCACTGGATCAACCTGAAACTTTGCACACACACACTCCTTCCATCTAGTGGCCAAAATATGAATTGCGCCTGAACTACAATATTATATTGTGGCCTTTCTCTTGCATTTCAAAGATTAATTATTATTTTTATTTTTTTGAAAACACGTTTTTTTGTTTGTATTGTCTTTTCCTAGATCTAATGTGTTATATTCTCATTAATTTCACATTTCCACCCACTTCAGAGTGTTTCCTTTCAAATGGTATCAAGAATATGCATATCCTTGCTACAGGCAGTTAGAAATAAAAATGTAAAAAAGGTTCAGATCCTTAAGAGGTTGCGTCAAACTGATCAGGGAACAGTGTTTATGATTATTCCAAAACATCCATCCTGCTTGCAACGAGACACTAATGTAATACTGCAAAAAATACAACACATTACTGAGTACCGCTCTTCATATTTTCAAGCATAGTGGTGGCTGCATAATTTTACGAGTATGCTTGTAATCGTTGAGGACTGGTTAGTTTGTCAGGATACAAAATTAACAGAATGGGGCTAAGCACAGGCAAAATCCTAGAAGAAAACTTGGTTCAGTGTGCTTTCCTGCTAGACACTGGGAGATTAATTCACCTTTCACCAGGACAATAACCTAAAACACAAGCCCTAATCTACACTGGAGTTGCTTACCAAGAAGACAATGAATGTTCCTCAGTGGCCGAGTTACAGTTAAAGACTTACATCTTCTTGAAAATCTATGGCAAGACCTGAAAATTGTTGTCTAGCAATGATCAACAGCTAATTTGACAGAGCTTGAATAATAAATAAATAATAATCGGCCAATGTTGCACAATCCAGGTGTGGAAAGCTCTTAACTTGTTGTTTTCACTTTGTGATTGTGGGGTTTGTGTGAAGATAAGGTTAGGAAAAATGTATATTTAATACATTTTTCATTCAGGCTGTAACACAACACATGTGGAGTAAGACAAAGGTGTATGAATACTTTCGGAAGGCACTGTAAATACTGTACAGTACAGAGGCCCAGCCCGTATCCCTGACCTTATTAGTGTGTGAACAGCATCCCATTGCTATAACCCCATCCCATACTGACTAGTAATAAACTAGGGGTCGCCAATTAATTTCAGCCGTGGGCCAATTTTTCCTTGAGCGGATGGTCGGGGGACCGATACATGGTTATAAATAATTTGCACACTGAAAAATGAATGCAAGAATCCCAAACAGATATATTATTAGATATTTTTTAATACATTTTTTTTTACAAACCTTGATTAAGTTTGCCTGGCTACCCAGACTTCTTGCTCCGGCCAAACGCTACACCACACCCACAGACGGTAGTTTTGTCTCCACAATGAGTCTGGATCTGAGTACCTCCCCGATTGATTTCTAGAACGGAAAAATATTCTAGCTGTTCTGACCGGTCCCGGAAACTGATGAGTTGGGCCAGAGCCAGAACACACGTGGGTGAAGTGGCGGCTTGAAAATGTCTCTTTGGGTTTGATACTCTGGTTGGAGATGACAGGCCAGTACATCAGGAGACGTGGAGGAGGCCGTAGGAGGGCAACAACCCAGCAGCAGGACCGCTACCTTCGCCTTTGTGTAAGGAGAAGCAGGAGGAGCACTGCCAGGGCACTGCAAAATGACCTCCAGCAGGCCACAAATGTGCATGTGTCTGCTCAAACTGTCAGAAACGGACTCCATGAGGGTGGTATGAAGGCCTGATGTCAACAGGTGGGGGTTGTGCTTGCCGAGATGAGATCCAAAGACCTTTTGTGAGACCATATGCTGGTGCGGGTTGGCTCTGGGTTCCTCCTAATGCAAGACAATGCTAGACCTCATGTGGCTGGAGTGTGTCGGCAGTTCCTGCAAGAGGAAGGCATTGATGCTATGGACTGGCCCGCCCGTTCCCCAGACCTGAATCCAATTGAGCACATCTGGGACATCATGTCTCGCTCCATCCACCAACGCCACGTTGCACCACAGACTGTCCAGGATTTGGGATAGCTTTAGTCCAGGTCTGGGAGGAGATCCCTCAGGAGACCATCCACCACCTCATCAGGAGAATGCCCAGGCGTTGTAGGGAGGTCATACAGGCACGTGTGGATGCCACACACACTACTGAGCCTCATTTTGACTTGTTTTAAGGACATTACATCAAAGTTGGATCAGCCTGTAGTGTGGTTTTCCACTTTAATTGTGAGTGTGACACCAAATCCAGACCTCCATGGGTTGATAAAGTTGATTTCCATTGATCATTTTTGTGTGATTTTGTTGTCAGCACATTCAACTATGTAAAGAAAAAAGTTCATTCATTCAGATCTAGGATGTGTTATTTTAGTGTTCCCTTTATTTTTTTGAGCAGTGTAGTATCCCTGCACATTGTAAATATGGTACTGGAACTGACTCTGTATATACTTTGCTTACTTAGTTTATTGTGTTCTTATTCTTATTTTAATATCTTGTTTATTTTTGTTCTACCTTGTTATTTCTAGTATTACAGTGTTATTGATTACTGCATTGTTGGGGTTAGAGCTAGCAAGAAAGGCATTTCACTGTACTTCTGCATGTGACATTCAAACTTGAAACACAGATTTACCACCCTACACCACCTCCTGGGTCTATGATGTGAAATAGAAATTGGATGAATCAGACTGTGGCTGTGAGACAAATGAATTATATTACTTTTATATTACTTTAGAATCCCCGAGGGGAAATGGATTTGTCAACACAGCAAACAAAATAGACTACTATAAAAACTCTCCCTTCTGAATGAAAGCTCCATCCACTCCACCACTGCTTTGATCTCCTCCCATCAGGTCGGACATACCAGACAATGAAATGTCACTCTGAACTCTTCGGTAGGAGTTTCATCCCTGTGGCTGTCACTATAATGAACAATTCTATGTACTGTGCCTTCAGAAAGTATTCATTCCCCTTGCCTTACAGTGCCTTCAGAAAGTATTCATACCCCTTGCCTTACAGTGCCTTCGGAAAGTATTCAGACCCCTTGCCTTACAGTGCCTTCAGAAAGTATTCATACCCCTTGCCTTACAGTGCCTTTGGAAAGTATTCAGACACCTTGCCTTACAGTGCCTTCAGAAAGTATTCAGACCCCTTGCCTTACAGTGCCTTCAGAAAGTATTCAGACCCCT
Organism: Oncorhynchus tshawytscha; assembly: GCF_018296145.1. Taxonomy (NCBI): domain Eukaryota; kingdom Metazoa; phylum Chordata; class Actinopteri; order Salmoniformes; family Salmonidae; genus Oncorhynchus; species Oncorhynchus tshawytscha. Next base: position 59,774,739 of record NC_056437.1, on the reverse strand, counting down.
TGCCTTACAGTGCCTAAGGAAAGTATTCAGACCCCTTGCCTTACAGTGCCTTTGGAAAGTATTCAGACCCCTTGACCTTTCACATTTTGTTACGTTACAGCCTTATTCTAAAATGGATTAAATATTTTAAAAATCATCAGCAATCTACACACAATACCCCACAATGACAGTGAAAACATGTTTTTAGAAACTTTTTCAAATGCATAACAAATTAAAACAGAAATACCTTATTTACATAAGTATTTAGACCTTTTGCTATGAGACTCAAAATTGAGCTCAGGTGCATCCTGTTTCCATTGATCATCCTTGAGATGTTTCTACAACTTGATTGGAGTCCACATGTATGTGGTAAATTCAATTGATTGGACATGATTTGGAAAGGCACACACCTGTTTATGTAAGGTCCCACAGTTGACAGTGCATGTAGGAGCAAAAACCAAGCCATGAGGTTGAAGGAATTGTCCATAGAACTCCGAGACAGGATTGTGTCGAGGCACAGATCTGGGGAAGGGTACCAAAACATTTCTGCAGCATTGAAGGTCGCCAAGAACACATTGCCCTTCATCATTCTTAAATGGAAGAAGTTTGGAACCACTAGAGCTGGCCTCCCGGCCAAACTAAGCAATTGGGGGAGAAGGGCCTTGGTCAGGGAGGTGACCAAGAACCCGATGGTCACACTGACAGAGCTCCAGAGTTCCTCTCTAGAGAAGGGAGAAACTTCCAGAAGGGCAACCATCTCTGCAACACTCCACCAATCAGGCCTTTATGGTAGAGTGGCCAGACGGAAGCCACTCCTCAATAAAAGGCACATGACAGCCCGCTTGTTTGCCAAAAGGCACCTAAAGACTCTCAGACCATGAGAAACAAGATTCTCTGGTCTGATTAAAACCAAGAATGAACTCTTTCAGGTTCTCTTTCTCCCTGCCTGAATGCCAAGCGTCACGTCTGGAGGAAACCTGGCACCATCCCTACGGTGAAGCATGCTGGTGGCAGCATCATGCTGTGGGGATGTTATTCAGCGCCAGGGACTGCGAGACTAGTCAGGATCGAGGGAAAGATGAACAGAGCAAAGTACAGAGAGATCCTTGATGAAAACCTGCTCAGGACCTCAGACTGGGCCGAAGGTTCACCTTCCAACATGACAACGACCCTAAGCACACAGCCAAGACAAGGCAGGAGTGGCTTCAATACAAGTCTCCGAATGTCCTTGAGTGGCCCAGTCAGAGCCCGGACTTGAACCCGATCAAACATCTCTGGAGTGACCTTAAAATAGCTGTGCAGCGACGCTCCCCATCCAACCTGACAGAGCTTGAGAGGATCTGCAGAAAAGAATGGGAGAAACTCCCCAAATACAGGTGTGCGAAGCTTGTAGCGTCATACCCAAGAAGACTCGAGGCTGTAATCGCTGTTAAAGGTGCTTCAAAAAAGTATTGAGTTATGGGTCTGAATACTTATGTAAATGTGATATTTGCTAAAATTTCAGAAAATATGCTTTTGATTTGTCATTATGGGGTATTGTGTATGGTTTGATGAGGGATTTAAAAACATCCATTTTAGAATAAGGCTGTGACGTTACAAAATGTGGAAAAGGTCAAGGCTTCTGAATACTTTCCGAATGCAATGTATTGTGGAGTGACACTTAAATACATTTTTCTAACTAGAACTTGTCTCCATTAGTAACACCTGTGTGTGGCATGGGGCACTGCATGCCAGCTTTGTCTGTGTGCCAGCCTTTGCCAAGTCTCCAACCATCCCTCTCTCCATCTCTCTATCTCCCTCCTTCCTCCCCATCTCTTTCGCCAACCCCCCCCCATCTCTCTCCCCCTCCCTCCGACCATCTACCTCCCTTTCTCCAGTCTCTCTTGTTAACAATGGTAGCTGTTCAGATCTAATGATGTCGTAGTAGTAGAGCCAGTCAGTGTTAAATATCAACCGCTCCTGTGCCTTTTAACACTCACTGACTGAAGGTCGGGATTCATTACCTGGGCAACGCTATTTTGTACATTCTAAAAAGCCTCTGAGAAAAGGTCTCTTGCGCTCTTATTTTCTCTAATTATCATGCATATAAATATATTTCTCTAGGTGTGTTGTGCTTTGCTTGACTATAAATGTTTTGTGATTTTAGAACTTCCAGGCCCTCCCAAGGCAGCCGGTGCAGATCACTAAGAAGCAATATGTTCAAGGTACAGTTAATCACACAACACACACACACATTCAAATCCGGTCTAATTATGCATTATGCACAGCCTCTCCATATGTTTAATGTAAAATGAATCACCCCTCCCACACTCGCAGGCACACAAATACACACACACACGCTGATCTTTTTTTGTACAGGCTTCCTACTTTTCACACTGTCATTTAGGTTAGTATTGTGGTGTAACTACAATGTTGTTGATCCATTCTCAGTTTTCTCCTGTCACAGCCATTAAACCCTGTAAATGTTTTAAAGTCACCATTGGCCTCGATCCCCGATTTCCTTCCTCTCTGGCAATAGTTGTGTACAGGAGATTCGTCACACTAGTCATGCAGACATGTACACTTTCTCCTTTTATTCACCCTGGTCATCACTAGTTCTATGGTTCTCTTTCTCCCTGCCTTCGGTGAGTCGCACCCCCTGCCCTGCCACTCACTCATCATATCCCCAGAGCACCTACTCATCAACTATATCTCTCTCTCTCACTCTCTCTTTTTCTCTCTCTCTCTCTCAATTCAAGGACTTTATTGGCATGGGAAACATATGTTAACTTTGCCAAAGCAAGTGAAGTACACAATAAACAAAAGTGAAATAAACAATAACAATTAACAGTGTACTTTACACAGAAGTTCCAAAAGAATAAAGACATTTCAAATGTTTAAAGACATTTCAAATGTTTTCTACTGCCAAGTTTACACCTTCACTATTACAGTGGAACGCTTTGTCCAGGAAGTTGTCTATAAGGAATTTAATTTGTTGTTGCCTAATTGTTTTTTGGTAGGTTTCCACACTACTTTCCTTCCATTTATAGCATTTCTTAATATTATTCACTTACTTTGGCTTTGATGCCTCATGATTGAGTATTGCTCTGTTCAAGTAGACTGATTTTGCTGTGATCTGATAAGGGTGTCAGTGGGCTGACTGAATGCACTGAGAGACTCTGGAATTGAGGTCAGTGATAAAGTAGTCTACAGTACTACTGCCAAGAGATGAGCTATAGGTGTACCTACCATACTAGTCCTCTCTCTCTCTCTCTCTCTCTCTCTCTCTCTCTCTGTCTGTCTGTCTGTCTGTCTGTCTGTCTCCTCCTACTCTCTCCTTTTTTCACCTCTCTTTCTCCCTCCATCAGTCACCCAGCCCCTCTTTGAAGGTGATTGAAGCCCTAATCAGTCCTTATTAGAGGTGTTACACTGGGTTTTGTTGCCCTGTGTGAGTGTGTGTGTGCGAACGTCCGACATGTGTGTGCCTGTGACGTTGATGGTGAACAGTAGGGGACGTTTTTCCTCTTTTACTCAGTCGGGGTCAGCACTTACCTGCCCAGGATAATGAAGTGGCGTTAGATTCGTCCTGATGGGATTCTGATTACCTCAACCAACGACCCAGTTTCTTGCCTAGCTAGTTTACTGCTAACCACGACCTAGTTTCTTACCTAGCTAGTTTACTGCTAACCATGACCCAGTTTCTTACCTAGCTAGTTTACTGCTAACCACGACCTAGTTTCTTACCTAGCTAGTTTACTGCTAACCACGACCTAGTTTCTTACCTAGCTAGTTTACTGCTAACCACGAACTAGTTTCTTACCTAGCTAGTTTACTGCTAACCACGACCTAGTTTCTTACCTAGCTAGTTTACTGCTAACCATGAACCAGTTTCTTACCTAGCTAGTTTACTGCTAACCACGACCTAGTTTCTTACCTAGCTAGTTTACTGCTAACCATGAACCAGTTTCTTACCTAGCTAGTTTAATGCTAACCATATAGTGGATGATGGACTAACTGTTCATCTCTCCCTCTTGTCTCTTTTTTTCTCTCACCTGTCTACTACATCTCTTTCTTTCTCTCTCTCTCTCTCTCTCTCGCTCTCTCGCTGTCTTCTCCAACACTCCTATATATTTTCCCTACCTCACTATTTCCTTCTCATATTTCCATATAGAAAAAAACACTTACTTAATTATTTTTTCCTCTTTTAATTGAAGTCAGGAGATGTCCTCTAGTTAACTTCTCACACATGTTGTATTTATAGGGCTGCCAGTTAATTAAAGCACTGACTGGCTGGCTGACTGGCTAGGAAACTCACCAGCACTACTCACTATAGAATGGAGAGATGACAAGGCGGTTATAACACATGTATAACCTGAACAGTGTAATTACATTATTCAGGCTCACCGAAGGCTGGTAGCTGTGTTATATCTTTATAAAAGTGGAAGTTGGGTTTTATAGCTGGGTATTTCATTTTTTATTCACTTTATTTTCTTTAGTCCATTCAGTAACACTTGCCACTGTTTTCTGTGGAGTCCGGGGTAATAGGATTGTACTATATTAACATGGTTGGTACAGTAATGTGGTACGGTAGGTTCATGGTGGCTGTGTGTTTTGGTTCTCTCAGGAAAGGAAGCGGAGGTGGTGACTGTTCACCCACGGGCCATGTTCATCCCCCAGGATGGCTACACCTTCCTGGCTGCAGGTAGGCAAAGGTCACACTGGCCATATCATTCATTATTAGTGTACTTGTGTCAGCAAGTTATTCCACATGCTTATTGTTATTATTCTCTTTTTTGGGGGGGGGAAATGTACCTTTTCTAGTTTTTTAAAGTTTTTTTAACCCCTTTTAGAACCAAGGCGCACACAAAATATCATTTGAGTGAATGTTTCACTTTCAGGGGTTAATGTACTGTATCGTTTTCCCTTCATTTTATTTTGCTGGGCTCTAATAACCAGCCATCTGAGATGTAGGCCTAGATTATACTGTATGTACAGTGGGGCAAAAAAGTATTTAGTCAGCCACCAATTGTGCAAGTTCTCCCACTTAAAAAGATGAGAGAGGCCTGTAATTTTCATCATAGGTACATGTCAACTATGACAGACAAAATGAGGGGAAAAAATCCAGAAAATCACATTGTAGGATTTTTAATGAATTTATTTGCAAATTATGGTGGAAAATAAGTATTTGGTCACCTACAAACAAGCAAGATTTCTGGCTCTCACAGACCTGTAACTTCTTCTTTAAGAGGCTCCTCTGTCCTCCACTCTTTACCTGTATTAATGGCACCTGTTTGAACTTGTTATCAGTATAAAAGACACCTGTCCACAGCCTCAAACAGTCACACTCCAAACTCCACTATAGCCAAGACCAAAGAGCTGTCAAAGGACACCAGAAACAAAATTGTAGACCTGCACCAGGCTGGGGAGACTGAATCTGCAATAGGTAAGCAGCTTGGTTTGAAGAAATCAACTGTGGGAGCAATTATTAGGAAATGGAAGACATACAAGACCACTGATAATCTCCCTCGATCTGGCGCTCCACGCAAGATCTCACCCCGTGGGGTCAAAATGATCACAAGAACGGTGAGCAAAAATCCCAGAACCACACGGGGGGGCCGAGTGAATGACCTGCAGAGAGCTGGGACCAAAGTAACAAAGCCTACCATCAGTAACACACTACGCCGCCAGGGACTCAAATCCTGCAGTGCCAGACGTGTCCCCCTGCTTAAGCCAGTACATGTCTAGGCCCGTCTGAAGTTTGCTAGAGAGCATTTGGATGATCCAGAAGAAGATTGGGAGAATGTCATATGGTCAGATGAAACCAAAATATAACTTTTTGGTAAAAACTCAACTCGTCGTGTTTGGAGGACAAAGAATGCTGAGTTGCATCCAAAGAACACCATACCTACTCTGAAGCATGGGGGTGGAAACATTATGCTTTGGGGCTGTTTTTCTGCAAAGGGACCAGGACGACTGATCCGTGTAAAGGAAAGAATGAATGGGGCCATGTATTGTGAGATTTTGAGGGAAAACCTCCTTCCATCAGCAAGGGCATTGAAGATGAAACGTGGCTGGGTCTTTCAGCATGACAATGATCCCAAACACACCGCCCGGGCAACGAACGAGTGGCTTCGTAAGAAGAATTTCAAGGTCCTGGAGTGGCCTAGCCAGTCTCCAGATCTCAACCCCAAAGAAAATCTTTGGAGGGAGTTGAAAGTCTGTGTTGCCCAGCAACAGCCCCAAAACATCACTGCTCTAGAGGAGATCTGCATGAAGGAATGGGCCAAAATACCAGCAACAGTGTGTGAAAACCGTGTGAAGACTTACAGAAAACGTTTAATCTCTGTCATTGCCAACAAAGGGTATATAACAAAGTATTGAGATAAACTTTTGTTTTTGACCAAATACTTATTTTCCACCATAATTTGCAAATAAATTCATTAAAAATCCTACAATGTGATTTTCTGGATTTTTTTTCTCATTTTGTCTGTCATAGTTGAAGTGTACCTATGATGAAAATTACAGGCCTCTCATCTTTTTAAGTGGGAGAACTTGCACAATTTGTCACGCCCTGGTCAAAGTATTTTGTGTTTATCTTTATGTATTTGGTCAGGCCAGGGTGTGGCATGGGGTTTTTGTAATTGTGGTGTGTTTGTCTTGGGGTTTTGGTGGTGGTATTGGGATTGTAGCTTAGTGGGTTATCTAGCAAAGTCTATGGCTGTCTGGAATGGTTCTCAATCAGAGGCAGGTGCTTATCGTTGTCTCTGATTGGGAACCATATTTAGGCAGCCATATTCTTTGAGTTTGTCGTGGGTGATTGTCCTTAGTGTCCTATGTGTACTCTCTGTTAGTTTGCACCAGATAGGCTGTTTCGGTTTCGTTTATTGTTTTTTTGTAAGTTCGTGTTTCTTTGTTGTATTAAACATGGATCGCAATCGACACGCTGCAGTTTGGTCCGACTCTCCTTCATCACCACTAGAAAACCGTAACACAATTGGTGGCTGACTAAATACTTTTTTGCCCACTGTATGTATGTGCAGTTGAAATCGGAAGTTTACATACATGTTAGCCAAATACATTTAAACTCCATTTTTCACAATTCCTGACATTTAATCCTAGTAAAAATTCCCTGTCTTAGGTCAGTTAGGATCACCACTTTATTTTAAGAATGTGAAATGTCAGAATAATAGGAGAGAGAATTATTTATTTCAGCTTTTATTTCTTTCATCACATTCCAAGTGGGTCAGAACTTTACATACACTCAATTAGTATTTAGTAGCATTGCCTTTAAATTGTTTAACTTGGGTAAAATGTTTTGGGTAGCCTTCCACAAGCTTCCCACAATATGTTTGGTAAATTTTGGCCCATTCCTCCTGACAGAGTTGGTGTAACTTGAGTCAGGTTTGTAGGCCTCCTTGCTTGCACACACTTTTTCAGTTCTGCCCACACATTTTCTATAGGACTGAGATCAAGGCTTTGTGATGGCCACTCCAATACCTTGCCTTTGTTGTCCTTAAGCCATTTTGCCACAACTTTGGAAGTATGCTTTGGGTCATTGTCCATTTGGAAGACCCATTTGCGACCAAGCTTTAACTTCCTGACTGATGTCTTGAGATGTTGCTTCAATATATCCACATCATTTTCCTACCTCATGGTGCCATCTATTTTGTGAAGTGCACCAGTCCCTCCTGCAGCAAAGCACCCCCACAACATGATGCTGCCACCCCCGTGCTTCACGGTTGGGATGGTGTTCTTCAGATTGCAAGCCTCCCCCTTTTTCCTCCAAACATAACAATGGTCATTATGGCCAAACAATTCTATTTTTGTTTCATCAGACCAGAGAACAGTTCTCCAAAAAGTATGATCGTTGTCCCCATGTGCAGTTGCAAACCGTAGTTAAACGCTAGTAAAACCAAATGCATGCTTTTCAACCGTTCGCTACCTGCACCCGCACGCCTGACCAGCATCACCACCCTGGATGGTTCCGACCTTGAATATGTGGACATCTATAAGTACCTAGGTGTCTGGCTAGACTGTAAACTCTCCTTCCAGACTCATATCAAACATCTCCAATCGAAAATCAAATCAAGAGTCGGCTTTCTATTCCGCAACAAAGCCTCCTTCAATCACGCCGCCAAACTCACCCTAGTAAAACTGACTATCCTACCGATCCTCGACTTCGGCGATGTCATCTACAAAATTGCTTCCAACACTCTACTCAGCAAACTGGATGCAGTTTATCACAGTGCCATCCGTTTTGTCACTAAAGCACCTTATACCACCCACCAAAGGGACTTGTATGCTCTAGTCGGCTGGCCCTCGCTACATATTCGTCGCCAGACCCACTGGCTCCAGGTCATCTACAAGTCCATGCTAGGTAAAGCTCCGCCTTATCTCAGTTCACTGGTCACGATGGCAACACCCATCCGTAGCACGCGCTCCAGCAGGTGTATCTCACTGATCATCCCTAAAGCCAACACCTCATTTGGCCGCCTTTCGTTCCAGTTCTCTGCTGCCTGTGACTGGAACGAATTGCAAAAATCGCTGAAGTTGGAGACTTTTATCTCCCTCACCAACTTCAAACATCTGCTATCTGAGTAGTTAACCGATCGCTGCAGCTGTACATAGTCTATCGGTAAGTAGCCCACCCATTTTTACCATCCCCATACTGTTTTTATTTATTTACTCTTCTGCTCTTTTGCACACCAATATCTCTACCTGTACATGACCATCTGATCATTTATCACTCCAGTGTTATTAAGCTGCAAAATTGTAATTATTCGCCTACCTCCTCATGCCTTTTGCACACAATGTATATAGACTCCTCTTTTTTTTCCTACTGTGTTATTGACTTGTTAATTGTTTACTCCATGTGTAACTCTGTGTTGTCTGTTCACACTGCTATGCTTTATCTTGGCCAGGTCGCAGTTGCAAATGAGAACTTGTTCTCAACTAGCCTACCTGGTTAAATAAAGGTGAAATAAAACTTTTTTTTAAAAGTAGTCTGGCTTTTTTATGGCGGATTTGGAGCAGTGGTTTCTTCCTTGCTGAGCGGCCCTTCAGGTTATGTCGATATAGGACTCGTTTTACTGTGGATATAGATACTTCTGTACCTGTTTCCGCCAGCATCTTCACAAGGTCCTTTGCTGTTGTTCTGGGATTGATTTGCACTTTTCGCACCAAATGTTCATCTCTAGGAGACAGAGTGTGTCTCCTTCCTGACCGGTATGATGGTTGTGTTGTCCCATGATGTTTATACTTACGTACTATTGTTTGTATAGATGAACGTGGTACCTTCAGGCGTTTGGAAATTGCTCCCAAGGATGAACCAGACTTGTGGAGGTTTACAATTTTTTTTCTGAGGTCTTGACTGATTTATTTTGATTTTCCCATGATGTCAAGCAAAGAGGCACTGAGTTTGAAGGTAGGCCTTGAAACACATCCAGAGGTACACCTCCAGTTGACTCAAATTATGTCAATTAGCCTATCAGAAGCTTCTAAAACCATGACATCATTTTCTGGAATTTTCCAAGCTGTTTAAAGGCACAGTCAACTTAGTGTATGTAAACTTCTGACCCCCTGGAATTGTGATACAGTGAATTATAAGTGAAATAATCTGTCTGTAAACAATTGTTGGAAAAATGACTTGTGTCATGCACAAACTAGATGTCATAACCGACTTGCCAAAACTATAGTTTGTTAACAAGAAATTTGTGGAGTGGTTGAAAAACAAGTTTTAATGACTCCAACCTAAGTGTATGTAAACTTCCGACTTCAACTGTATGTATGTATGTATGTGTGTGTGTGTGTGTGTGTGTGCGTGTGTGTGCTTAGGCCAAGATGATATGACCCTTAGGACTTATCGATTGTAGATGCTCTATCTTTGGCCATCTTATTTTCTTCCTGTTGGGATCAATAGGAAGATGCTAGTTGGTAGTGATTTTGTCACTAAACAAAATCTCGCTGGAGCAGACCTTGCCGAAACAACTCTATTACACACACACACATGGGCAAAGCACGTCCAGACACACACACACAATCCCCCATCCCACTCGTAGTATTCTCTGGGCTACAAATGTGATCTGACGCATAAAACAATGATGGAGAGATCTTTAGAAACTCCCCTTTATAAGCCTATCATCATCAGAAACACACACACTCATGCATACACACACACACACACACACACACCCTTTATCAGCCTATTATCAAAGCACACTGCACTAAACTAGCTATATTTATTACCAGCCAACCAATATTAAACCAGACAGGCCCAGCTCATCTAGCACAGTCAGGCAGACACTATTTATCATTTTATAGCCGATTTCATTCGGCTGCAGGAGGGAAATGTGATTGTTTTGTCATTTTTATGAGAGGAGAGGGGATGATAGGGTTCCGGCGGAGAAAATTGTCTATGCCGCTGTCGAGAGTGACACTGTTGAGATTGACCAATGACTGTATATGAATGGACAAAGCCATCGATCATGTGACACCATTCATTCCTATGTGAAGACTCAGTAGTGCATTTGAAACCAAGGAAGCCGGTTAAGATGGCATCTCATGGAGACAGCATGCGCAGTTTGAGCTATTCCAGGAAGAGACGTTGCAGGCTAGCTCAGTGCTGCCGTTTCTCATTGAGTATCTCAAGTTGAAGGCCGACCGAGGTGCTGCCATTGGCAACTCAATTAACCCTATAACTTCTTCTATGTGCAATTTTTAAATAATCTGTTCAAGGACATACATCTGGTGTCCTAGAAGCCAATGTGCCGGTATGTGTGTGTCTACATTTGCAAGATGGGAGTGACTCGGTCAGTTGTTTGTGTATGTGTGTTTGTGTGTCATATACAGTGCCTTGCGAAGTATTCGGCCCCCTTGAACTTTGCGACCTTTTGCCACATTTCAGGCTTCAAACATAAAGATATAAAACTGTATTTTTTTGTGAAGAATCAACAACAAGTGGGACACAATCATGAAGTGGAACGACATTTATTGGATATTTCAAACTTTTTTAACAAATCAAAAACTGAAAAATTGGGCGTGCAAAATTATTCAGCCCCTTTACTTTCAGTGCAGCAAACTCTCTCCAGAAGTTCAGTGAGGATCTCTGAATGATCCAATGTTGACCTAAATGACTAATGATGATAAATACAATCCACCTGTGTGTAATCAAGTCTCCGTATAAATGCACCTGCACTGTGATAGTCTCAGAGGTCCGTTAAAAGCGCAGAGAGCATCATGAAGAACAAGGAACACACCAGGCAGGTCCGAGATACTGTTGTGAAGAAGTTTAAAGCCGGATTTGGATACAAAAAGATTTCCCAAGCTTTAAACATCCCAAGGAGCACTGTGCAAGCGATAATATTGAAATGGAAGGAGTATCAGACCACTGCAAATCTACCAAGACCTGGCCGTCCCTCTTAACTTTCAGCTCATACAAGGAGAAGACTGATCAGAGATGCAGCCAAGAGGCCCATGATCGCTCTGGATGAACTGCAGAGATCTACAGCTGAGGTGGGAGACTCTGTCCATAGGACAACAATCAGTCGTATATTGCACAAATCTGGCCTTTATGGAAGAGTGGCAAGAAGAAAGCCATTTCTTAAAGATATCCATAAAAAGTGTTGTTTAAAGTTTGCCACAAGCCACCTGGGAGACACACCAAACATGTGGAAGAAGGTGCTCTGGTCAGATGAAACCAAAATTGAACTTTTTGGCAACAATGCAAAACATTATGTTTGGCGTAAAAGCAACACAGCTCATCACCCTGAACACACCATCCCCACTGTCAAACATGGTGGTGGCAGCATCATGGTTTGGGCCTGCTTTTCTTCAGCAGGGACAGGGAAGATGGTTAAAATTGATGGGAAGATGGATGGAGCCAAATACAGGACCATTCTGGAAGAAAACCTGATGGAGTCTGCAAAAGACCTGAGACTGGGACGGAGATTTGTCTTCCAACAAGACAATGATCCAAAACATAAAGCAAAATCTACAATGGAATGGTTCAAAAATAAACATATCCAGGTGTTAGAATGGCCAAGTCAAAGTCCAGACCTGAATCCAATCGAGAATCTGTGGAAAGAACTGAAAACTGCTGTTCACAAATGCTCTCCATCCAACCTCCCTGAGCTCGAGCTGTTTTGCAAGGAGGAATGGGAAAAAATTTCAGTCTCTCGATGTGCAAAACTGATAGAGACATACCCCAAGCGACTTACAGCTGTAATCGCAGCAAAAGGTGGCGCTACAAAGTATTAACTTAAGGGGACTGAATAATTTTGCACGCCCAATTTTTCAGTTTTTGATTTGTTAAAAAAGTTTGAAATATCCAATAAATGTCGTTCCACTTCATGATTGTGTCCCACTTGTTGTTGATTCTTCACAAAAAAAATACAGTTTTATATCTTTATGTTTGAAGCCTGAAATGTGGCAAAAGGTCGCAAAGTTCAAGGGGGCCGAATACTTTCGCAAGGCACTGTATGTGCTTGTTTTCTTGTGTGTGCATGTGTTTGTGTGTCCTTGTGTGTGTGTGTGTCCTCGTGTGTGTGCATGTGTTATGAAGCTCATCAAAAGACATCGGTAGCTAGCTAGATAGTAATTTGGCTAAAAACAATGTATTACCGCGCTTCGTTGCTGCTCAGCGTTACCATGGCTTCAAACATCGCTGTCGGTGATGTCGAATCCAGCGTTTTTAGCTTCAGAGTTATTCGTTAGTGTTCTGTAGCTGTACCGTTTCGTAGTTAGATGTACTTTCTCTTTTAAAAAACGGAGCCAGTGGCTTGTGCGTGAGTATCAACAACATACGCTGTGACATCGTTGCGTGAGACCAGTCATTGAGTACGGCCATGTGTAACCCCACCCACCAGCCTACTTGGTTGGAGGTCAGTACCAGGTATCAAACGAGGCTGGATATATCCCGCTTGGTTCCAGGAATCAAGCGGGCCATGGGCAAGTGGGAATGAAATAGAGGAACCGTGATATTCACAGCAAGGCACGGCCCTGCAGTGGAAAAACATCATTAGAGGCTAATAGCTGAGTACGTTTGTTTTACTGTGGAGAGAGAATACAGGGCCGGCCATCGACATTCTCATCAAGTCCAGTTTGGAGCCCCAGCACTAAAATCAATGTTCAATCCACTAATTGAATTACACTGAATTACAGTGTGACGTGTGTGTCAGCATTCCCCCTCTATCTCTTTCTCTCCAGTAGGTGTATGTCAGTAATGGTAATTCTCTTGAACATTCCAGCCTGACAGCAGTATGATAAGGGATAGAAAGGTGTGGCTCACACATACACACACAACAGAGACCGGGGTCTCTCTGTCTATCCGGAGAGGAACATGCGCAAGTGTGTCATCATCATGTGATAGGCTGCGTTTGGGAGGGAGGGGTCTTGGAGATGGAAGGTGGGGGGGGTGTCACAGATTATAAGGGGTTAGGGGGTTCGGGGTGTTAATGGGATGGGGGTAAGGTAACTCGGGCCCCCAGGCATCTCACAGGAGGGGCTGGCTTGCTGCCTGCCTCATCAGCCATTCTCTCTCATCTGACAACAGGATCAGGGTGGGAGGAACACTCATCTGTTCCCCTCCTTTCTTTTTTCCTCTCTCTCTCGCTCTCCCTCTCTTTGTGTATCTGCCTCCTCCCCATTATTTTCTCTCTCTCCACCTCTCCCATCCCTCTCTCTCTCGCTCTCAACACACGTGTTGTTTACAACCTCTCCCTCTATTCTCTTATCTCTCTTTGCCTTTCTGTTAAATGACATTACCGCTGACTACCTGGTTCATTATCAGCTGATTACATTGTCAGTTAATATACAAATGTTGAGCGATGACGGTAGTGAAAATGAACAGTAGTGTGAAGGAGAATGATGATGGTGGTGTGTGTGTCAGATTTCTGCCAGGTGGAACTGCGTCTGCTGGCTCATCTCTCGTCAGATCCTGAGCTGCAGAGGATCTTCAACAACCCACAGGCCGACGTCTTCACCATGCTGGCCTCACAGTGGTGGGTCTCACACACACACAAACAGTCTCGCAGTGGGGGGTACCACAGACAAACACAGTCTCTCAAACTCTGACACACACACACACAGTCTCACAGTTTGTAGTATCTCACACACACACTAATATGATATTCACGCATCTCACACAGTTTTGCCTCTCATTTCATAGTTCTATGACCTCTGATTTCCTCCCTGCTACACTAGCTAGTTTCCTCCTCTCTGTCTGTCTTTTAGTTGTACTCAACAGGACTGCTTTGGGCATGCTCAGTTCACACACCACTCAGCCGTTTGGGATGAGCCTATCAACCCAGACACACACACTCATCCACAGAGCCTCATACCGTATTCCCACGTTCACACTCTCTCACACACACACACAGCCCATCAGTCTGCCCAAACCGCAGCATCACTTCAAACGCTCGCAGCCTTGTTGCCATGACTACAGCAGCAACCAGCGTATGAGGCTCCTTCCTCTCTGTCAGGGCACCTCCAGGCCGATCGCCGCAGTGATTACACTTTTTGAAATGTGTGCGTGCATGTTAAAAAGGGACCCTGTGGTGAGAAAAACAAGGGAGACCATTAGAACTGTTAGAACCCTCTGTCAGAACACTGTTAACCCACTGATAGAACTGTTGGTACACTGATAGAACTGTTGGTACACTGATAGAACTGTTAACCCACTGATAGAACTGTTAACCCACTGATAGAACTGTTAACCCACTGATAGAACTGTTAACCCACTGATAGAACTGTTGGTACACTGATAGAACTGTTGGTACACTGATAGAACTGTTGGTACACTGATAGAACTGTTGGTACACTGATAGAACTGTTGGTACACTGATAGAACTGTTGGTACACTGATAGAACTGTTGGTACACTGATAGAACTGTTGGTACACTGATAGAACTGTTAGAACACTGTTAGATCTTTTGGAACGCTGTTACAACTGTTAGTATACTGTTAGAACACTGTTAGAACTGTTAGTATACTGTTAGAACACTGCTAGAACGCTGTTAGAACTGTTAGATCTGTTGGAACACTGTTAGATCTGTTGGAACACTGTTAGAACACTGTTAGAACTGTTAGTATACTGTTAGAACTGTTAGAACACTGTTAGAACTGTTAGTATACTGTTAGAACTGTTAGGACACTGGTAGAACTGTTAGGACACTGGTAGAACTGTTAGAACGCTGTTAGGACACTGGTAGAACTGGTAGAACGCTGTTAGGACACTGGTAGAACTGGTAGAACGCTGTTAGGACACTGGTAGAACTGTTAGAACGCTGTTAGAACTGTTAGAATACGGAACTGTATTTTATCTAACGGGTGGCATCCAGTCTAAATATTTCTGTTACATTGCACAACCTTCAATGTTATGTCATAATTACGTAAAATTCTGGCAAATTAGTTTGCAACGAGCCAGGCGGCCCAAACTGTTGCATAAACCCTGACTCTGCGTGCAATGAATGCAAGAGAAGTGACATAATTTCACCTAGTTAATATTGCCTGCTAACCTGGATTTATTTTAGCTAAATATGCAAGTTTAAAAATCTATACTTCTGTGTATTGATTTTAAGAAAGGCATGGGTGTTTATGGTTAGGTACAGTCGTGCAACGATTGTGCTTTTTTCGCAAATGCGCTTTTGTTAAATCATCCCCTGCGTTGCATCGATTATATGCAACGCAGGACACGCTAGATACACTAGCAATATCATCAACCATGTGTAGTTAACGAGTGATTTTGATTGATTTATTGTTTTTTATAAGATGAGTTTAATGCTAGCTAGCCACTTACCTTGGCTTCTTACTGCATTTGCGTAACAGGCAGGCTCCTCGTGGAGTGCAATGAGAGGCAGGTGGTTAGAGAGTTGGACTAGTTAACCGTGAGGTTAAAAGATTGAATCCGGGAGCTGACAAGGTAAAAAATCTGCCGTTCTGCCCCTGAACAGGCAGTTAACCCACTGTTCCTAGGCCGTCATTGAAAATAAGAACGTGTTCTTCACTGACTTGCCTAGTTAAATAAAGGTGTAAAAAAATATATATTTATATATATATATTTTTTAACCGGCCAAATCGGTGTCCAAAAATACAGATTTCTGATTGTTATGAAAGCTTGAAATCGGCCCTAATTAATCGGCCATTCCGATTAATCGGTCGACCTCTAGTTAGAACACTGTTAGAACGTTGTTAGAACGCTGTTAGAACATTGTTAGAACGCTGTTAGAATGCTGTTAGAACTGTTAGAACGCTGCTAGAATGCTGTTAGGACGCTGTTAGAATGCTGTTAGTATACTGTTAGAACACTGTTAGAACGCTGTTAGTACACTGTTTGAACACTGTTAGAACGCTGTTAGTATACTGTTTGAACACTGTTTGAACGTTGTTTGAACACTGTTTGAACGCTGTTTGAACGCTGTTTGAATGCTGTTAGTATACTGTTAGAACACTGTTTGAACGCTGTTTGAACACTGAACGCTGTTTGAACACTGTTTGAACTGTTAATAACACTGTTAGAACGCTGCTAGAATGCTGTTAGTATACTGTTAGAACACTGTTAGAACACTGTTTGAACTGTTAGAACGCTGTTAAGTGTTAATAACACTGTTAGAACGCTGATTGAACACTGTTTGAACACTATTAGAACTGTTAGAACGCTGTTAAGTGTTAATAACACTGTTCGAACTGTTAGAACGCTGTTTGAACACTGTTAGAATACTGTTTGAACACTGTTAGAGCACTGTTAGAATACTGTTTGAACACTGTTTGAACACTGTTAGAACACTGTTAGAACACTGTTAGAACACTGTTAGAACACTGTTTGAACACTGTTTGAACACTGTTGGAACTGATAGAACACTGTTAGAACACTGTTAGAACACTGTTAGAACACTGTTTGAACACTGTTAGAACTGATTGAACACTGTTTGAACACTGTTTGAACACTGTTTAAACACTGTTTGAACTGATAGAACACTGTTAGAATGCTGTTAGAATACTGTTAGAACACTGTTTGAACACTGTTTGAACACTGTTAGAACTGATAGAACACTGTTTGAACACTGTTAGAATACTGTTAGAATACTGTTTGAACTGATAGAACACTGTTAGAACACTGTTAGAACACTGTTAGAACACTGTTTGAACACTGTTTGAACACTGTTTGAACACTGTTTGAACACTGTTAGAACTGATAGAACACTGTTTGAACACTGTTAGAATACTGTTAGAATACTGTTTGAACACTGTTAGAACACTGTTTGAACACTGTTTGAACACTGTTAGAACTGTTTGAACACTGTTTGAACACTGTTTGAACACTGTTTAAACACTGTTTGAACTGATAGAACACTGTTAGAATGCTGTTAGAATACTGTTAGAACACTGTTTGAACACTGTTTGAACTGATAGAACACTGTTTGAACTGATAGAACACTGTTAGAACACTGTTTGAACACTGTTTGAACTGTTAGAACACTGTTAGAACACTGTTTGAACACTGTTTGAACTGATAGAACACTGTTAGAATGCTGTCTAGAATAGATAAATACTCTGTCCACCAGGTGGTGCTGAGCACTTTTAATTTGTCTTTAGCCCTAACCATCTGACTCCACCATTTGACAGCTCTGTGTGTGTGTGTGCGCGTGCGTGCGTGCGTGAAAGAGAGTGAGCGGGCCGGAGGTATGACAGATAAAACGGTTTGAAAGTCTGTCCCTGGGGCTACAGGCAATGAAACTAGGAGAGAGAAATAACAGGTAGAGATGGAGAGAGAGAAAACAAAGAGGGTGAGAGGACATGTATAGAGACAGATAAACTAGAGAGAGGGAATAACAGAGAGAGAGTGTATGTATGGGCCCATGTGTGTGTGCATGTCTCTGTGCATCTGTGTGTGAGTATGTTCTGTGATGTGATGTTGCAGTCCCTTGTCAGGCCCTTTGGGACTCTCACTTTGCAGACAGAGGAGTTGCACTCCAGTAGGACTTCCTTACATAACGTCTCTCTCTCTCTTTCTCCCCACCCCCTCTCTCTTCCCCTACTCTCTCTCTTCCTTCTCTCTCTGTCTCTCTAGGAAGGGTGTGAGTGAAGGAGAAGTGAGTTCAGAGGATAGAGAGCATGCCAAGCGTATCGTCTACTCTGTGGTATATGGAGCAGGTGAGAAGAACTACCCACATGACTCAGTTAGTTAGCCACATCACTTCAGTCGCCCTTAACCAGAGAAGGAGAGAGTGGGAGAGGAAGAGAGAGAGTGGGTGAGGAAGAAAGAGAGAGAGATTGGGAGAGGAAGAATGAGAGATAGAGAGTGGGAGAGGAAGAAAGACGGAGAGGAAGAAAGAGAGAGAGAGTGGGAGAGGAAGAGAGCGAGTGGGAGAGGAAGAAAGAGAGAGAGAGACAGAGAGAGAGTAGTGGCGTGGGTAGTAATGTGATGGTAATGATAGCAGTTTAATGATGGTGTTGGTAGTAGTAGTAATGATGATGGTAGTTGTAGTACTGATGTAATGGTGAAGATGACAGTTATTTAGTTATAAGTTAGTTATAGTTTCATTTTCCATGTTTAGCTTTTTATATTTATTAAATTTCTACTATATTGTTGTTATTTTTGTATTCAGTTTTGTATTATTATTTACTACCATTTTATGTAATTCTTTATTGTTTATAATTTTATTACAATGTATATTGCAAACATTGTTGCTTTGGCAGTATTGACACAATGTTTTTCATGCCAATAAAGCAGCTTGAATTTGAATTTGAGAGCGAGAGGAGGAAAGAGAGAATGGGAGAGGAAAAAACAGAGAGGGAGCAGGAATGTAGAAAGGGCCCGTGTGGCCTAAGTATGCCTTCTTCATTTGTGGCCCGTTTAATACTCACACACTCGCACACGCAACACATTTCCCTGCTGTAGCCAATGGAAACTATTTCAAAACGCTGGCCCCGTGACCATAGACTTCTAACGTGGAGGGAATGTGCATCGTGAAAGTGTAATGTGTGTGTGTCTGTGTGTGTAAGACTATTCTGTATCTGGGTCACTTTGCATTGTCTGTTATGTATTTCTAGCCTGTTGATTAACAGCCTGTTATATGAGTGTTGTTGTTTGTGTGAGACTGAGTCACACACTCTGCTGCTGTATCTGGACCTCACTGTTGGCTCACACTCATCAAGAGACACACACACACACACACACACACACACACACACACACAGCCTTGTACAACTAACCTTGTGGGGACACACGATTCAGTCCCATTCAAAAATCTAATTGTCCCCAACCTTTACCTGTAAACCTTAACTTAACCTTAAACCTAACCCTAGCCCCTAACCCCAACCCTAAACCTAATTCTAACCCTAACACAAATTTTAACCTTAACCCTATTCCCCTGAGAAATCGCATTTGACCTTGTGTGGACTAATAAAATGTCCCCTGTTGGTAAAATGTTTGTAAATGTACTATTCTTGTGAGTATAGTTAAACATGTCCACACACACACACACACACACACACACACACACACACACACACACACGTGCGTAGCAGTAAGGGAGCCTTCAGGCTGTGCTGTCGGGCAGGCAGTAGTAGAGGATTGGGAGACGTTGAGAGGTTGTGATGGCTGGCAGTGGTCTGTCAATGTTAGTGTGTGTGTGTGTGGCTGGCTGACTGGCTGGCTGGCGTGAGTCGACAAGCCTCTCCCGTCCGCAGTTCAGAGATCAGACGAGTGCAGTATCATTGCCCGGAAACCACCACTCAGACTCACGCACACAGTTACAGCTCTGACATGTATGGGTGTTTGTCTTTTCACAGATGAGTGCGTTCAGTGACAAAGGGACTTGATGATGGAGTATTCTTTGGTCTTTCAATGACATGTTTCATTATGACTGTGTGTGTGCATGCGTGTGTGCGTGCGCGCGCATGGTAGAGAGGGAAGGAAGCCTCATGGCTGATTTGAATGTTTTTAATAGCATAAGACGTGATACATTGTGTATCTGTTGTCAATGAGGATAAGAGAAGCTGAGAAAGGAGGAGAAAAACACAGGGAGGAAAGGAGAGGGGGTTAGTGGAGTGAGGGAGAGCGTTCATTTTCAGCGTAGACAGCCTAGGCCTTCCTAGTGGCTCGTCTCCTTGGTTACGGAATACTAAAAGGAAGCTTTCTCCCGGAGACAATAATCAGGCAGAGGGAGAAGAGGAGGGGGGAGGGGAGGTATTGGCCATGGAGACAGACGCACACACAAATGGGTCAGAAGAGAAAGAGGCCAAGTGTTGACTGTTGCACTCTGGGAGAGGGACAGGGGGAACGAGAGAGGAAGAAAGAGAGGAGAGAAAAAGAGACTGAATTGGAAAAGAGGTGTGGGAGAGAGAGAGAAAGAAAGAAAGAGGAGAGAGATGGATGTGGAGGAGAGAGAGAGATTGATGTGGAGGAGAGAGATAGAGAGATGTGGAGGAGAGAGAGATGTGGAGGAGAGAGAGAGATGGATGTGGAGGAGAGAGAGAGATGGATGTGGAGGAGAGAGAGATGGATGTGGAGGAGGAGGAGAGAGAGAGATGGATGTGGAGGAGAAGGAGAGAGAGAGATGTGCGTGAGCAGTAACGAGGCTGGAGGGTCACACAGGACTGACCTCATTCAGCTGGTATGTGGTGCCTCACACACACACACTCCCATTGTAGACTTCTTCACACACACACTACTGCCTTCTTGCAATCCTTACCTGCCGTGTGGCAACCAGTTGCCTTCGCTCACTCCCTACAATAGACCTTCTCCTCACTCACACACACATCTCCAGTGGTAAACTGTTATCAGGTGAAGGGTCAAAAATGATTAGCTAATCACACCCCTTTAGTATGTCATTTCTAGCCTGATCATAGGGTGTGTCTAAATCAGTGTTACTCATTTTAAATTCATTGGATTTCATTTCTACCAACTGAGGCACTCAAAGCGCTTCACATAGTAGGGGGAAAACTCACCTCATCCCCCACCAATGTGTGGATGAGGCGGCCACACTTCAGCTATCAGGTGTAGAGGTGAGAAGTGATATATGCCAATTAGGAATGAGGGGGATGATTAGGTGGCCATGATGCAATGGGGCCAGGTTGGGAATTTAGCCACGATATCGGGGTTAACACCCCTACTCTTACGATAAGTCAGGATACCTGTTTTAACGTCCCATCCAAAAGACGGCACCCTAAGGGGCAATTTCCCCTTCACTGCCCTAGGGCAGAGGGAGTTCCACCTACTGGCCCTCCAACACTGCTTCCAGCAGCATCTGTCCTCCCATCCAGGCAGCAACCCTGCTTAGGTTCAGAAGCAAGCCAGCAATGGGATGCAGGGTGCTATGCTGCTGAAGGGAAATAACATTAGATTTGAGCATTTGTGGTCTCAATTGACCTAAAATGTATCATTGGTGTTCCCACTCCTACTGGTGGTACAATGTTATCATAGTCATTGAGCTACCATATTACAGATGTAGGATCTTAATTTGAGCCAGTTTGCTACAGCAGGAAAGTAATGCTGAAGCAACAGGAAATGTGAATGATCAAGTCAGAAATGTCAGAGTGGAAATTACAAAATTCAGAAGCCTTTTGAAATGGAGACATTTTCTTTTTTACAGCCAAATCTCTATTTTTGATGTAACTGGCATCTTATAGGATGGTCCAGACACCTTTTTTGTGATTTCATTTGTTTTTGAGAAAATCAGCACTGTGTCAATTACCTCTATCTCGTACTCGCCTGTACACGCTCACACACTCTTTAGCGTGCACGCGCACACACACACACACACACACACACACACATCCAAACTGCACTGATACATACTGACACTCACACAGAAGTATATGATTTTCACAAACAGACCAACTCCATCTCTCTGTGTGACATAGAGCCGTCCTCCCCCCAAAACACACTCACACTATCCCTGCATGTTCACACTCTCTCCCTGTGTTTCCCTGGGTGTGTGTGTGTGTAGAGGGCACGGGGGACACGTCCACCCAGGCAGGGGCCCCAGACTGGCACAGATTTGGGGCTTAGCGCTTGTCTCCGCTGGGCCAACTGCCCCCTCCTGCTGCACCATCCCTGGCGCTCCCTCTGTCTGGCAGAACATTATTCATCACCAGCCGCGCGTTAACCCACAGAACACAGACACACACACACAGTGCCACGGAACACACACACGCTGCGAATAAACACACTGTGAACACACAAACACAGTGCTGCAGAACACGGACACACACGCAGTCTGTGAACACAAATATACACAAACATTCTGACCCTATGAACACATACACGCACAGGCTCACATACTGAGCACACAGAGCCACGACTCTCTCGACTCGAATCTCCTTTGGGCCAGAGCTAGGGTGGAATGGCCGATAGTGATCCCTGCACTCACATCGTAGATAGGGCAAGCAGTCAGTGGCATTACTTTGAGATGATTTCCTGATATAACTTTTTCTGTATATTTACAGTACCAGTCAAGAGTTTGGACACACCTACTCATTCAAATCAAATCAAAGTTTATTTGTCACGTGCACCGAATACAACCTTACAGTGAAATGCTTACTTACAGGCTCTAACCAATAGTGCAAAAAAGGTATTAGGTGAACAATAGGTAAGTAAAGAAATAAAACAACAGTAAAAATACAGGCTATATACATTAGCGAGGCTATAAAAGTAGCGAGGCTACATACAGACACGGGTTAGTCGGGCTGATTGAGGTAGTATGTACATGTAGATATGGTTAAAGTGACTATGCATATATGATGAACAGAGAGTAGCAGTAGTGTAAAAGAGGGGTTGGCGGGTAGTGGGTGGCGGTTAGCCAATGTGCTGGTGTCACGATGTTCGTAACAATGGTCGGACCAAGCACAGCGTATGTTGAGTTCCACATATTTTAATGAAAGTGAAACTAAGCAATGACAAAAACAAATAAACAAACTAAAAACGAACCGTGACTAAAGAGATGCTATGTGCACTAACTCAAAACACATACATTCAAACAATATCCCATAACCCACAGGTGGAAAAATGCAACTTAAATATGATCCCCAATTAGAGACAACGATTACCAGCTGCTTTTAATTGGGAATCATACACAAACCCCAACATAGAAAATTAAACCTAGAACCCCACATAGAAATAATAATAAACTAGACTAAACCCCTAGTCACGCCCTGATCCATTCTACCATAGAAAATAATAGCTTTCTATGGTCAGGATGTGACAGCGGGAGCACTGTTTGGTCGGCCCAATTGAGGTAGTATGTACATGAATGTATAGTTAAAGTGACTATGCATATATGATAAAAGGGGGTAGCAGCAGCGTAAAAAGAGGGGTTGGGGTGGGCACACAATGCAAATAGTCCGGGTAGCCATTTGATTACCTGTTCAGGAGTCTTATGGCTTGGGGGTAAAAACTGTTGAGAAGCCTTTTTGTCCTAGACTTGGCACTCAGGTACCGCTTGCCATGCGGTAGTAGAGAGAACAGTCTATGAGGGGTGGCTGGGGTCCAGGGTTTTTCTTAATTTTTACTATTTTCTACATTGTCCAATAATAGTGAAGGCATCAAAACTATGAAATAACACATATGGAATCATGTAGTAAGCAAAAAAGTGTTAAACAAATCTAAATCTATTTTAGATTCTTCAAAGTAGCCACCCCTTGCCTTGCTGACAGCTTTGCACACTCTTGACATTCTCTCAACCAGCTTCATGAGGTAGTCACCTGGAATGCATTTCAATTAACAGGTGTGCCTTGTTAAAAGTTAATTTGTGGAATTTCTTTCCTTCTTAAAGCGTTTGAGCCAGTCAGTTGTGTTTTGACATAGTAGGGGTGGTATACAGAAGATAGCCCTATTTGGTAAAATACCATGTTCATATTATGGCAAGAACAGCTCAAATAAGCAAAGAGAAACAATCATTACTTTATAGACATGAAGGTCAGTCAATCTGGAAAATTTCAAGAACTTAGAAAGTTTCTTCAACCATCAAGCGCTTTGATGAAACTGGCTCTCATGATGACTGCCACAGGAAAGGAAGACCCAGAGTTACTTCTGCTGCAGAGGATAAGTTCATTAGAGTTACTAGCCTCAGAAATTGCAGCCCAAATAAATGCTTCACGGAGTTCAAGTAACAGACACATCTCAACATCAACTGTTCAGAAGAGGAGATATTGTGAATAAGGCCTTCATGGTCGGCTGTAAAGAAACCACTACTAAAGTACACCAATAGGAATAAGAGACTTGCTTGGACCAAGAAACACGAGCAATGGACATTAGACCGTTGGAAATCTGTCCTTTGAGTCCAAATTTGAAATTTTTGGTACCAACCATCGTGTCTTTGTGAGATGCAGAGTAGGTGAACGGATGATCTCCGCATGTGTTGTTCCCACCGTGAAGCATGGAGGAGGAGGTGTGATGGTGTGGGACGTGCTTTGCTGGTGACACTGTCAAAGATTTACTTAGAATTCAAGGCACACTTAACCAGCATGGCTACCACAGCATTCTGCAGCGATAAGCCATCCCATCTGGTTTGAGCTTAGTGGGACTATCATTTGTTTTTCAAGAGGACAATGACCCAACATACCTCCAGGCTGTGTAAGGGCTATTTTTGACCAAACACACTTCCAGGCTGTGTAAGGGCTATTTTTGACCAAGAAGGAGAGTGATGGAGCAATGCAGCAGATGACCTGGCCTCCACAATCACCTAACCACAACCCAATTGAGATGGTTTGGGATGATTTGGACCACAGAGTGAAGGAAAAGCAGCCAACAAGTGCTCAGCATATGTAGGAACTTCTTCAAGACTGTTGGAAAAGTATTCCACGTGAAGCTGGTTGAGAAAATGCCAAGAGTGTGCAAAGCTGTCATCAAGGCAAAGGGTGGCAACTTTGAAGAATCTAAAATATATTTTGATTTGTTTCACACTTCTTTGGTTACTACATGATTCCATATGTGTTATTTCATAGTTTTGATGTCTTAACTATTTTTCTACAATATAGAAAATAGTAAAAATAAGAAACCCTTGAATGACTAGGTGTGTCCAAACTTTTGACTGGTACAGTACATACGGTACGGTACAAATGTTGTATCACTATGCTATGGTATATGGCAGGGGTATTCAAATTTGGACCTTGGTGGTCCAGAGTACTGTTTGTTTTCTGTTCTACCTGATAAGTAATTGCACTCACCTTGTGTCCCAGGTCGAAATCAGTCCTTGATTACATATACACATTATTTTTTGTTTGTTGTATTGTTTGTATATCACATTTGGGTGAGTGTCCTTGTCTGTCAGTGTACCAGTGTTTTGTTTACTTGTCATGTTTTTTGTGGACCCAGGAAGAATAGCTGCTGCCTCTGCAAAAGCTAATGGGGCTCCAAATAAATAGAGGGGAATGGAAAAACTGGCATTGAATGTGGGCGATATATGTTATGGTTGTCTGTCTCCCCCAGGTAGGGAGCGTCTGTCGGGCATCCTGGGTGTTAGTGCTGAACAGGCCAGCCACTTCCAGGACAGCTTCCTCCACACCTACAGAGAGGTCCAGACCTTCATACACACCACCATCCAGCAGTGCCACAAACGAGGTATGTGTGTGGGGTGGGGGGGGTGGGCTCACTCTGTGTGTCTTTCTGTGCGTATGGGTGGATGCGTGTTTGTGGGAGGGAGGGATCCACTTTGTGTGTGCATTGGTGGGTGAGGAAAAATATGTGCTTGTATTGGCAGGACTGAGACAAACTGCCTGTGGACGGGGAGGAAAGAGGTTGGTGGTGTAATGGTTCAACTAGGACACTCGATATATCCTGACCGATATGTCTACACAGTACACCTGAGACTGTAGCACTGCGGCCTAGAGTCAACACACACACACTCCCTGGTCTCTGCACTCTCAATCACACTGAAAACATTTAGTTCAGGCAATAAGGCCAATCGACGTCTTTGAACGCTGAAAACACCTTTTACAGCTTAAAACTCTGATATGGAGGAAAGACGTTGGTTGGTGTGACTAAGATTTCTCAAGAATGATTCAGGAATACTTAGCTTTTCTTGCGTCTTGTGTTCATTGAGATTGACCTGCCCCCTAAACACATGTTCTGTGTTATCCTGATATCTTATATATTGATACTTTTTACAGTTGGAACATTTTGAGAAAATATTCTGATAAAAATTCTTATCGTAGTCAGTTAAAATATGCAGTTCAAGTTTAAACTTCTAGAAAGAGTATAGCAGAGAGGGTCTCTGTCACAGTGGCATAACAGCCATCGACCCCGACACGCACTCTGTCACCCGTGGCAACCAATCACCGTTACTACACCCTCTTCATCTCTAAATGAGCCGATCGCAACGGAATGCTCGTGAGACGCCACACAGATAGCCACAAAAATGCTGTAACTGAGCATGCTCACTGGGGACCCGTGTAATGTCGCCCGGAACGGACCGTTTTAATTTCAGTCATCGCTGTGGCGCCACTCCTGGGATTTATCAGCCTCACCTGTCAGGGCTGGAGCTCTCTCTCTCACACAAACACACTATCTCTCTCACTAACCTCTTTCTCTCTCGCTGTCTCTCTCTCTCTCACAAACACACTATCTCTCTCCCTAACCTCTTTCTCTCTCGCTGTCTCTGTCTCTCTCACAAACACACTATCTCTCTCCCTAACCTCTTTCTCTCTCACTGTCTCTCTCTCTCACACAAACACACTATCTCTCTCACTAACCTCTTTCTCTCTCGCTGTCTCTCTCTCTCTCACAAACACACTATCTCTCTCCCTAACCTCTTTCTCTCTCGCTGTCTCTCTCTCTCTCACAAACACACTATCTCTCTCCCTAACCTCTTTCTCTCTCACTGTCTCTCTCTCTCTTTATTTTTCTCCTTCTATTTCTCTTTTTCCCTCCTGTCACTCTCTCTTTCTCTCGCTTCGTTCTCCCTAACTCTCTCTTTCTCTCTCTCTTTCTCTTTCTCTCTCTCACAGCCTAACAGAGATTTCAGTTGATCAATAAACATCTCAGCTTGCAATCTGCTCTAGCTAGGCCCAAGAGACACGTGTGTGTGTGTGTGTGCGTGTGCGTGTGTGTAGTCATTTTCTCTAACTGAATATAGTGCTATCTAGCAGTACATGCCTCTCATCAAAGCAGAATTGTTGATTTATACTCTGATGTTGAAATTAGCTCTGGCCCCATTTCGCACTGGCATCCTCCTTATTTTCCATATACTTCCTTAGCCATCACACACTATCAGGGAGGTCCCCAAAGGACAAGTGTCATACCTATACTTCTAAAGACATGATGAAGGGAAGAGGAGGAGGTGGCGGGGAGCTTTATATATCCAGTACCAACAGGGGAAATTAAAAGAGAGAGAGGAAATAGGACAAGTCATCAAGAGGACACAGTGAAAAGGGGATTTACAGATGCATCTTCAGTTCACAAACACTGATGTGTAATAAGATAGTAAACCTACACACACACACATCAAGAGACTGTCCATCTTCACAGACTTCACTGCCTCCGCGGCCAAGAAACGAGCAGCGTTTGACAACGCAAAGCGGCTTCTGCACACCTGTCCGGGAGTAAAGTTTGGCCTCTTCTTCCCAGCCGAGCTGAGGATCATGCTACCGAGCGGAGCTCTTCACAAGTTCAACGACCCGACCGCCGCAAACTTTATCTAGAACTTGAAGGAAACTGCTCCCCCGGCCTGACCGGAGCAACGAGATGGACACTTAGCCTATCTGCAGTGCAGCATTTGATATATAAGGCCCAACACATGGAGCCTACTACAGTGCCTTTTAGTGTTCTATTTGCCTGATACGTACATTCTCCTCGTCGTCAGCTGAAATAGTAAGTCTTAATTAAAATAAAAAATCTTAGATCTTTCTTCACTGTTTTCTGTGTGGGCTTGTGAAACAGGTCCATTTTTATTTTGATGAGTGACACTAGATCGGCCATAAGCTGTCATGCTGCCTATGTTATTTGATTTAACACCCTGTTGTTACTTTACTTGTCACTATTGGTAAACTGTGCTTTCTATAGTTTTTGTTGTTGTTGTATATACAAAGTATGTGGACACCCCTTCAAATTAGTGGATTTGGCTATTTCAGCCACACCCGTTGCTGACCAGTGGTGGAAAAAGTACTCATTTGTCATACTTGAGTAAAAGTAAAGAGACCTTAATAGAAAATGACTCAAGTAAAAGTGAAAGTCACCCAGTAAAATACTACTTGAGTAAAAATCTAAAAGTATTTGGTTTAAAATATCTGATACTAAAATAAGTATCAGAAGTAAATGGAATTGCTAAAATGTACTTAAGTATCAAAAGTAAAAGTAGACACCATTTTTTTTTTTGTTATATTAAGCAAACCAGATGTCACAATAAAACATTTGTAAAAAATAAAAGTTTTTTAAATTAAATGTTAAAAAATTGACAGATAGCCAGTGGCACACCAACTCTCAGACATAATTTACAAATGAAGCATTTGTGTTGAGTCCACCAAATCAGAGGCAGTAGGGATGATCAGGTATGTTCTCTTGATAAGTGTGTGAATTGGACCATTTTCCTGTAAAAATGTAACGAGTACTTTTGGGTGTCAGGGAAAATGTATAGAATAAAAAAGTACATTATTTTCTTTAGGAATGTGTTTTTACTTATGTACGTTACACCACTGCCGGTGTATAAAATCGAGCACACAGCCATGCAATCTCCATAGACAAACATTGGCAGTAGAATGGCCTTACTAAAGAGCTCAGTGACTTTCAGCGTGGCACCGTCATATGATGCCATCTTTCCAACAAGTCAATTTGTCAAATGTTTGCCCTGCTAGAGCTGCCCCTGTCAACTGTAAGGGCTGTTATTGTGAAGTGAAAATGTCTAGGAGAAGCAACGGCTCAGCCGCGAAGTGGTAGGCCACACAAGCTCACACAACGGGACCACTGATTGCTGAAGCACATAGCATGTAAAAATTGTCTGTCCTCGGTTGCAACACTCACAACCGAGTTCAAAACTGCCTCTGGAAGCAATGTCAGCCTAATAACTCTTTGTCGGGAGATTCATACAATGGGTTCAATGGCTCGCCGCCATTGGACTCTGGAGCAGTGTAAATGCGATCTCTAAAGTGATGAATCACGCTTCACCATCTGGCAGTCCAATGGACAAATCTGGGTTTGGAGGTTGCCAGGAGAACACTACGTGCCCGAATGCATAGTGCCAACTGTAACGTTTGGTGGAGGAGGAATAATGGTCTGGGCTAGACTCCTTAGTTCCGGTGAAGGGAAATCTTAATGCTAAGGCATACAATGACATTCTAGACGATTCTGTGCTTCCAACTTTGTAGCAACAGTTTGGGGAAGGCCCTTTCTTGTTTCAGCATGACAATGCCCCCGTGCACAAAGGGAGGCCCACACAGAAATGGTTTGTCGAGATCGGTGTGGAAGAACTTAACTGGCCTGCACAGAGCCCTGACCTCAACTCCATCGAACACCTTTGGGATGAATTGGAACGCAGGTGCGAGCCAGGCAAAATCGTCAGTGCCCGACCTCACTAATGCCCTTGTGGCTAAATGGAAGCAAGTCCCCGCAGCAATGTTCCAAGCTTTCCCAGAAGAGTTTAGGCTGTTATAGCAGCAAAGGGGGGGCCAACTCCATATGAATGCCCACGATTTTGGAATGAGGTGTTCAACGAGAAGGTGTCCACATACTTTTGGTCATGTAGTGAAATTGTCACCACGCTCCACTTGGTAAGAGTTTAGCCTAGCTACTGTAACCACTATGTTTCCTGGAGCGTATTTAGGAGCTTGTGTACTAGCATGGGATGCGCGGGTCTTGTTTGGGAAGACACTTCAACTGATGGGAGGTAGTTCAACTGTTTTCTTGTATGTCAAGTTTGGTCTTCTGCTAATATTTAAATTAATTTAAATTAAAGGATGATGACTCAACAACCTAATTTAATAGGGTAGTCAGCTGGGAGTATACTTACATGTTCTAGTTGGAACTGTAAATATTTGAACCAACCAGTCAAACGTGGTAGAGTACTTCAGCATCTTCAACATCTGGAAACACCGTTTGCTTTCTTACAAGAGACCCATCTGAGAGTTTCTGATCACTTTAGAATGCAGAAAGGTTATGTAGGCCATCTTTATCAAAGTAAAGGGAGAAAAGCTGCAATTTTCATACACAAATGTGTGCCTTTCATCAAATCATGTCACATACTACTTTTGAAAGAAAACAGAGGGAAGGCAGACTGAACTGACAATTCAAATTTTGTACGCTACCTCACCATCCCCAAATGTGTACAGGGATCGACTCTCTTTACACGCTGAATTCGATACCTTGTCAACAGGCCTCGTGACATACTCACTGTGAGTATGGCGACAAGGGAAGTAAATTGCTTTCTCATCAACTTTGCCAGTCTTCCTCTACTCACAAAATGTCTCAAATTCAAACGCCCGCAGGTGCAACAATCGATCCCCAGCTAATAAATAATCAGTTAAAGGACTTCTATGCATCTTTATACACTTCTGAACATTTTGATAAATGTTGTAATACTCTAGCTGCCCCTACTATTGATTCAGTTGGGCTGCCAACTTCCATGTAATTCAGTACTGGATGCGCACAGATGCCCCACATGTCATTCCAGCATTGTTGAAGATAGAGTATTTCCCCCTGTATGCCATTCTCATTGGCTGCTTTGTCAAACTCGCCTATTAACTCTGCTATTTCAGGTTATACCAGAACCATTTGAGTAAAAACCACTCAAGATCTGGAACCAGTTTAGACGTCACATTGGATTGCAAACCTATTCATTAAGGGCCCCTCTAATCAGAAATCACGTTTTCTCCGTCCATCGATAGTAGATGGAGCCTTCGCCCGTTGGGTTTAACCTTGGCATCAAATCCTTCAATGATTTGTATGTCGACGACACATTTGCATCGTTGCAACAACTCTCAGCTAAATTCCACCTTCCCAATAGTCATTTCAATAGATAGAAAGGTGCAACTTTATCCGTGACATGAGTAGCACTGGTGCATTTTGCTCCTCCTACTGTCATAACATAACATTAGTATTTGATAATGGCAAAATATAAATCAGACTTTGTAGCCTTTTTGAGTTTGTTGTGGCAAGAAGGTTGATTTTACTTCGGTGGAAATCGCCCTCTCCTAATTTTGTGTGGATTAAAGATGTCTTACACTTTAGTAAATTGAAAAAGACAGCATTTGTCCAATGGGGTTCTTCTGGCAAATTCTTCAGAATGTGGCAGCTTTTCTTTACCTACGTAGAGACACTACAATTTCTCTCCACAGGAAACTGCCTGTTCTTATCTGTCTTTGTGAGTGTTTAATATTAGCCTGACTTTTAATCATTTTGAAGACCAGCTGTGTTTTTATTTTCCTTTGTTGTTGTTTTTAATGTACATTTGTTATGAAAGTATTATTTTAAGTATTTAATATTTTTTTATAGGCATATACATTCCTACCTCCTTTAAAAAAACATTTCCATGTTATATTTCAATGTATAAAATCACATATGCAGTATATTTCAATCATTGTTTACACTGAAACAGAAAGAAATCTCAATAAAAATACTTGAAAATAATGTTTTTTAAAGAAAGACACTAATTAGATAAATAAATGTACTGATTTCAAACACTGGTCGTCAAACTAATGTATACCAATATATAAACATACACAATCCTGTTTGTTCTTATAAGACATTCTTTGAAAATCATGCAAAGTTATATTAATGAATATGACATGTCCTGACATGCTACACACAAAGCATTAAGAACACCTTCCTAATATTGAGTTGCACCCCTCACCTCCACAGGGAAGCTGGCACATGTTGACTCCAATACTTCCCACAGTTGTGTCAAGTTGGCTGACTGTCTTTTTGGGCGGTGGACCATTCTTGATACACACGGGAAACTGTTGAGGGTGAAAAAGCCAGCAGCGCTGCAGTTCTTGACACAAACCTGTGCGCCTGGAACTTGCTACCCGTTCAAAAGCACTTAAGTATTTTGTCTTGCCCATTCAACCTCTGAATGCCACACATACACAACCCATGTCTCGAGGCTTAAAAATATTTTTTTTAACCTGTCTACTCCCCTTCATCGACACTGATTGAAGTGGATTTAACAAGTGACATCAATAAGGGATCATAGCTTTCACCTGGATTCACCTGGTCATGGAAAGAGCAGGTGTTCTTAATGTTTTGTACGGTCAGTGTACACACGCAAGCCTCATTCATGGCTCCAACACAGTCAAATGTAAACATTCACACGCATGCACATTCCTATGTATGACCATCACACTAGCCATCCGTGACTCTATGAATGAATGTTGACAACCAGTTAGCCCTTTTACATGCTTGTCATTATACCCTAGACCAATAGGTCACATTCCTGTAGGCCAGGTCACACGTGTAGCCCCCGCTGTATGGGGTGAAATAATACAACCGACACACACTCACTGTGAACACACATGCTATGAATGAACACACACTAACACATTACAGAGGGTCATTCTGTGTGTATGGCTGTGGATTACCTCACTGTGTTCCAGAAGGATTTGCCTGTAAAGCCTGGGGCCTTTGTCTAATACTGGAATGCACTAGGACAGACATGCCTGACGTGGGCACGTGTGGGTGGGTGGGTGAGTGTGCGGGTGTGTGGGTTGGTGTTTGGGAAGTCTGAGTGTCAGGGATGGGAAGTTTGTGTGTGTGTGTGTGTGTGTGTGTGTGTGTGTGTGTGTGTGTGTGTGTGTGTGTGTGTGTGTGTGTGTGTGTGTGTGTGTGTGTGTGTGTGTGTGTGTGTGTGTGTGTGTTTGCTAACCCAACTAGTTTACAATGCTGTTATGACAGGGGACTCTGCTTACTGGAATTAAATAAATGCAGTCATGCCATCTGTTTTTCCCCATTGAAATTCTTGGTCCGGCCGTCAAACAGTGTAACATGATTTTTTTTGTTATATACATTTTTGGGATATAAAAAAAACGCTTTCATGTGTAAAATGAATCGAATAAAAGCAAGATATAACATATGTAGAAAAGATAATGGACATACAGTATATATTTTTTAGGCCGTAGCAGCGAATACTGAGTTTTCAGCCCCGCCCCTCTGGAAACGTCTTGCTCAAAGCTGTGGATATGGATCAAGTTCTGCGCATGACTTATTTTACACACACAGCACCCTTCACGGTTCTCTCTTTAATCACCCTCTTCTGAACCATGATGATAGAGTAGGTCTCTACATTATATTTCTGCACAGCTGAAATAAAAACCCTGTGGTGATTTGAACGAGCATTCAAGGCTACATTATGAAGGCTACATTATGAAGGCTACAATGAAGGCTATATAATGAAGGCTACATTATGAAGGCTACAATGAAGGCCACATTATGAAGGCTACATTATGAAGGCTACAATGAAGGCTACATTATGAAGGCCATTATGTCTGTTGTAACGGATATTGCGGTTGAACTACACATTGCATTGGAGCAAAACAATCTGTATTTTGTGTGATGTTGTAGGCTAATCTTTATACTTGCTGCCATATCTTAGCTACTAATCAGAGTTGCTGAAAAAGAACGCTACTACTTTGACTGCTTGTCTGCCTCCTGCTTAGCCAATGTTTGCAATGATGATGAAAAAATAACATACATTTGTTAATTAGACTGCATGTCTGACCCTTTGATATTCTGCTTAGATAGCTGCATTATGAAAGCTACAATGAGTAGCCTTCAAAATATGCTGACCTCTTGACTTTATCCATTTAGTTTTACGTTACAGCCTTATTCTAAAATTTATTAAATGCTTCCCCCCCTCATCACTCTACACACAATACCCCATAATGACAAAGCCAAAACAGGTTTTTAGACATTTTTGAAAATGTATGTAACAAAATAAATATCAGAAATGCCTTATTTACGTAAGTATTCAGACCCTTTGGTTTGAGACTCGAAATTGATCTCAGGTGCATCCTGTTTCCATTGATCATCCTTGAGATGTTTTTGCAACATGATTGGAGTCCACCTGTGGTAAATTCAATTGATTGGACATGATTTGGAAAGGCACACACCATATGGTCCCACAGTTGGCAGTGCATGTCAGAGAAAAAAACAAGCCATGAGGTCAAAGGAATTATCCGTAAAGTTCAGAGACATAATTGTGTCAAGGCACAGATCTGGGGAAGGGTACCAAAAAATGTCTGCAGCATTGAAGGTCCCCAAGAACACAGTGGCCTCCATCATTCTTAAATGGAAGAAGTTTGGAACCACCAAGACTCTTTCTAGAGCTGGCCGCCTGGCCAAACTGAGAAATCGGGGGAGAAGGGCCTTGGTCAGAGAGGTGACCAAGAACCCTATGGTCACTCTGACAGAGCTCCAGAGTTCCTCTGTGGAGATGGGAGAACCTTCCAGAAGGACAACCATCTCCACCAATTAGGTCTTTGTGGTAGAGTGGCCAGACGGAAGCCACTCCTCAGTAAAAGGCACATGACAGCCCGCTTGGAGTTTGCCAAAAGGCACCTAAAGGACACAGACCATGAGAAACAAGATTCTCTGGTCTGATGAAACTAAGATTGAACTCTATGTCCTGAATGCCAAGCGTCACATCTGAAGGAAACCTGGCACTATCCCTATGTGCTCCCGAGTCGCGCAGCGGTCTAAGACACTGCATCTCAGTGCTAGAGGCGTCACTACAGACACACTGGTTTGAATCCAGGCTATATCACAACTGGCCCGTGATTGGTTGTCCCATAGAGTGGCGCACAATTGGCCCAGCGCTGGCCGGTGTAGGCCGTCATTGTAAATAATAATTTGTTCTTAACGGACTTTCCTTGTTAAATAAAATTGTTGTGGCAGCATTATGCTGTGGGGATGTTTTTCAGCGACATGGACTTGGAGACTAGTCAGGATCGAGGAAAAATTAATGGAACCAAGTACAGAGAGATCCTTCATGAAAACCTACTCCAGAGCGCTCAGGACCTCACACTCAGGGCAAAGGCTCACCTTCTAACAGGACAACGACCCAAAGCACACAGCCAAGACAACGCAGGAGTGGCTTCGGGACAAGTCTCTGAATGTCCTTGTGTGGCCCTGCCAGAGCCCGGACTTGAACCCGATCAAACATCTCTGGAGAGACCTGAAAATAGTGGTGCAGCGACGCTCTCCATCCAACCCGACAGAGCTTGAGAGGATCTGCAGAGAAGAATGGGAACAACTCCCCAAATACAGGTGTGCATCATACCCAAGAAGACACAAGGCTGTAACCACTGCCAAAGGTGCTTCAACAAAGTACTGATTAAAGGGTCTGAATACTTATGTAAATGTTATATTTCAGTTTTTTATTTTTAATACATCTGCAAAAATGACTAAAAACCTGTTTTTGCTTTGAAATTATGGGGTACTGTGTGTAGATGGATCAGGGAGAAAAACAATTTAATCAATTTTATAAAAAGTCTGTAAGGTAACAACATTTGGAAAAGGGGTCTGAATACTTTCCGAATGCACTGTAACTGCATTGGGGCAAGAAACAATCTGCGAGTTTGTACAAACACGTTGATCTTTTGTGTACAACATGTAAATAGCTGCATGTAGCCTAGCTCCCCTCCTGAAAAAAGAACATGAAAACTCGCTTATGTTTAATAGTTTACTGAGACATGGAATGCAGTAGTTGTTGACCATGTCCTTAGTGTAAAACATGAAGTGTGTAGGCTACACCAGTCAAAGGCGTTCATCACCAATCAAAGCAGCACTGAGCAGCAGCTGCGTAGGCAGCGGAGTGCGCAGCAGCTACATTTAAAAAAAAATGTGTGGACATTATTTATTTTTTTGCCGCATAAAATCGGATTTCCAAAAAATCCAGAACCACAGCCACTCTGTAATTTAAAAAAATATATATATAATCTTTGAGAACTAAAAATAATCACCAAAATAAAAGCTTTAAAATTTAAAAAACAATGAATTTAGCAGTATTGAGTTTGTTATTATGTTTGAGCAAAAGAACACAGCATTGTGTTGGAAATTAGCTTTAAAACGGCCAAATGTTCTCTCAGATACATGGCAAAAAGTGTAGAATTGCAGCAAATTAGCTTTAAAACTGCAACAACAAAAAAATGCAGGAAATTGACTTAAAAATACCAGCATTTCTCTACACAGCCAAAATGTTCTCTAAAATTCAGCCGGGCCAACCACACCCATTGCAACTACTGCGCCCACCACCTTATCCCCCTTTTGATCCAGAATAAAACCTGTTACAATACCAAACACATCATCCTTCCTCATACCTTTCAATTGCAGTGTAAATAACCTCTAGTACTGTACCTGTGTGTTGTTGCCTAGGTTACGTGGTGTCTATTATGGGCCGGCGAAGGACACTTCCTCACATCCACTCTACAGACTGGGGAGTCCGCATGCAGGCTGAGAGACAGGCCGTCAACTTTGTGGTCCAAGGTAGTGTGGAGGGGACAGCTGTGTGTGTGTGTGTGTGTGTGTGTGTGTGTGTGTGTGCGCTTGGGTTAACTTCTCTTCTGGCTTTGTTTCTTCTCTCTAGGGTCAGCTGCTGACCTGTGTAAGATGGCCATGATCCGTATCTTCTCTCAAGTCTCCTCCTCCAGCTCTCTCTCCGCCAGGTTAGACCAAGACTACATCTCAAATGGTAGCCTATTCCCTATATAGTGCACTACTTTTGACCAGAGCCCTATGGGTTCTCGCCATTAGTAGTGCACTATTTACAGAATAGGGTGCCATTTGAGATGCAACCCAACTTTGCCTCTCCTCACCCTTCTCTTCCTCCTGTTCTCCATACAATAATGGGCAATTTTCATTCCAGGAATTGACTTTCAATTTATCTTCTTCAAATTGAGTTCAAATTCAAATTGAATCTACCAACCCTGCTGCCAAGATTCTCTTTCCCTTCCTCCATCCTTCCCTCTTTCCCTCCCTTTCTATCTCCCTCCATGCCTTCCCTTCCTTGCACTCGCTCTCCCCTCCCTCCGCTCATCCCTCATAATCATAGCTCAGGGTCATCAAGTCACTCCACATCATTCACTTACCTTGCCGCAATCATCAGTTACAACCACTCATCTTTCTCTTTTTACCTTGAGTGCTCTCTCTGATGCAACCCACGTGTCTTCTCTCAATCTTCCCTACTCCCTCCCTCTATTTCTTTTTTCTTTAACCTTTACTTAACTAGGCAAGTCAGTTAAGAACAAATTCTTATTTACAATGACGGCCTACCCCGGCCAAACCCTCCCCTAACCCGGACGACGCTGGGCCAATTGTGCGCCGCCCTATGGGACTTCCGATCACGCCGGTCTGTAGTGACGTCCCTAGCAATGCAGTGCCTTAGACCGCTGCTCCAGTCGGGAGGCGGTGTTTTCTTCTCTATTCCTTTGTCTCTCTCACGTCTTGTCCCCTTTTCTTTCTCTCTTTCTTTCTTTCTCTCACTATCTCTTTATGTATTATGTCCTGTTCAGGCTGATAGCTCAGCTCCATGACGAGCTGCTCTACGAGGTGGAGGACTCTCAGGTGGGGGAGTTCGCAGGTGAGACGTCACACAATCCCCCTCTTCTCTCCAGGTCATACACATGAGATATAGAATCTTCACGCTTCATCCTACTTCAACTCATCAGAGATATTCATATGTAATATGTGGTCCTGTGTGGCTCAGTGGGGTCCCGTGTGGTTCCGTTGGTAGAACATGGCGCTTGCAACACCAAGGGTCATGGGTACGATTCCCGCTGCATCCACCCATACAAATGTATACACACATGACTCTAAGTTGCTTTGGATAAAAGCGTCTGCTTGATGGCTTGTATTGTATTATTTATTAGTATGTGTTTCTGTCTGTCCCTTTGTGACACAGTGTTGGTCAAGAACACTATGGAGTCCCTGCAACACATCGATTGTCTGGGAGTTCATCTCAAAGTAAGTGAATAGGACTAAAGAACTAAAAGTAAGGAAAAGTATTTTATTTTTTTATTTTTATTTGTACTGTGGCAGTTGTGTGTATTTCATTTCCTGATATTGTCAACCAGGGAGACTGGTTAACTTAACCTATCGTTATGCTATGTTTGATTCTAAAGGACATAGCGCCGGTCGCTAGCTGAGATATGTGCTTCGCCTTTATTATCTTCAGTAGTTCGCAGAGAGACTAGCAAGGAATCTAGCTAAGTTAGCTTAGCGTAGGCCTAGTATGTGTTTTATTGATAAGGTAGTAGCTCCCGTAGCTAGCAAGGAAACTAGCTAAGTTAGCTTAGCATAGGCTTAGTATGTGTTTTATTGGTAAGGTAGTAGCTACAGTAGCTAGCAAGGAAACTGCTAAGTTAGCTTAGCGTAGGCTTAGTATGTATTTTATTGGTAAAGTAGTAGCAACAGTAGCTAGCTGCTTCCTGTCTTGCTGTGTGACAGCGGGAGGCCAGGTGAGTGATGATGAGACCCTGAGAGAATCTAGGTCAGTGTGGTGCTACGCACACGCTGATGTCACACACACACACCTCTTCTCCACACTCCTGCCAATGCTGATGTCTTACACACGCTTACATACACACAAATACACCTCAGTTTGATGTCCCCCTCCCCCACCCGGTGTGTTTTACCCAGGTCCCCCTGAAGGTGGCGGTCTCAAGTGGCAAGTCCTGGGGCTCCATGTCTGAACTACACCTCCCCCAAACATCTCTCCCCCCCTCTTCCTGAGTCCCTCTCTCCATCTCTTACTCTATCTCTCCCTCATTGTGCTGCATCTCCATCGCTATGGAAACCAGGCAGCTGCAGCTCCTCCAAGCTCCCAATTCTCCTTCTCGCTCCCTCTCCCTCTCTCTATCCAATTTTCTTCCTCACACACACACACCCCTCTCTCTCTCTCTGCCCGTATCAGGGGGCAACGGCAGGAGCCTCCCACTGGAACGCATCAGTTTCTTTTTTTTCAACCTCCCTCCATTTTGTGGAATTGTAGTTCTCCTCTCTTCACATTTTTCTGTTCTCACCCCTCTTCTTTAGATTTTTGGTTTCTGTCTTCCGTTGCCAAGGCAAAACCACACTTTGAGAAATTTGTTTGGCACTGTTGCCTTTTTAAAAGTATTTCTCAGCTAAAGTAAATATACCTCATTAGCTAGATAACAGTCAGAGGTTTTTTTTGAAGGTTCTATACTGTTTGATTGTATTTATTAACTGATATCCTGTCTGAATGTCCTATTATTGCATTAATTGTCAAGTAAAGCTGGACTCATCAATGTATTTCTACAATAAAGTGAAACGATCTAGTCTTTGCATTTCTTTAATAAACGTATATTTTCTTTATTAAACCTCTCGCTCTTCTCCCATTGGAGTGATTCGCTGATTTCAAACAGATCGTCTAATTCCACTCGCCCTGGGCGCAGTCAGCCATTCCTTGTTCATTCTGAACTTGTCTTTTATCAGCTTATTTGGCTACTGGAGAGCCTCGCTCTTTTGTCTCTCTGTCACACACAGTGCCTGACCCAGTTCCTGGTCGCTGCCAGAGATGGTGAGATCTTTGGCGGCAGGTAGCCGACCTATTTGATGAATGTCACAACATCACTGGGTAATATGAAGCGTTTAGTTGCTGTTTAGAACAAAAATGTCCCAATATCACTGGGATGCTAATGTGACGTTTTTAGTTGTTGTTTAGAACAAACTTGTTCTCTATTGTCCTGCCATGTCTTCAGACATTCAGAGTATACAGTATGTCTGTCCTTTTAAGTGCAGTTGCCATAGAAATAGAATAAGGATACATGTTGCAGAGTACACCTATGTGTCTTTATGGAGATGATCTTGGAAAGTATCAGTCAGCTTACAGGGATTTTTCAACTGAGTGTAATTTACCCTGACCAATGGCCTGGTCACTACAATAGCAGGCAAGTTCCCTCCTCTCCTCCCCTCCTCCTTTTCCCTTTCATTGTTCCACAGCTCAAGGGAACCCAGCCACAGCTCAAGGGATGGGGACGGACGGACGTGAAAGTGGCTTGTGTGCAATTTTTGGAGAGCGTGTTCACTTCAGGGGGAGGGTGGAGGGTAGTGGAGGAGAGCCTCAGTGTGCGAGTGACTCAGCCTACTACTACACAAGTTGATAATGGTTACAACCTTTGGTAACCCAATGCTTTGTTTGTATGGAAACAGACGGTTCTGAATGTGTTATATAATGACTATTACGTGAACGAGTATGATGTGTGATGGACGGCTATTTGTGTTCATTATAATAACTAAAAGAACAGAATGGTATGTAACAGGAAACCAAGGCCAAAGGGTCCCTTAAAAGCCTGCAGTTGTCAAGGGCAACAGAGTTATCTCCAGATAGCCCACCAGCATCCCCATGGCGACAGGGTAGATGGGTGTTGAGTGAGAGAGAGACCTAAGGCTGGATCCATGCTAATGGCAATTTAAGGTTAACAATATAGTTGTTTGATTTTTAAAGCCTCTATATTAAGGTGAATATTGTAGAGTTTGCTTTTTGGAGCCTCTATACCAAGGTGAATCTAAAATGATAGAGTTTTCTCTATTGCCTTTAGCCTGGGTACCAGTCTGGTTGTACTAATATTCCTGTCCTTGTACTCCATGTCATACGCCAAACAGAAGTAAGCCCAAAACAGGTCTGGACTTCAGGCTATATTGCCTATAGTTCTAGTTGAATCTCTCGTGGACAGACTACATAAACATAAATGATACCGTAGATTTGTCATGATACAACGGGATGTGTGAAATAACAAGCAGCATTAGTTCCGGTGCTTTGGACAAATCCCGATTTTGTAGGTGTTGGCATCTTTCGAATTTCGGAAGGGGGGTGGGGGGATAGTTGGCCCATAGACTTGCCTGCAACTTGCAAAGAGAGAGGGGGGAGCTCTTCGTTCGGGTTCCGATCTCCGTTCTAGCTCTTCTCTTTACACTTAATCGAGCATCTGACCAATTACGCAAGACTTTAGTTCTGGGTTAACCGAGATTAAGCTGAATCTAATAGTGTCCACTTTCTTTAATATGACAAACGATATGATATTACATGATCATTTAAATCAACGTTCAAATCAATTGACCGGAGGAACATATAAAAGCTTTATGCATTGTCGTTTTAATTGATACAATATGTACATCCATTTTTCTTTCACAATGCAGGAAATCTTTATCTTTACAGCTTTACAGTGTTCCCATTGATCGGCAAAAAACAAAAAATGGTTAATCAGTAGTAACAATACAGCAGTCAAAAGAAAGGAACGTCAGAAGGAGGAACATAAAGAATAGTCCGTATTCATAAAGCGTCTCAAAGTAGGAGTGCTGATCTAGGATCAGGTTTCCCCAGTCCATAAAATCGTATTGATTGTGATCTAAAAGGTCCAACTGATCCTAGATCAGCATTCCTACTCTGGGATGCTTTGTAAATACGAGCCCAGAAAGGTACACCAGGTCATCACTGCATCTACACTCTATTCAGGTAAGGTCAGGCGCGGTCTGGTCGAGCCGGCCGTACCTTAACCGCGTTTTAACCACGGTCAAATCCCTCTGCCTTATGACCACCTTTCACCTCTTTTCTGCTTGGCTGACCTCTTGCTAAGGCCTTGAGCCAATTGAACCCGTCTCCCTTGGGTTCCCCTAGCCCTCTTCTCATTTGCTCTTCAGTCTCAGACCCTCAACTGTCTGCGATCGCACCCTGATCCATCTTCTCTGTAATAACCCTCTCTTTTCCCTGTCACTGTTTACCTCATTTTTCTTCCCCAGTGGCCTACTTTAAGCACCCAAGGCATCCTCATACAAGGTTCCCTCGCCCCTCTTAATCATAGCCTTAGCCTTGCCACACACTCACTCCCACACTCCTCCCCCTCTCCCTCAGGGGCGGCCCGGCTGGTTGACCTGCCTGCCTCCTCACTCCCTCAGTGTGGCTGCATATCATTTCCCTGCTGCGCTTTGTGTGGGTTGGTTTCCTAGCAACAGACAGCCATCACAGCTCAGGATCTGAAAGTGGAGAGAATATGTTGCTGCTGCACACTTCTAGGGCTAGCTAATACACTGGCTGAGTCTGAAATGACACCCTATTCAGTGCAGTACTTTTGACCGTACCCCTATGAGCCATGGTCAAAAGTAGTGCCAGGGAATAAAGTTCCATTTTGGACACATCCACTAAGTGCTGTGCTACAGTGTTGGGTGCTCTCCAGCCATTGACAGGCCACTCCCTCTCCATCAGAACAGGACAACAGTAGGCTTTTCTCTCTGACTACTGAGGTTAAACCACACAGCACCTTGATCCTGGGAAAGATGGCAGTGGTCTCTGAAAGAAGTTGAAAATGAACCAACGGTCTCTGGCTTGGTGAGTTTAGTGAGAGAGTTGAAAAGATCATTACAATTGAATCTCAGGTTTGGATATATATTTTTTTTGTGTGATTTTGTAAACTTTGTAAAAAAAAAGTTATATTAAGGTATTTCTGTTACAAAATGATCATAAAAAATACCCTGTGGATGCTATTTACAGTAAAATACACTTTACAACTTTATTAAATTGTTGATAGTATATATAAAATAAACGTTGAATCGCTTTCATGGAAATCACACAAGATTTTCATAGAGTTTTTTTTCAGCTTGCGTTTTAAACTTTGTTATGGGCTAACTGATTTTTATTTTCAGTAGTAGTGACAAACCCCTGGCTGTAGTTGAGTTACTGGGATACTCCTCCTGACTACTAGAGAATCAGAAGCAAGATTTAGACTGATAAATAAAGCTCATGACTGATAGATAACAGAGACCACTTTCAGAAACTCTGCCATCTTTCACCTCTCTGCTGGGAAGGACTTTTCTCCCCCCAATACCCCCAATAACACCTGTACAAACAATGCAAGTGGTACACCAGTAGAATTCATCTTCAAGTTTTAAAAAAAAATGTAAAAAAATGAAACAAAAAAACATTTGAAACCTCTTATAAAGAAAAATACAAAAATAATCATTATACAATCACACCTCTTATTCAGGCCTCAACATATCGTCAGTGGTGATGTGTTGCCATGCCAACGGTGATAACGTCACAGCGCCCGAACCTCCGTCACCAGCATATGAGATAACAACAATGCAGCATTTCGTACTAATAAAATAATTTATACGATTGTATTTCGTTATCTCATTGTTTGTTTGTTTTTATTGCTTGATTAGATGGCACGTGAGCAGGGTTTCCAAAATGATACCGATAAATACGGGATTTTGTTGACACTTCTTGAACACAACATAGCAGTTTGAGAGAAAAATGCAACAAAACTTTCACCTTTGGCAAATGTCAAACTTCAACAAATAGCCACGGGTCATAGTAATGCATTTCTTTATATAACGTTGTCTTGTATATAAGCTTATGATACATACGGTATATGAGCAAGAGGTTGTAGATATTGGCTAGGAGGAGAGAAAAAATCCATACTCAAAGAAAAAAAAGACAATTGTGCTACAAGTGCTTCTGCGTTCTTGGTACCTGTGGCCACAGTGGAGAGTTAGTCATCCTGTTAGCCACAGAAGAGTGATAAATTCACCAGAGGAGTACAGAGAGAGGGAGAGTCCATTTTGTCCCGTCCCCCCAGGTAAACTGCCACAGTGACATGCCCCCTCCCCCACACGTTTGGTGGAACATTCCAAAGACAGCCATCTTCTCAGACAGACAGTTCCAATGTCCATTATTTTAGCATTGATGAAATCAACAGAAATTATATATATATATATATATATATATATATATATATATATATATATATATATATATATATATATATATAAAAAAACTGTAAATCAAAACAACAGTAATAGATATAGCTATGTACACAGTCACTCTTAATCATCAAATGTTGTGGTTTTCTCAGCAATAGAAGAACCATTAGCTGCTTTTTGTTATTTTTGTCTTAATCCTTTCTGTCTTAAAAGAAAAAAAATGTTTTAACAATTTCTCGCAACAAAGACCCTTAGTAACGGCACCCATATACATTCATGTCTGCTATTAACTAACTCCACGGCCTTTGAAATCTGCACTCGCCCAGGACAAAACACCTATACTCACAGGAATACTATTTGTGCGGTTTTGATATCTATACTTCTACAATAGTGTGCGTGTTCAACTTGACATCTGGGTGACAGACGTTGAGGGATTCTTGTCTCATACTTGTATTTCCAGGTGGGAGGGACTACGATAAAGTATGAATTGAGTATTTTGTGAGCCTGCATGGTTTCTTCACCACAATTTAGGTGATCGGATGATAGTTTTTGGATTGGAAAGCACTCGATAAAGGAGCGCTCCAATGAGAGAGGCGTTTAGTTCTGATGCAGCACACATGTCTGAAACCCTTTGCAGATAACAATACATGAACATTCTCCAATGTTCCCAAGTCAACACTAACAATATTTCCCTATTTTCTCAGAACCAAAAGAAAAGAAGAAAGAAAAAAAAAACATTTTCTCTTGAATTGTACATCAGCAGAGGTTCAGTGGAATGGTATGGAATAGTATTATTAAGTTAGAGAATCACACTAGTGGTGGTGGTTGCATACAGTATTTCTTCTACTTTCTAATACTGAGTATGCTTTACCAGAATCAAGAAGTACTAAGACCAGACCGAACAGGGCATAGCATAGCATTCCCCATATAAACACAGGCTTGACCCTTTTACGAAACAGAATACAGTAAAATGCATTGTAGGCTAGTGACATAACAGTGTAGTTTGTCTGTTCCTCTCTAACAACTTAAAACAGGAAATTAATAATTAGCTACCTTAAGCCATATAGATTGTTGGTGGGATATTTGAATGTCAGCATGTAATTATTACAGTACATAAGGCTTTTGCGGAGTCTTGGTATACTATTACGTCATTTATCAAGAACACAAATAGTAGCCTAGGCTGAGATCACCCACAATGCTTAACGAGAGGGTATATTATTATTGAAATGGCGACAGCAGCATTCATGGCTCAGTTTGATAAGACTTCACATTCATCTTTTAGCAGACATGAGTCCACTTACTACATTACTATGTAGTGTA
Source organism: Oncorhynchus tshawytscha (assembly GCF_018296145.1). Classification (NCBI taxonomy): domain Eukaryota; kingdom Metazoa; phylum Chordata; class Actinopteri; order Salmoniformes; family Salmonidae; genus Oncorhynchus; species Oncorhynchus tshawytscha. The sequence continues at coordinate 59,729,828 of NC_056437.1, read as the reverse complement.
CACTTGTAGTGAACACCAGAGGAGGCTGGTGGGAGGAGCTAAGGAGGAAGGGCTCATTGTAATGTCTGGAATGGAATTATTGGAACGGTATCAAACATATGGGAACCACACGTTTGACTCCGTTTCATCTACTCCATTCCAGCCATTACAATGAGCCTGTCCTCCTACAGCTCCTCCCACCAGCCTCTGGCATACCTTCTTAGTAAGTACGCTCTTATAGCCTCACCATTTAACCTCTGCCTCCTACATTCTGGTGGATCCACACCAAAATACTATACCCAGGTCTGTTCTGAAATTTTCAGATGGGGGGGATTGATCATAATTTAGATCATTTAGTACGTCCCAAATTTGACACTATTCCGAATGGCACCCTATTCCCTATATAGTGCACTACTTTTGACCAGGTCAAATTGGAGAAGGAGAAAAAATCTGGGCTAACTGGTTCATTTTTTTGTGCCCTCCACATCTCAATTCACATGGTTGAATGAGGAAGAGGGGAGTGTCAGAACAGTGAGAAGTCCTCTGATAATACAGCAGACAGTTAGTCGAATGACCCAACATCTGATACATCAACATGATCTCACTGCTTTATTTGACGTTTGTCAAAACGACCCAAGGACAAACTATGACCTTGTCACATCTCCATAGGATTCTTCTCACTGTGCATGATATCACCACTCCCTTGATAAAAAGAGTCCATTGATAATATCAACTTAATGCAAAAATGAAACGTTTTATCTCCACTGCTTGCCATGTGGTACAATGTATCCTATAAGACATTTTCATTCAAAGACACTTCTCATGCAAAAAAAAAAAGTTTTTTTTTTCTCTTGACAAAGAAACACACATTTTTGTTTATATGTTCAGCTAAAAAATAGATATTTTTTTAAATGTCGTTTTCCGATTATTTTTCCAGGGCAGGCACCGTACGTATATACGCACACACCAGGAACAGAGGCATGCCACACTTGCATTGCTTTTGCATTTTACAATTGGCAGGCTTGATGTCATCAAGGCAGTGCTGCGCTGCGGTGAGTGGGTTTAATGCACCTCTTCATCTACCCTACCTCCACACACAACCACACACACACACACACACACACACACACACACACACACAGATACACACTCAACACACACATACACGCTCAACACACAAACACTCAACCAGACACTCAACACACACAAACACTCAACCAGACACTCAACACACACAAACACAAACTTAACACACACACCTATGCATCCTCCACCATCGTTGCAGGGAGGGGCCAGACTGCTTTGATGACATCACAATAGGGGCAGGTTTATTTTTTTTGGGGGGGGGTGGTTGTGTTACAAGCTCAAATGGAATAAAAGCAGCGCAGCAAGACTGTGGCGCATGCAGAGATGGGGTGGGGAGTGGGTAGAAGAGAGGGGAGGGGTGGGGGGTCTGGCCCAGGGTTGCAGTCAGATTTATGAATGGGGGGTCAGAAGGGGGAGTAGAAGTCAAGGCAAGGAGGATCAGCACAATTCATGACATCTTTTTGTCAACTTTTTTTTTTAAACATTTAATTTCTGGATTTTTGTACAAGTATGACAAACTCTTGGGCTCATAGAAGTTGTATCTCTCCCTCTGCTGGTTCTGTCTCTGATAGGAGGATGGAAATGGAGAGAGTGGTTATCTTTATGAAGGGGAGGGAGAGGGACGTCTTTTGGGTTTGTCAGCTACATACTGTACAGAGTATTCCAACTGTATACACATTAATACATACACAGAAGGATATAAATATACCTGTAAATTGGATATAGTATTGTGTCTAAATTCAAACTGAAACATTTGTGCTTAGATACATTTTGTTAAGCCAGCTATGTACTGTAAGTCCGCAAATATTTTGAATAATGTATTAGGTCTACCCAAGTAGTTTCCCCCAGTTACCTGGTTTAAATATATATTAGATTGCGGTTACTATGTACATGTAGGAGTATCCATAAAATGTGCATACTACAAAGTAGCAATGCTTCCATCAAATGTTGTGAATAATAATAACATCTCTAATTTCTCAATCAAATACCAAACATATTCAAAATGTTCAAATTTATCTTGATTCAATTAGTAAAACATTGATAATTACACATAAAACTCAGTAACACTCAATGTTTCATTAGATTAGATAATTTACTCATTAGAAAAACCCATGATTAAATTAGTAATATGATTAACATTGACACAGTATTCACCCTGCATGGGTACGTACCCCTGGCCTGAACTACCCTCTCGTCTTCCCAACCAATCAGAGAGACCCTCTTCATAGTTCCCATGCAGGTGGAATGGAATCATAGAATTAGATTCTGACACTGTGTTGAATGAGGGGAAGAGAACGTGACCAAAGATGGAGGAAATAGTGAAAGCAGAAAGCAGGAGGGTTTAGGAAACAGAAAATGCACTGTGTCTGCATCTAAAATTACACCCTTTTTCTTACACCGTGTACTACTTTTGACTAGAGCCCTATGGGCCTTTGTTAAAAGTAGTGCAATATATAGGGAATAGGGTGCCATTTGGGACGCAAGCCTGTTTGTGTTTGTTTTCCTGCCTATGCAGGATCCACAGTGTGTGTCCACAGTACATGTCCTGCCTGTTCCTCCTGTCTCTCCACAGGGCTGGTACAGTACACTTGATGACCCTTGCTGTGCTTCAATATGGGCTGAGCTGGAGAAATGCCAACCTACTTTGTCTTTTTGTCCAGGTCTTTTTGGGCACAAACGTTGTTGTGACAATGGAGAGGGCTTAGGCGGGCTAACGAGAGACAGGGTGCGTTTGAGATAGAAACTATTCAGATAGAAATGCCATGTATAGGGCGGACACGAATGCCTGTTTTCCATGGCAAAGGACAATGACTGTTCTACGTGATATATTTCTATCTGAATGTTACGGAACACGCCACCCTCCTGATTAAGCCTCTGATTGGTGTTCTGAAGGGGGTGGGAGGGGATTTTAGTAAAGGGAGGGTGGAAGGAAGGATGGGGGGGATTTTGTCATGGTGATCGAAAAACTGATTGCAATCAAATTTCTATCAAAAGCAACGGGAACACTCAATTGATGATGTCATTTGAATAGGCTTGGGACGGTGATATATGTTAGGGATTCTTTTTTCTTACAACAGGAAAGGACGGGAAAATAGGCAAAACAAAATAATTTACTCAAAGGCGGGGGGGGGTAAAACACTAAATCTAAAATGTAAAACAAAAACCCATAAGTTAATGACTTAGAAATAATGAATAGACATAGTAGCGGTAAGTAGTAAGAAGAAGTAACTGATACAAAATAAAGTTGTCAGAGGAGTATAAGATTGATCGGGGACTTGGTCGAGGCTCGTCGGGCGAGGGGCTCTGCTTCGAGGAGGAGGTGTCGTTGCTCTCTCTTTCCATCCCTCTCTCCCTCTCTAACCCCTCACTCCTCGCGGAGCTGCAGGCGGTAACGCTGGTAACGGATCTGAAAGAAGAGCCTCTCTAGCGGCGAGCCGCTCATGCCAGGCAGCATGTAGTCCTCGCTCCCGCCCGTCCGCCGGAAGCCCAGTGACTCGTACAGCTTGTGGGCGGCCATTTTGACGGCGGTGGTTCCCAGGACAACGGCGGCGTAGTTGTTGTGCACGGCGAACTCCAGCACGCGGCGCCCCAGCACCTTGGCGATGCCCTTGCCGCGGAAGCGCGAGTCCACCGACATGCGGCGCAGCTCCACCGTGTTATCGTCCTCCCGGCCCTGCGCAGCCACGATGCCGACCACCTGACCCTCCAGCACTGCCACCCAGAAACACGAGCCTGGAGGACCAGAGAGCCCAGTTAGACACACACACTATACCAAAACATCACATACCACTGCCAACAGCACCAACACAACACATATCACATACCACTGCCAACAGCACCTGCACAACACATATTACATACCACTGCCAACAGCACCAACACAACACATATCACATACCACTGCCAACAGCACCAACACAACACATATCACATACCACTGCCAACAGTACCAACACAACACATATCTCATACCACTGCCAACAGCACCAACACAAATCTGACAGAATATATACTTTACATTTAAACCCCAAACGACCTGATGTGAAGGGGCTGAAGCAATAAGGGAGTGGCAGCCGGACCTATGACTGCCCACGGACCACGGCTGTCCTTATTGGACTACTGGTTGACTCAGTGAAGGACTGACACAAGAAGTGAGCAGAGGTGCCCCATTAGCCCCCTACACTATTTGCCATAACCCTGGGACCTCATTGCAGGCCAGCTAACATTAACATGTCATTCATCACACATCACAGACCTCAGAGCCTCTGGCTGGGTGGATCAAATGTAGAGTGGACTCCCATCCCCTAACTATGGCCAGTACAACAATCATTAAAGCCACAATCTGCAATATTTCCTGCTGTTCAAAGGCCATTTGAATGAAATATGCCTACAAGGTGGCAGCCTGGGCTTGTGAAACGGCAGATTGTGGCTTTAACCCGGCACCACTGCTCATGTGTATCGGGATATCTCAGAAATTACGGACTGGAGTTAATGAGTTCAGATTACAGAGCAATTAGAGGTTGCTTTACAATGGCTTCTGTCAAGTAACACGACCATGTGATGCAGTTAAGATGGCAAACATGAGGATGGTTCACTCTTGGCTGTCCCCGTAGGAGAACCTTTTGTAGAACCCTTTTGAGGTTCCGTGTAGAACCCTCTGTGGAAAGGGTTCCACACGGGAACCCAAAAGAGTTCTCCTATGGCGACAACCAAAGAACTTTTAGGTTCTAGATGGCCTTTTTTTTTTTTTTTGTCTAAGAGTGTTGTTAAGACCGGCGTAAAGCCTGTGGTAAAGACAGGCTAGCTGCTTTGACAACAACATAGCACTGTATCATTTATATTTGAGTCATTCAGCATAGCTCCTACGCAGAGCTACTTACAGACTAAGGTTAGGAGGGAAAAAAAACAGACACATATTGCAGGTAGACCTTTTTCCTCAAAATAGCCCCAGTCAGCAGAATCAGGGCAAGGGAAGGGAAAAAAAGCAAGTACTAATGTGGGTGCAAGAAAGTGAGGTGGAATATCGCATGGCCCCGGCACACACATTATAGAGCTGTATGAGAGAGTCTGTCCTGTTGGTAAGATATGCCAGTTATGGCCTTGTCAAACCCACTAACTGGATGGATCTACTAAAAGGAAGTAAGGAAGGAGGGATTCTACACACGAAACACTCCGGTCACATAGCGGCGGCTGGTGTTTCCATTGGCAACTGGAGTGAAGTGTATCAGAGAGATGGAGAGCATGAGAGAGAGAATCAACTGGAGAATGAGGGAGGTAAGGCAGAGTGAAAATAAAAGTTGACAGAGGCTGGCGCTAACTGCTTAATAGCATTATTTGCTCTGAGAGATGCTCATAATGAAAAGTACAGTCGTAGGCCCGAGCTGTCCCTCAACGTTAGGGCGATTAGACCCTCAGGGAGAGACAGAGAGACAGACAAATACAGGCACACAGGACAGAGAAGGAAGGACACAAACACACACGTCAACAGATAAATGTTCGTCCACAATGTAACCTGACCAGGGGAGAAAGAAAAAAAACTCCTGGTCTCAGTCATAGTAAAAACAGTTTTATACAGTATTGAAATGTTTTCTGCTCAACTTCGTAACGTATTCTTAAGTCCATGCCTGCCGCGTTTTTACCTGTGTCAGCATGCCAGATAGTAGTTGCGTCGACGAGAGTACAAAGATTCCCTGTCAGCCTCTGTTGTAACGTGAGAGTACAGCGCTGTCGTCCGTGTGTCGTAGCTACGGTATCTACAGTGTAAAGGGGTCGGTACAGTACCGTGTTGGGAGGACGCTGGATAAGTCATTGTAAAGAAGACCGGCTTACTATATCCTCATTCTGATAAACCGTCTCCCCAAGTTGATTTTGGATTTGCAAACCCCTCCAAGAACTACAAGGTGAAAACAGATGACCTTTTCTCTTTCCTTCAGCAGGCAAAATGTGTTGCACGGATGCAACAGTAAACTGTTGCTGAAAATAGCATTTTTTCAATGTCAGCGGTATTGGTGACATGTCCTTGTAGTCAAGTACAGCACAGAGAATATTCTGCCTTTTCTGGGACTGACTGACTGACTGGAAGATGGACACACAGGTTTTACATTCACCAAAGGGTCACCGACACACACAATCTGATACTCGCACACACGCACATACCAGACACACAAGCACACTCGCTCAAACACATCACGTCATGGGGCGAGTGGTGAAACGATGCGAATGTGCTGGAAGCCAACGTTATGAGGGATTTAAAGGGCCCTGTGGGATTCATTGGATTAGTGTTTGATTGAATAAAACAACTGTCAGATGTCCTGCGGCAGGGTCGCCGCGGTAACAAGCCTGCTGATCCAGACACACACTCCATGACATGTGGGCATCACAGCTGGGGAGGCAGTAGCAGGCAGCTAGATCTGCAAGCAGAGTGAATGTTGGGCCGGGACATTTTCCCCATTTGACCTTGGTCATATTGTGTGTGCAGGGTTCAGAGTGGGTCAGACAGTGACTTCTTGTGTTGACTCTTCCTTGTCTGTAGTCCCAACGCAGGAGAATGTATGAGGCGTCTTTTGGAATAGTTACACTTTGGAAGGGGCAGATTCACTCAAGGTACGGTGTACCGTGTCAGCGTCTTTCATTTTTGTTAAAGGGTAGGTTTCACGTATTTTTTTCCCCAGAAATCTAACAGTGTGGTGGTATTTGACCTTATACTCACGATGTGATAGCTAATTCAAAATCAGACTTAAGTTTCCAGCGCTTTATCTCAGAAGAGAGCATGATGTGAGGCGTGCAGTTAGTTACCCAGAGGCCCTGTCTCTGGGGGGCTACAAAGAGGAAGGGGGAAGGGAGACGGAGGGGGGTGAAGGGACGGCCACGCCTCTGAAACTGAAGCCGTCACCATCTGTCTGAGCAGGGCCTGTGCCAACAGTCAGCACGGGACGGGACAACCAGGCACACCAGCCCTAGCTCTGTGTGTGTGTGTGTGTGTGTGTGTGTGTGTGTGTGTGTGTGTGGAGGGGCCTGAGACAGTGACATACACTCATGTCCTGTGTCTGACGCCGTGACGAGAGAAAGGTCGGTCGGAGAATCTCCGAAGCCTTCTCTTCCTTCTTCTCCCCCTCCTTTGGGAAGCAGGGGCTATGAGAAGAAGGGATCTGCTGGTTAAGAGTCAGATATGGAGAATGAGAGGAGATAGCTAGACTAGAGAGCAGGATCATAGAGCATGAAGGACATTCATTTGTCTTCAGTCCTCCTGTATTGGTAGATGGGTAGGGGGCAACAGGGAGGGGTTGGGGGTTAGACAAGGGAGCTGATCTATCATAGACCCGGGCCAAGATGAGCGCGGGGGGGGGGGTTCTTGGATTTAACCAGGCTAAGAGGACTCTACCACCGACCAAAACGGGGAGGGATGGGTCGACTTGAAAGATGCAGATAAAATCTCATGGCGGTAAGGAATGAGAGAGAGCTTACACGCGCTCTAAAGGTACAGATTTTTTACTCAGGATTTATTTTGACGGCCTTTTCTCTTCTAACTGCGAAAGGAAAAGAACATACTACCTGCCATGCATGTGCATTGGATTGGAGACAGTTAAATATGGCGTTATGACACGACTATGAACCCTCTCCCTCCCTTTTTATTGTGCTTAACAAGATTAGTGTCTATCCTTTCCGTTGAAACATATGAGGGTAATTCAGTTGATAAGCGTTGAGTCTAGACGGCGCACACCCTGACTGTGCGTGTGTCTAAGATGAAACAAAAGCTCATTAACAGCTTGTGTCTGCTGAAAGTGTGTGTGCGTTCATGCTCGTTACAGATCATCCCTATTTTAGGGTTAAGCGTGTGTGTGTGTGTGTGTGTGTGTGTGTGTGTGTGCGAGAGAGCAGTGTGAGGTGTGATATCTGCAGTGCGTGGCCTCCTCACTCCCCAAGTCACAGACCCCTCCCCCACGTGGAATGCTCCCTCCCCTGGGAACAGAGTGCATGTTGGGAGTATGGATCTGCCTGACATCTATACCACACCCTGACAGATGAGACTCGGACAAGGAGACCAGGGGCATACACATGCTTACATACACACATCCACACACACATGTTTACACACATGAAGGTGTACGGGCACACACAGCACATGCCCAAACACACAGATCTCAAGACCAACAAGCTCCACCATATCTACCTGTGTCCAGTCATACATAATACTTCCTACCCCTTGTACGTTACAACCAACTACACACACACACACACACACACACACACCCAGCCTGCACTCGTTCTCCGTTACAGCTCCATTAGCTCTGAGAGGAGCAGTGTAGGAGCATTAATCACTTAAAGGGGCTGCAGCACTGGCCTTTTCCCATTAATTTAACTACCCTGCCCGGGCTAATCACTGTGTGTGTGTGTGTGTGTGTGTGTGTGTGTGTGTGTGTGTGTGTGTGTGTGTGTGTGTGTGTGTACACTTGTCCAATTTAGGTCCTCTCAATCCTAGGGTCAGAGGCTAGGAGGGATCATAAAAAGTCCCTTCCCCCCCTCCTCTTCCTTTAAAGCTCTACCCCAAACCATTTTTTATGAACCTCGAAGATAATGTGGCATAAGGCAGAGGAAGAAGTGCTATTGTCTGCGAGTCTCACCCGCATATTCATAAAGATCGGACCACATTATTGGTCATCCATTAAAGATCGGACCACATTATTGGACATCCATTAAAGATTGTATTGGTCACCTGGGAGTGACTAACTATAGTGTTCAGAAACGATAATGTTGTTAACATCTTATTTTGCTTCTGGTGTGGGTCCATTGTTGCCTAGCTACAGACTCCTTGCTCCGGCCAAATGCTACGCCACGCCCGCGTACATGCCACGCCCGTGGACGTTAGTTTCTTCTCCACGATGAGTCCTGATCTGAGAACCTCCCTGACCATTCACCGAATGCGAACACATTCGGGGCCGTCTGATTGGTCCACAAACCGATGGGTTGGGCCAGAGTCAGAACACACTGTAGTTTGAAAATGTGTCATTGGCTTTGATACTCTGATTGGTTAAAGACGATCCAATCGCTGATGACTTTGTTTTGTACAACGCCCCTCGTCACCACAAACGACTTCAACGATAGCAGTCTCAGACTGTAGCAAACAGAGCTACAACAAAAAATATGTTTTTTGAGGAGCGGTTCTGTGCTATTGACGTGTGTTTGGTTGCGTCATTGTATTATGAATGAATAAGACGCTTACTGAAATTTGCTATGACATTTATAGAACATAAATTCAGTGGATGGAGAATGGAGAATAAAGAATTCTCTCTCTCTCTCAACAGGGACAGGAGGAAGAAAGGGAGTGGAAAGATAGGTGCAACATGTATCTACTGTGTGTAACTACCTCACCTTTGTCTGTACTCTACCCGGCAACCCCTATCACCACACACACGTGCCCACACTCCGTGGCCAGACTCAGATATGCTGATAACAACCCATCTGGCCAGTGTTATCACTGCTCTGGGGCTCAGGATGGAACCAGGTGACTGTAGTGTGGAGACACATTGGCCCACCTACTTATCCCCTCGGTTGCGTCCCAAATGGCTCCCTATCCCCTACATAGTGCACTACTTTTGACCAGAGCCCAACGGCAATAGGGTAACATTTGGGATTGGACCCAAGCTTTATACTGTCCTGTTGTGCAGTAGGTCAAGGAGCTTGGTTTTGCCTTGTGCCTATTCACGCCATTGAGGTATAAAAGAACTGGAGACCGCATCCAAGATGTCCGACCGCTGTTTTCAACATAATGTACTCAAGTTCGCATACGCCGATTCATGGACCGTCTATATCCGGGTTGCAGCCTGTTTACACGGCCCAACTTCACACGCGCAGAGGTAGAAACCGTGCTTCCAGACCGGAACCCTGGCCACTTGATTCACACCGATCAATATGTCTTGTATAACATCCTATAAGGCCTTGTTACTGTTAATTGTGTATGCTTGGTATAGACAACAGCACAGTGGTGTATATGTACAGGCCAGATGATTCAGTAAAGTGGATTGATTGGTTGGTTAATGAAACAGAATGTATTGATTGGTTGATAGTACCAAAGGGATTTCAGGGAGAACTCATGCTGGTAGAATGAATGTCCTGGTTCTTTTGTTGTTAAGAATCCCTAGTCAACCCCCCAAAAAAAAAAATGCCCCTATTGTTCCTGGTAAGTCCTATGCACACACACACACCTATGAGCTGAGCAGAGGACTGAAGTAACAGCTGGCCTTTAGTGACAGTGGGATGAATAAACGCACACACACACACACACTGAAGAAGAGATAACCGTATGTATCTTTTTCCTGGCTAGTTGAGGCCGGTAGACATAACCGTGTTGCTGCTCATCGTGTCAGTGACTGGCCCTCTCACCCTGCACTGTATGACTCACTGACTACTGACACATACACACACACTGCCCATGGCAGGAATGTGAAAGGGTGGAAGCCACTGTAAATCAATGCACTCTTACTATCATATGACGCCTGCTCTTTCCCTCTCTCTTTCTCTCTCGCTCTCTCACACACACACACACAGTCTCTCTCTGACAGACCCACACGCTCACACATACAAAGACCTGCAGCGGTTAATCCCATTAATATCCTGTGTGACTCCTACACACACACACACACACACAGTGGATAACTGTAGCTGCCGGACACAAAGTGAGAGACAAAGACAAGAATCAATGATGGGCTTAACGAACACCTGCCCTTAAGTAGCTTCGCAAATAGGGTCCGACTGACCCCAAAATGTTGGGTGTGTGTGTGTGTGTGTGTGTGTGTGTGTGTGTGTGTGTGTGTGTGTGTGTGTGTGTGTGTGTGTGTGTGTGTGTGTGTGTGTGTGTGTGTGTGTGTGTTTTAGAGAGAAAAAGGTTTGATTTGATTATAGCCAAGCGTTTTGGAACGGAACCCGGAGGAAGTGTGGTCACAGCTCAATTCCTCTTATCAGAATGGATAAGAGGATCATAAGAGAGTGATTGATTTTCCTAGTTAGGTAATATAGTTGAGGAAATGACTCCAATGAGGCTTGGCCGACACAGAGTGGACAGTCTGCTGCAGAAAGTGTATCAGCAGTTTCCATCTCAGAATCAATAGGCCCAGTAGCATGGTGTGCCCTGGCTCCCTCTGTAACTAAGTAGAGCGGAGCGAGTCGCCCCGCATACTTAATAGGCAGGCAGACTGCCTCCGTTTCTGAACACACAGGTTACATCCCAAATGGCACCCTATTCCCTACATAGTGCACTAGTTTTGATCAGTTAGTGTGCTGTGTCGGGCATAGAGTGCCATTTGGAATGCAGCCATGCTGTCACTATCCAACTCCTGCTGTGCTTAATACAGGCAGGGAGAGCCTATGACACTGAGAGAGACTATACTTTGTGTTTGTGTGCATGTGTGTGTGGGGAGGGGGGATTTGGATACTTTCAGAGGGTCTGTGATTCCATATTTGCATAGGGCTATGTTTTGTATCCCATCATTTTTTTTAAATCCCATAATTCACTAAAAGCTTAATGTCTGTGGATGAACTTTATATGCTGAGAAAGACAACAGATCATACATTTCCACAGATCATATATAGTTTCTGTTTTGTGTCCAATCTCCCACTAGCCCTCTTACCTGTGGGTTTCATGTAATACTCCTCGATGTCCGCCATGTCAGTTCGGAGCGCGCAGGCCAGATAGTTGTGGATAACTTTGCTGCTGTAGAAGTAGCGCGCGGCCATGAGAACGAACGGCGCACAGCTGGTCAGCGTGAGGGATTTGCTCACAACAAAGCACATTACTATGGAGATAAGGAAGAAAAATAAACGATACCTGTCAGAAAAGAGAATCAAATGTTGGATTTTGGCGGAAGTCACACACACAATATATATTATATAACCAAACAGTGACATTCCAAAAAATAAGTTGCTTAAAAATAACGAAGATCAGTCCCTAATATCACACATTTTGTTTACTGTAGAGAAAGCGATTGACAACCGACGAGCAAACATCACATGACATCCTATGTTGAGTCTATGTATTTATTTGACTCGATGCAAACAGATTTTCTACACAGCCTATCAATATCATCTCTGGTTCATTTACAGTCAGTGATTTTTGGAAGTAGCCTATTTCTCTGGTTTGGCCGCACGGAAGCGCCAGAGCGGAACCCGGCACACAGACAGGCTGTGCAGCAGCATTATGTTGTCGTCTGGTCTGCCATACAAACATCTTTTACTCCATTGCACCACGACATGGCGTGCTTACTGTCAACATAGACATTAGGCTACATTGTAGCGACGTGGTCCTAAATTATAGCGTCAATTTCATATTAAAGAACTTTAAATAAAGGTTAAATAAATAAAACAATTATACACACATTTCCAGACAAAATGTCAACAGTGAAATAGGCTTATGTGAGATGTTTTGTTGGTCATTATGGTCACTTACCACGGCACAGACAAAGGCATGAGGTGTAAAAAAAAAAGTCTTGTTTTAGATGGTGTACATTTAAATGACAATAATGATTATGGAATATATATAGCGTAACACATGTTGTGGTGAATTGTTATTCGAAATTTGGTGCGTAATGCCATTCATTCACATCATAGACTAAACTATGTGTAATGCGTCTGACCATATGGATCAAGTGTGCCATAAGAACACCCATGCATATCATACATGGGGAAATTTACGAAATTAACATCTCCACTAATTAATTATAAACAATGCCAACATGCACACATGGCTAGTGGTGGTGGTGCATTAACGCACTGCCTGCAGGCACAGTATAACACATGTGTGTAGCGTATGCTGATGGAAACTGGTGATAGGATGCAATTGGTGCACGCTAGCGCACACTGTGGGCCAATCCTCACATTCTATTAATTAATTAATGCATCCAACCTAACCGGCAACTGACATCATTGCCCCCTACATGCACACCAAACAGGCCCACCCGCTACATGCACCATGCGTTTTAACCATGCCTTTGTGTTGCGGTTTGATGCGATGCTGCACATGAGCTACGCTACATGCCGGTATCGAAGATCCAACACACATCCACACACGAACTCGAGAAGAAATCGACAATTATTCAATGTATTTGTTGTTATTGAATTTGTATAATATGAAATCCTTTTCCTCTTGATGAAAGTTTCACATAGCATGTATTTGTGCCATTAAATGAATAAAGCACTTTAAAAAGAAAGAAAAGAGGTCAACGAATTATCAATTGACATTTCGATGCTCCAACAGATTATGGCTTTCCTTCAACTTAATTTCAACTCACTTCTAACTTAAAAAAAAAAAGATATATATGTTTTTACAATAATTGGTTTTCATGTGTTAGTATGGATGGGTTATTCATAATGTCTTTGACAAGAATAATTTGTAAATACATGGGTAAAATGAAAATAGTTTTTCTATGGGTAATGGCAACTTTTAACGAATTTCAGGCCAGTAAATCGTTAAGTATATGGGAAATCTTGTCACTTACGTGTCAGAAGAACATATAAGAATTGGGTTTGACTTTGCTGTAATATGCCTCTGAATGCGGTGTTGGGGATTCTCTCCATGATCCCCTCGTAAAAGATGCGACGCACTTCCACATGGTCCGTGCGCTCAAACTCACGGATAAAAACCGTATCTTTCCTCACATCATTTTCCTCGATCGGATTCGGTGCCGGTGTGGAAGAAGTCCACATTTGCGAGGAGGAAACGATAATAGAATCTTTTTTGGTCCCTTGTATGGCATCGTGTTCATCCGCAACAATTTTAGTCTCGCAAACCATTTTTGGAGACGAACAATGCATGCAACTGGCCTCAAAGAACTGTAACCTCAGAAATAATATAAATGGGATATGATGCGTTTATAAATATGGAAAGAAAAAAGACGGGGAGTGTTTCTGCTGCAACCCTGAGCGTTTCTGCATGACCAAGGGTTGCAGGAAAACATTTAGCCTATTTATAATGGGCCGTAGTGGATGCATTCAGATTCAGGGGCCGGGGTGGTCCACATAGCGTTCACATTGGCTGAGGCGCTACGCCATTCGATTGTGATAGGCGGATAGAGACAAGAGAGGCACACGGTCAAATTCTTTTAAAAACCTCAACATTCCTCTCATTGTTCCGGCGAAATTCTACACGTGTGTTTGAGTGGGACGGGGAGGGTGGGCTTGCGTAAGGGTATTTCTGAACTGGTAGGCTAATGGAGCCCTTTGAAGCTCACCCCAAACAACCCGGCCTGCACCAGTGCACCTGCAGCGGGAGCTGCGCCAGACCCTCTTCTTGGATGACTGAAATGACACGTCTTTACAGAACGGATAAGACACGTTCATATGAGGACACATGAGCTTTGATGCGTCAAAATATATAAAGGGCACTTGGTGATGGTTGGACTTTGTACGGGGAATGGTTGGGGAACTGACTGACTGTCCTATGTTAAGGTCTGGTTATGGCGCGGCGCTTCGCTCCTCCCGGCTGTGTGCCTCCTTCGATACCCGGTATCTTGACTGACAGTTCTGCTGCACTGCAGTGATTCCTCCCCGGCTTTATACTCTCGCCTCACCCGTTCTTTCTCCAGACAGTTTCCTTACGATAGCGTTTTGGTGTATCATCATTCATTAATTCACATAATTATCTGACTTTGTAGGCTATGCCACAGTCACAGCCTAGGCTATGTTATAATATAGGCTACGTTCACTGTTAAAAAAAAGGTCATTCATTCACATAGGCTATCGCCTAATTCACTGTTAACATTAATTCAGTGTTCTATTTCATTCTGGCCATAGGCCTATGCCTCACTGGATTTATCGATCAGAATGCGATGTTGCGCCCGTAAGCAATACATAGGCTTATCACAACGGATAAAGTTTCACTTAACCTAACGCTGAAGAAAATGCATTTTATAGGATGGATTTAGACTAGAATCCCCCCCCCACACACACACACACACATACACACAGGTCGTCGACGTGTAGCGCAAACCACAAAACATACGCACGCGGCAGAGTATCCCTTTGTGGTAGCCTAGGTTTTAATAGCCTAGATATCGCTTGTTTCTCGCGACCAAGAACAGCCATTTTACACAGCATGATACTGTCACCCTAACCCTAACTGAATGTTACTGCTATCCGGGATTCTTGGGACATCCCTACCCTAAACCCTAGCCTTAATCAATACCTTACCCTAACCTTATCGTAACCCTTACCTAACCCTAACCGTTCTATATGTCAACTTCTATGGGATGACGTCAGAGTTGGAACGTCCTTTTCCCACCAACTCCGAAGCTCCACCTGCAGATGGATCGAAAAGAGTTCTGAGCATGTGCGGATTGATCTAACACCACTTCAAAGGATATTCCACCACCGTTAATAGGCTAGACCAGTGCTTAATTTGAGACTGATCCTGCCGGAACAGGATCCGGCACCTCTCAATTTGGGACTGTTTCGTTCCGGAACCCATTTGCCAGGATCCGGTACCTCTCGTGGAATGAACAATTTTTTCCACTGTTTGCAATGTAAAAAATTATAATGAGACCAAGTTGACTCTAATACTCCTGGCTGGCCCCTAAAAAACGTAATGTGCCTGGGTTAATGCTTTGCGCAATTTTGTAGCCTTTATAGACCAACGCTTGGACATTGCTGTGGGGAGAGAGAGAAGCGCGCCAGTATCTCGCACAGAACTACAATGAGATTAACTTCCTATGATCCCTCTCTCACTACTCTGATAGACATGAGCCTGCAACTTTCATCTCCCCAGCGTTGCACTTCATAATTTATTTCCTTATAGAATCATAGCGGCGCGAAGGGTTCTGGGGGTACCGCAACACCCACGATAAATTGAAATACATTTGCCAGTTATATAACTACTGCTATCTGTTAAGAAATACATACAATTATTACGAATATTACACAAGTAGTAGGCCTATAATTAGCCACTGATGATTAATAGTTTATTTAACAAAATGTCCTAGCTGTGGATTGTGTGTAGCCCAATCAAGAAGCATGCCTACAGTCGGGAACACGCGGCAAATTTGTCAGTCATGCAGCTAAAACAGGCCTTTCGTAATATTTCAAAT
The DNA here is from genome assembly GCF_018296145.1 of Oncorhynchus tshawytscha. Taxonomy (NCBI): domain Eukaryota; kingdom Metazoa; phylum Chordata; class Actinopteri; order Salmoniformes; family Salmonidae; genus Oncorhynchus; species Oncorhynchus tshawytscha. The sequence continues at coordinate 59,713,692 of NC_056437.1, read as the reverse complement.
ACGATCTCGACGAAAATACAGGTTGGAAAGCAAATGGATCCTGCTAAAAAAGAGAAGACTATTCTGTCTGTAGGCTACCATGTTAATGAACGAACAGCATTTTTTTTTACCAAGTAAGACAAGAGAGAGCTTTTGGCACGAGGGCATCGGCCATCGTCGGTGAGTGAGTTGAGCGTCATTGAGTGAGTCAGTGAAACTGGAAAGCTTTTTTAGGACTATAATTTCCTCCTCATATTGTACAATATGTTTGTCTCCACACACCTAGGTCTAGGCTATTGATGTATTGAAGACAAGGTCGTTTTTATTGATCTCAGATTCATATTTTTGTTCGTTTCAAAATAGCCTGTCATTTTGATCGTTTGTGAGGTATTAAAACATATTCTTCTAAAGTCTCCAGTTATCTAAAAGTATGTAGAATGGCATGAAATCCGTTTGCAAAAGGCCACATTTTCCCGAAACCCCATGTGTACAACTTCTGCAAGCGCCTTTACCTTACTGATCTATGACAATACGCAAAAGCATGTTAATGCATGCAATGCTTTATTATAAAGGGGATTTTATTTTCTCGCATTCTGGTACCTCAGAGCACCCTGGGTCACCCCGTCTCTGGCTAACTTTGTGTTCCATGTGTCCAGCACCTTCAAATGTACAAATTAAGCACTGGGCTAGACTACATGCCTTAGCCTACATTCTTTCCTCAACTGTTGCTTAGGCCTATTAGTGTCCTAGCACCGGTGCTATACATATAAATATAGGCTACATCTTTTTGTTACATTTCAGGGTTAGATCAAATAACAGAGTGATAAAGGGGAGCTCAGTCAGTGCTTTTCTCGAGGCTGCAGTGGAGACAACTACAGGTCTGCAAACCATTGAAACAACATGAAGGGTTGTCGTTCTGTACTGCAAACATCCAAGAGGGTTAGGGCCAACAGGGAAGGGGTAGGGAACGAATTAGGACGGTCTGTTCCTGAGCACTGTTTCTGCGTCGCAAATGGCACCCTATTCATAGTGCACTACTTTTGACCAGAGCACTATGGGCCCGAAATAGGGAATATGATGCCATTTGGGAGTCAACCCATCACTCCTGAAGAACTTGTAAAAGAGACTGGTGTGTACGTCCACTCTTTATTGGGACATAGAACAAAACTGGCTATAGCCCTGCCCACATATAGTTCTGATTATCTTCAACCTGACCTTTGACATTGTTCTCTTTCTGTGATCTGTGTTTGTTTGTGTGTGTGCACGCGCCTGTACACGTGCATGTACGTGCATGTGCGGTGCCAATGTTTCCTAAAACACTGTCTAACACTGTCTATTTATAACCTGTCTGGCTGCAGGATAGTTCTAGTCCTTGTCCCAGGGTTTCCACTGTTCTGTTACCACACTACCCCCCCCCCCGCACACACACACACAAATACACACACTGTTACCACACAGAGTCCTCATCCTCTCTGCCAGCCATTAGTGCCCACTTCCCCTGTCCCCCTGGGCACCATGCCCCAGCCTGTCTGCCGGAGACACCCACTACTCTGAGGGCAGTGTGTGTGTGTGTGTGTGTGTGCGTGTGTTTCCGTGTGTGTGTGTGTGCATGCATGCTACAGGCTCTGACCGGGATGAGAGGGAGCGAGAGATATAGATTGATAGAGAAAAGGGGAGACTGGGACTGAAAGGGGGGTGATAGAAGGTGAAAGGGAGAGATAGGGACAGAGCTAGTTAGGGGAAAGGTGAGGTAAAGATTAAACTAACAGAATGAAAGAGAGACACAGAGATGCCAGAGGTGGAAGGGAGAGAGAGGTCGGCGGTATCCTTGAAAAGCGAAGACCCAGCTCTTTAAAAATGAGATACAGGGTTGTCTTGACTGGCTGGTGTTGTGTCCCAAATGGCATCCTATTCACTACACAGTGGGCTACTTTTCACCAAAGTCCTATGGGCCCTGGTTAAAAGTGGTGCACTATATTGGGAAAAGCGTGCTATTTGGGACACATCCTGTGTATACCAGGTGTCAGCAGATACATAAGGGAACATGCCACAAGCTCTACCGGCTGCATGCAAACACCCAGAACCCAGTGAAGAGAGAGCGAGGGAGAGAGATCAAGATAAACAGTGTATTCAGATATTATTCAGACCCCTTGATTTATTCCACATATAGTTACGTTACAGCCTTATACTAAAATGGATTAAATTGTTTTTCCCCCCTCATCAATCTACATACTATTAATACCCCATAATGACAAAGAAAAAACTTTTTATTTCAAAAAAATAAATAAATAAATGAAATATCACATTTACATAAATATTCAGACCCTTTACTCAATACTTTGTTGAAGCACCTTTGGCAGCAATTACAGCCTCGAGACTTCTTGGGTATGACGCTACAAGCTTTGCACATCTGTATTTGGAGGGTTTCTCCCATTCTTCTCTGCAGATCCTCTCAAGCTCTGTCAGGTTGGATGGGGAGTGTCGCTACACAGCTATTTTCAGGTCTCTCCAGAGATGTTCGATCGGGTTAAAGTCTGAGCTCTGGCCACTCAAGGACATTCAGAGACTTGTCCCAAAGCCACTCCTGCATTGCCTTGGCTTTGTTCTTAGGGTCGCTGTCCTGTTGGAAGGTGAACCTTCGCCCCCAGTCTGAGGAGCTGAGCGCTCTTGAGCAGATTTTCATCAAGGATCTCTCTGTCCTTTGCTCCGTTCATCTTTCCCTCGAACCCTGACCAGTCTCCCAGTCCCTGCCACTGAAAAACATCCCCACAGCATGGTTGCTGCCACCACCATGCTTCACTGTAGGGATGGTGCCAGGTTTCCTCCAGACATGACGCTTGGCAATTCAGGCCAAATAGTTCAATTTAGTTTTCTCATGGTCTGAGAGTCTTTTGGTGCCTTTTGGCAATCTCCAAGCGGGCTGTCATGTGCCTTCCGTCTGAGTGGCTTCCGTCTGGCCACTCTACCATTAAGGCCTGATTGGTGGAGTGCTGCAGAGATGGTCTTCCTTCTTGAAGGTTCTCCCATCTCCACAGAGGAATTCTGGAGCTCTATCAGAGTGACCATCGGGTTCTTGGTCACCTCCCTGACCAAGGACTTTCTCCCCCGATTTCTCAATTTGGCTGGGCGGCCAGCTCTAGGAAGACTCTTAATTTGTGGTACTTTTTACCCCTTTTTCATGATATTTAATTGGTAGTTACAGTCTTGCCCCATCGCTGCAATTCCCGTACAGACTCGGGAGAGGCCAAGGTCAAGAGCCATGTGTCCTCCGAAACACAACGCCGCCAAGCCGCACTGCTTCTTGACACACTGCTCGCTTAACCCGGAAGCCAGCCGCACCAATGTATCAGAGGAAACACCGTACAGCTGGCAACCGAAGTCAGCATGCATGCACCTGGCCTGCCACAAGAAATCGCTAGAGTGCGATGGGACATGGACATCCCAGCCAGCCAAACCCTCCCCTAACCCGGACAATGTTGGGCCAATTGTGCACCGCCTCATGGGTCTCCCGGTCGCAGCCAGCTGCGCCACAGCCCGGGTTCGAACCCGGATCCGTAGTGACGCCTTAGACCACCGCGCCACTCGGGAGGCATGTGTAGATTGATGAGGAAAAATGTGATTTAAAGGCTAACAAAATGTGGAAAAAGTCAAAGGGTCTGAATACTTTCCAAATGCACTGTAGGGTGTGATATATAGGGAGGGAGGGCAGGAGAGAGAGATATAGAGATAGGGAGGGCGGGCGGGAGAGAGATGTATAGAGATAGGGAGGGTGGGAGAGAGATATATAGAGGGAGGGAGGGAAAGAGAGAGCTTATAAATGTTTGAGCAGTGTTCTTCTGCTGCTCTCCTCACACCTCTGAAGCAGTCTATAAAGCCACAATCATTAATCCTTACTTCCAGCCAAACGGCAGCTCCGCCCGCCACTTGTTTCACTATAATGCTGAGGGATGGGCGGTAAATATTCAGCGGTAAATATTGCAGATTGTACATTTAAGTGGGACCCTCCCTGCTGATTTTCTCTCCACAACCCCTAACCTCCCTGAAGAACTTTCTCCTCTTCCCTCAAAATCCAAAGCATGTGGTTTTCTCCCCCTTATCTCTCTCTACTCCTCTCTTTGCCTTCCCTCTCTCTCTATTTGTCCCTCTCGCTCTCTCTACCCCCTCTCCCCCCTCTCTCTCTCCACCACCCCCTCTCTCCATCCATCTCTCTCTTCCTTCACCCTTGTGTATCTTCATCCAGTGAATATTTAATTGTGGTTGGTCAGGGCTTTATTCATAGATCGGCCTCTAATGAGTTATTCATAAATATGAAAAAATATATATATATGCATATTTAATGCATTATGATGCATATCCCGTGTGGTCCTATGCGACTCAGTTGGTAGAGCATGGCACTCCCCCTGATTCCTGCAGGGGGACCAGTACGAAAAAGTCAGAAAATGTATGCACTCACTACTGTAAGTTGCTCTGGATAATAATGTCTGCCCAATGACTAAAATGTAAAAAATATAATTTATTCATGGTGGCAGCACTGCAACCGGCCACCCATGCCAGTAGCATCTCTGTTGGTCTAAAGTATCCGAATGGCAGACTGGCATTTTCAGGAATATTCAGCCTTGGAAGATCCGTTACAGAAACAGGACAGCGGCAGAGATTGTCATTGTCACCACTAACTAAGTCACTCGTTGCTGACATAGAATGTGTGTGTGTTTTTTTTTTCATTTTTTACCAGACGTCCATCACAAGGATAGTAAAACATGGATCATTCAGAGAAGTGGGGGCTTCTTTTTTTTCACACAAGGAAAAAGGCTATTTTAGGTTTTAGGGTTACAATTAGGGTTCGGTTTAGTTTCAGGGTTTTGGGTTAAGGTTAGAGTTAGGTTATGGGTTCGTTTTAGGAAAAAATTGATTTTGAAGGGGAATCCATTTTTGGATAGTAAAACTTTGATGTATTGTTGGGAGCAATGACACATCATGAAGAGTTTACACTCACTGGGGGGTTTCCACTCCAGAGGAGAATAGTGGGGAGGGTTATCCTCCTGATAAAATGGTGCGATTAAAGCGTCAATCAGCAATTAGTGCATTTTTTACTGTTAAATTAATTATATATACAAGGGTTGAATCTACCAAATTGCAAGGCCCTCCCGGTTATCCCGGGTATTCCCGTTCAAATCGGAAATGGTAGGCATATTTAAAAGCATATAGGTCTACCAGAGAAGAAAATGTACCACTGTAAATGGATTAATATAGGCTTCAAAGGAATCGAACGGTTTCTTGTTGAATTTGCTGCAATTTAATCAACTAAACGTTCTCTCAAAGTCACCACACTGTTTCGTTGATGTAGCCTAGTTTTAATGCCCTATGAATTACTGTTGGCCGACTGTTAAAATATGAATTATTACAGCCTAGTGAAAATTACAATCGTTTTAGCCTACCTTTGACGGTTTTCTTTCCCATCGTTCACCTGGCTATCAGGGGAATTTGTAAAGGTTGTGGCTGTTTTTACTTTACGATAACACGTTTTTTTTGTGGCATATCCGACGCTGCGCTAGATTCAGCACCATGGATAGCGCCGCGGTGCAGCGTTTGGGCCGCAGTTCATATTTCGGACAGCCAGAGCCACACAGCTAAAGTTAGGGTATTTGTGAATGTGAGTTGGAGATTGCCTAACTGCGTCGAGGGGTCACGTGTAGCCTACACATGATAGTCGTCAATGCATTTTATAGAAGTCATGCACGTAAGCAGTGTTTTCTGTTTTCTATTGGAGACTTCATGTTGAGTAGGACTAGCATAAATTTGGTAGGCTGTTGTGATGACGGGTCTAATGTATGAATGAAGCCAGATAGTTGATATGTCCATTTCCACATGTTTTGTATTTTTGCATTAGTGCGCCATAGAAATTGTAAGCCTATATTATTGGTCCAGATACCACTAATTATTTTTATCGGGGAATGGGCAGGAGCTTGATCGAGAAATCTCGGTATCCAGTTCTTCCATCCTAATATATAACCATTGATTCTTGAAGAATATAATTTCTAAAAGCCTCTGAGGTAGCCTAACTTCGACTGTCGTGCGGTAGACTACCCCATTATAAACCAAAATATAAGCTTGTTTTACTCGATTGTTTGCTAACATTGTAGCCATTGAAGGGGAACAGAAGTGCCATAAAAGCCTGGACCTCTTGTCAGAGAGAGGTCCATAATGCAATCACATACTGCTACTACACTAATGAAACGAGTCATGTCAACCTTTTTTTCTGCTCACTAATTGCGGTCACTTCCTGTGACCTCTGCTCTGCCCTGTTCCCACAAGGAAACAAATCACCATCCGCAGCAAATATGTATTTGCTTAGTTACCATGTCCTGGTTTTGGTTTGCATAATGCTCATCCATGGGCTGTGGGTGGTGGTGGTGCTAAATTTGTACTGGGGGGTCAAATAAGGTTGGAAAACCTCTGCGAGGTTCAACACTTAGTGTGTGTGTCTATGCATATGCGTGTGTGTGCGTGCGTGAGAGAGAGAGAGCTCTTACTGAACTGTATGCAGGGAACACTTAAAACGGTAATAACGATTTAGTGGGAGTTCACAGGAACAGATGAAAGGGGGCTGTTGACGAAAGAGCATCTTCAGGGTACATCCTTGGTCAAAAGTAGTGCACGTTAAAGGGAATAGGGTGCCATTTGGGATGCACCCTCGGAGACAAGAGGAGGCTGCTCTGCTCCACTGCCAAGATCCATTTGAGTGATTCAGCAGAAAATCTGCCTGATTCTCAGGCAGTGCATCTGTGAGGATGTGATTCCCCCATTAAAGGGGAAATCTGCAGTTCAAGCGATAAGAAAGGGCCACCCTGCCAGGGTTTTGCAAAAAATAATAAATAATAATGAATGTACCAATCGCAGATTCCCCCATTTACTCATCATAAGGTTCCTGATTGTCTTCTTTTTTCATCTTCTCTGACACAAACAAGCCATGCACCGGGCCTGTAAAACCAATGATTGGCAACCTCTAGTCGATGGCTCTCTAGAGATTTCCTAAGACCTACTAAAAAGTATTGAGTCTCCTATTACTGCACCATGTGCACCGCGAGCCAGTAATACCTCTCTACAGTACTCCAAGCCAGTCCAAGGTGTCAGTTTGTCATTCCCTAAGACCTACTAAAATTCCCTATTCCCATTTATAAAACTTGTTCAAGAAACCAAACACTTATTAAGGTGAAGAAAGAGTTCAAAGTGCTTGGAGAGAGAGAGAGAGAGAGGGAGGAGACGGAGAGCGAGAGAGAGAACAGAAGGGGGAATGAGTCCGGACTGGGTGTGTTCAGTTCTGTCAGAGTTGTGACATGAGGATAGCTTCTTTAGCCTGGCTGGATGGTGAATGATGGTTCAACCAGGGTTGCGTATGCAGGGAACCCTATTCCCTACATAGTTCACTACTTTTGATAGGGTGCCATTTGGGATGCAAGCCAGGGTTGCAATGCCAGGTTACTGCAGGTGAGTATGTAAAAGAGGAGGGGACGTATGGATGCAGTAGTGCACTCTAGATCCCTGATTTTGTGCAAACTGTTGCTAGATCTATTTATTTCCCTAACCTGCTTGCTCTGCAGAGTAGCCCTGCTTTTAAGCCTATAGGAAAGATGCTGCATCAATGCGACATAGCAGTAGCAAGTGCCCAACACTGCACTGAGTTAGGGCTCCTCCATGTGGATTGAGGGGGTATTGCAGGCAGTCTCTGTCTACATGCTGTTATCCACATTAAACAGTGCATTTGGAAAGTATTCGGACCCCCTGACTTTTTCCACATTTTGTTACAGCCTTATTCTAAAATGGATTTAAAAAAAAAATTCACTCATCAATCTATCTACACAAAATACCCCATAATGACAAAGCAAAAACAGTTTCTTTTTTTTTTGCAAATGTATATAAAATAAAGAACTGAAATATTACATTTACATAAGTATTCAGATAATTTACTCAGTACTTTCTTGATGCACCTTTGGCAACAATTACAGCCTCGAGTCTTCTTGGGTATGACGCTACAAGCTTGGCAAACCTGTATTTGGGGAATTTCTCCCATTCTTCTCTGCAGATCCTCTCAAGTTCTGTCAGGTTGGATGGGGAGCATTGCTGCACAGCTACTTTCAAGTCTCTCCAAAGATGTTTGATCGGGTTCAAGTCTGGGCTCTGGCTGGGCCACTCAAGGACATTCAGAGACTTGTCCCGAAGCCACTCCTGCATTGTCTTGGTTGTGTGTTTAGGATCGTTGTCATGTTGGAAGGATATCCTATAGAGCATGTTTTCATCAAGGATATCTCTGTACTTTGCTCCATTCATCTTTCACTCGATCCTGACTAGTCCTTCCTTTCCCTGCTGTTGAAAAACATCCCACAGCTTTTACTGAGGAATGGTTTCTATCTGGTTACTCTACCATAAATGCTGTGCCTCGATACAATCCTGTATGGGTAAATCCTTCAACCTCTTGGCTTGTTTTTTGCTCTGACATGCACTGTCAACTTTGGGACCTTATAGAGACAGGTGTGTGACTTTCCAAATAATGTCCAATGAATCGAATTTACAACAGGTGGACTCCAATCAAGTTGTAGAAACATCTCAAGGATGATCAATGCAAACAGGATACACCTGAGCTCAATTTCGAGTCTCATAGCAAAGTGTCTGAATACTTATGTACTACATTTGTAATACATTTGCTAAAATTTCAAAAAACCTGTTTTCACTTTGTCATTATGGGATATTGTGTGTAGATTGATAAGGGAAAACATTTATTTGATCAATTTTAGAATAAGGCTGTAATGTAACAAAATGTGGAAAAAGGGGTCTTAATACTTTCCGAATGCACTGTAAATAAATGAAAGGGTGTGAGAGTATGAAGGCTCCGCAAACAGCCAAGTACTGACTACAGCACTTCTCTCTAATTGGGGTGAGACTCTTCTATCCTGGTCCCCGATCTCTTTGTGCAGTTTTGCCAAATCTTGCTGTGTTGGCAAGACAGCACAAACATATCTTGGTCCAGGCTTGCTATTGCTGCATTCTGGAAATAAAACAGCTCCAGACCAGAACAATATGTACACAGAGGGAGAGAACTGTTGCTGTGTGATCTCAGACAGCCATTTCTTTTGATCGTTGTTTGATAGATATTGCCTGTGGTCTCATTTCAAGCTGAGCCGTCAGTTCAGACCCTATACAAGGAAAGGCATTGCTACAGGGTTTTGAAGAAAATGCTTTTAAATTTTTTTATTCTATGCAATAATAACATTAATGATGATCACTTAATAACCACAATTTGTAGAATAAAATGATGTACAGTTGAAGTCTGAAGTTTACATACACTTAGGTTGGAGTCATTAAAATTCGTTTTTCAACCACTCCACAAATGTCTAGTTAAAACTTCTTAGGGCTGCAATCCCATTAAAGGGATTGATATGACAACAACCAGTGAAAGTGCAGAGCGCCAAATTCAAACAACAGAAATCTCATAATACATGTATCTTATACCATTTTAAAGGTAATCTTGTTGTTAATCCCACCAAAGTGTCCGATTTCAAATAGGCTTTACAGCGAAATCACCATAAACGATTATGTTATGTCACCGCCAAGTCACAGAAAAATTCAGACATTTTTCCAGCCAAAGAGAGGAGTCACAAAAAGCACAAATAGAGATAAAATTAATCACTAACCTTTGATGATCTTCATCAGATGACACTCATAGGACTTCATGTTACACAATACATATATGTTTTGTTCAATAAAGTGCATATCTATATTTAAAAAATCTCAGTATACATTGGCGCGTTACGTTCACTAGTTCGAAAAACATCCTGTGATATTGCAGAGAGCCACATCATTTTACAGAAATACTCATTATAAATGTTGATGAAAATACAATTGTTAGACATGGAAATATAGATACATTTCTCCTTAATGCAGCCACTGTGTCAGATATTTTAAAAACTTTACGGAAAAAGCAAAGCATGCAATAATCTGAGTACAGCTTTCAGACAACAAAGCAGCCAAAAAGATATCCGCCATATTGGGTAGTCAACAGAAGTCAGAAATAGCATTATAAATATTCACTTACCTTTGATGATCTTCATCAGAATGCACTCCCAGGAATCCCAGTTCCACATTAAATGTTTGATGTAGTTCGATAATATCCATCATTTATGTCCAAAGAGCTACTTTTGTGAGCACGTTTGGTAAACAAACCCAAAGTCATGAAGCGTGTTCCCTAGTTCCGTCACTGTCCGTAGAAACTTGTCAATCTAAGTATAGAATCAATCTTTAGGATGTTTTTAACATAAAATGTCAATAATGTTCCAACCCGGAGAATTCCTATGTCTGTAGAAAAGCAATGGAACGAGAGCTAACTCTCTCGTGACCGCGCCTCAGAGCCTGTGGCACTCTGCCAGACACCTGGCTCAAACAGCCCTTATGAGCCTCCACTTCACAGCAGAATCATCAAAGTTTCTAAAGATGGTTGACATCTAGTGGAAGCCTTAGGAAGTGCAACATAACCAATATCCCACTGTGTATTTAATAGAGGCTGGGTTGAAAATTGACCAACCTCAGATTTCCCACTTCCTGTTTGGATTTCTTCTCAGGTTCTTGCCTGCCCTATGAGTTATGTTATACTCACAGACATCATTCAAACAGTTTTACAAACTTCAGAGTGATTTCTATCCAATACTAATAATAATATGCATATATTAGCAACTGGGACTGAGGAGCAGGCTGTTTACTCTGGGCACCTTTTATCCAAGCTACTCAATACTATCCCTGCAGCCATAAGAAGTTACATTAACAAACTATAGTTTTGGCAAGTGGGTTAGGACATCTACTTTGTGTATGACACAAGTCATTTTTCCAACTATTGTTCACAGACAGATTATTTAACTTATAATTCACTGTATCACAATTCCAGTGGGTCAGATGTTTACATACACTAAGTTAACTGTGCCTTTAAACAGCTTGGAAAATTCCAGAAAATGATGTCATGGCTTTAGAAGATTCTGATAGGCTAATTGACATAATTTGAGTCCATTGGAGGTGCACCTGTGGATGTATTTCAAGGCCTACCTTCAAACTCAGTGCCTCTTTGCTTGACATCATGGGAAAATCAAAATAAATCAGCCAAGACCTCAGAAAAAAAATTGTAGACCTCCACAAGTCTGGTTCATCCTTGGGAGCAATTTCAAACGCCCGAAGGTACCACGTTCATCTGTACAAACAATAGTACGCAAGTATAAACACCATGGGACCACACAGCCGTCATACCACTCAGGAAGGATGCGCGTTCTGTCTCCTAGAGATAAACGTACTTTGGTGTGAAAAGTGCAAATCAATCCCAGAACAACTTCAAAGGGTCTTGTCAAAGGCTGCTCAACAGGGAAGAAGTCACTACTCCAAAACCGCCATAAAAAGGCCAGACTACGGTTTGCAACTGCACATTGGGACAAAGATCATACTTTTTGGAGAAATGTCCTCTGGTCTGATGAAACAAAAATAGAACTGTTTGGCCATAATGACCATCGTTAAGTTTGGAGGAAAAAGGGGGAGCCTTGCAAGCCAAAGAACACCATCCCAACCATGAAGCACGGGGATGGCAGCATCATGTTGTGGGGGTGCTTTGCTGCAGGAGGGACTGGTGCCCTTCACAAAATAAATGGCATCATGAGGTAGGAAAATTATGTGGATATATTGAAGCAACATCTCAAGACGTCAGTCAGGTCAAGTTAAAGCTTGGTCGCAAATGGGTCTTCCAAATGGACAATGACCCCAAGCATACTTCCAAAGTTGTTTCAAAATGGCTTAAGGACAACAAAGTCAAGGTATTGGAGTGGCCATCACAAAGTCCTGACCTCAGTCCTATAGAAAATTTGTGGGCAGAACTGAAAAAGTGTGCTTGAGAAAGGAGGCCTACAAACCCGACTCAGTTACACCAGCTCTGTCAGGAGGAATGGGCCAACATTCACCCAACTTATTGTGGGAAGCTTGTGGAAGGCTACCCAAAACGTTTGACCCATGATAAACAATTTAAAGGCAATTCTACCAAATACAAATTTAGTGTATGTAAACTTCTGACCCACTGGGAATGTGATGAAATAAATAAAAGCTGAAATAAATCATTCTCTCTACTATTATTGACATTTCACAGTCTTCAAATAAAGTGGTGATCCTAACTGACCTAAAACAGGGAATTTTTCATGGATTAAATGTCAGGAATTGTGAAAAACTGAGTTTAAATGTATTTGGCTAAGGTGTATGTAAACTTCCGACTTCAACTGTATGTACAAAAATATCACAAAATTAAGCACATAATATAAGACTGTGTGTCCACTGATGTATTCAGAGAAAATCATCTCAGTCACTGGTTTATAGCAAGATAGGCACAGGCACACACACAGTAGTTGATAGTGTGACTAAACACATAAAAACTGTTTCCTGAGCGAACAGCAACTATTCCCTGCAGGGGAGAAATGTGGCCCTATACAGTTTTACACATTGGATACCTCCCAAATGGGACGCTATTCCATATATACTGCACTACTTTTGACTTGAGCCTATGGTCAAAAGTAGTGCACAGCACTACACTCTTAGAAAAAAGGGTTCTTCGGCTGTCCCCATAGAAGAACCCTTTGAAGAACCCTTTTGGGTTCCATGTAGAACCCTCTGTGGAAGGGGGGACAGCCAAAGAACCATTTTAGGTTCTAGATAGCACCCTTTTTTCGAAGAGTGTACATAAGGAATAGGGTGCCATTTGAGACGCAGACATAATCAATGTGCCTCTGCCACTAGCGCTGATGGATAGCGCTGTTGGATAGCGCTGATGGATAGCGCTGTGCAGTATCTACAGTGGGGCAAAAAAGTATTTAGTCAACCACCACTGGTGCAACTTCTCCCACTTAAAAAGATGAGAGATGCCTGTCATTTTCATCATAGGTACACTTCAACTATGACAGACAAAATGAGAAAAAAAAATCCAGAAAATCACATTGTAAGATTTTTAATGAATTTATTTGCAAATTATGGTGGAAAATAAGTATTTGGTCAATAACAAAAGTTTATCTCAATACTTTGTTATATACCCTTTGTTGTCAATGACAGAGGTCAAACGTTTTCTGTAAGTCTTCACAAGGTTTTCACACACTGTTGCTGGTATTTTGGCCCATTCCTCCATGCAGTTCTCCTCTAGAGCAGTGATGTTTTGGGGCTGTTGCTGGGCAACACGGACTTTCAACTCCCTCCAAAGATTTTCTATGGGGTTGAGATCTGGAGACTGGCTACGCCACTCCAGGACCTTGAAATGCTTCTTACTAAGCCACTCCTTCGTTTCCCGGGCGGTGTGTTAGGGATCATTGTCATGCTGAAAGACCCAGCCACGTTTCATCTTCAATGCCCTTGCTGATGGAAGGAGGTTTTCACTCAAAATCTCACGATACATGGCCCCATTCATTCTTTCCTTTACACGGATCAGTCGTCCTGGTCTCTTTGCAGAAAAACAGCCCCAAAGCATGATGTTTCCACCCCCATGCTTCACAGTAGGTATGGTGTTCTTTGGATGCAACTCAGCATTCTTTGTCCTCCAAACACGACGAGTTGAGTTTTTACCAAAAAGTTATATTTTGGTTTCATCTGACCATATGACATTCTCCCAATCTTCTTCTGGATCATTCAAATGCTCTCTAGCAAACTTCAGACGGGCCTGGACATGTACTGGCTTAAGCAGGGGGACACGTCTGGCACTGCAGGATTTGAGTCCCTGGCGGCGTAGTGTGTTACTGATGGTAGGCTTTGTTACTTTGGTCCCAGCTCTCTGCAGGTCATTCACTAGGTCCCTCCGTGTGGTTCTGGGATTTTTGCTCACCGTTCTTGTGATCATTTTGACCCCACGGGGTGAGATCTTGTGTGGAGCCCCAGATCGAGGGAGATTATCAGTGGTCTTGTATGTCTTCCACTTCCTAATAATTGCTCCCACAGTTGATTTCTTCAAACCAAGCTGCTTACCTATTGCAGATTCAGTCTTCCCAGCCTGGTGCAGGTCTACAATTTTGTTACTGGTGTCCTTTGACAGCTCTTTGGTCTTGGCCATAGTGGAGTTTGGAGTGTGACTGTTTGAGGTTGTGGACAGGTGTGTTTTATACTGATAACAAGTTCAAACAGGTGCCATTAATACAGGTAACAAGTGGAGGACAGAGGAGCCTCTTAAAGAAGAAGTTACAGGTCTGTGAGAGCCAGAAATCTTGCTTGTTTGTAGGTGACCAAATACTTATTTTCCACCATAATTTGCAATTAAATTCATAAAAAATCCTACAATGTGATTTTCTGGATTTTTTTTCTAATTTTGTCTGTCATAGTTTAAGTGTACCTATGATGAAAATTACAGGCCTCATCTTTTTAAGTGGGAGAACTTGCACAATTGGTGGCTGACTAAATAGTTTTTTGCCCCACTGTATAAGAAGCAAAACTATACATTACACACACACACCTTGATTAACAAATGTTCTCTTGCTCCTGGGGTTGCTTGCCAGACACTGAAATACGGAGCCTGTAATGTATCACTGGGAACTGAGGCACAGTCCCAAATCGATCCTTAAGCACAATGCCCTATGCCCTTGTGGTGGAAGTTTGATCATATTACTTATACCAATCAAATCCTCTCAGATCTCTTCAAGTGCATAGGGTGTAGGGCTTAGGGTTCATTTGGGATTGGCCTTCAGTTATTTCCACAACCACTAAAAGATATCAGAAAGGCATACATACAGTGACGAAAGTTATAATAATGACTTTAATACCAAATAAAACATACAAGACATTACTAAAAGCAGCTTATTGACATTTTGAAACAAAGAAAGCAACAACACAAACACAAAGCATTATTATCATTAATAATACTCCTCTGTAGTTACCATTTTAGCAATACATTGTCAATATTCTACAGTCCCTATGTCTTAGTGGTAAATATGCATTTGTTTGTCTATATTCTCCTGACCACTACATCATCCAACACTTTTATCTTCATACAGTTCAGATAGACAGAATAAAGACAAAAGATATGATGAATATAACAAAATTATGAAGTGCCTCAGACAACTGATTGCCATAAACAACTGGTTGAGATGAGTGTAGGCCTACACCCTATAAACATGCATGGTACCACATACACCTAAAAAGTACACTTATTCTAAAGGCCTGGTGTTGCCATGCCAATACAAAATAACTTTCCCAGACACTTGTTATGTTATGCATGTTATTATGAATTAACAACTATTTTGAATTTAATGCTGCTGCTTCGCGTGTATCTATGTATATGTTAATTATCCTGATCATATTGGCACACATTTAATAAAAGGTGTCTGTCTTTTGAACCTATATACAGATCTACTATGCTATAGCACAACTAATAGGTTACATCCAAATTGAAAGTGTTTTTTTTCCTTTAAATTAAATGTGTAAAGTGTAAATCGTATTTTATTTCACAAAATCCCTCAGATAAGACAAACCCTCACATAAGACATGGACATGAGTTCTGGGACAATAGGCTAGCTGTTGTTGGCTTTGCCCTACATGCCATAGTAACGCATGACTGGCTTATCTAAACTCATAAAATGAAATCTTATCTTTAAATAATTAAACCACTGCAATATCAATAGTGATATGTTAGCAAAGAAAATAAAGTGTCTGTTGTACAAATTAGCAAACTAAATGGTACAATATTCCATAGAAGGAAGCTCAGAGAGACAACTGTCTAGTCCAGGCGTTGTTTGTAGTGGGTAAAAGTAAGTGTCCGGCCATTGTGGGTGTGGGGTTGGTTGCCATAGGGGGGGCACATCACTACTCCATTCAGCGCAGGGTATTAGTGGGCATGCAGTCACACAGGGCTCGCCTCTCTGCCCTCAACACCAGAGTCTCAGTCTAGGAGGAAACAAAAGCAATGCCATGTTAGGGAGTACTAGGCGGAGTAAACTTTTTAAACTAGGCTAAGACTTGTAGAGGAACTTTACAGGTAGGTATACAGCAGGCCAGGGTATAGATGTGGTGAAAAGGTCCATCGAACTCAACCAAAACATTGTAATTGCCATGGCAACATGTGCAGGAAAGATCCCAAATCTCCTTATTTCAACACAGAAAAAATAGCTTACATTTAGGCTATTGTTTATGTGTGTATTTCACCAGAGGTGCAACTTTCACTGGGGACAAAGGGGAGATGTCCCCCCAACATTCTGATATTGCATTTTTTGTACTGGTTTTATCATTGGAGTGTGATACAAAACGAGGTACGGGTGTGCTTTAGGACCATGTGGATGTCTCCGAGTGGTCAGGTAGGCTGTTTGGAGTGTTTAGTTGACTGGATAAAAAAATGTATATGTCCCCCCCACTTCTAAAATCAAAGTTGCGCCCCCTGTATTTCACACTATGTTGAGGTAGAAACTGGAGTATAATGCTTGTATGGATGTCAACCCCAACAAATGTTCATGTCATCTTAACCAATAAACTGTATTACAGTTAAAAATGACTGGACTACCACCACGGATTTCTGAACGCTAGCTATGCTAACCAGTTTATACGAACAGGAGTTAGCATTTAGCAGTCACTTCTTCTAAACCTGAAAAGGGACAACTTCTAAATGTTATGCAGCGAAAACTTCCAAATATATCCAAATCGGACTTAAGTAACCACATTGTGGGTCTGTTACAATACATAAATCATGATGGATTTGACAAATATCCACTTAGTTAGATCAAAATTGTCAAATGTGTGCTAATCTGGTCAATGGAACGGTCCTCGTTCCATTGACCCCTTTACTGCATCTATAGGGAGCAACTCAGTACTATCCCAGACATAACCAGTGCTTGAAGTGGAATGAAATAGGTGTTGGTACTCATTTTAGGTGCTGGTACTCATTTTAGGTGCTGGTACACAGTGGGGTAGTTGGGGCATTGTGTATACTCACATCTTAATAATATGAATCTGTCAGCAAGTGCACACAACTCTCAACCAGGAGCATCACAGAAAAACGACATCGGTAGCCCGTAGATGGTAGGAAAGGCATTTCAACTTATACCAGGAAATGCTAATTAACCACATAAGGAGACCATTTTGAGGTCTGGGAAAAATAAAACGGAAATATTCTGGGAGGGTTTAGATGCCCATTAATTCAATTGTGCACCTAGCATGAGACCTTTTGGCTAACAGTGTTGCTGTACTATACAATGTAGACCTACAGTGTACGTGATGGCAGAGTTTGAAAAACAAATGCATTCCCGATTCATCATCATATCATTCTACCAGGTAGACCTACTTTGCAGTCTACATTTAATTTGGAAGGTTTTGTGAAAGCCTTGAGAAATGTTCAAACACCGCATGATGACTGAATTGCGCATCGCAAAGATTCAAATAAGACTTCGGACCAAACTTTTGCAATAACTTCTTTGCTTACCCATTGTTGCCTTAAAGCATCGTTGTTTTTCTATTTAAAAAAAAAAAAGTGTGATTGAGAGTGAAAACCTGAAAAAAACTATAGGAAAACATATACTTTTTCACACATTTCCTTCGCCAGGCGGGCTGTTTTTTGTGTGTCAAATTAGAGTATACCCACTTCTCCAGGCACCACTACACCACTGCTGGTACTTATCATATATTAAAGGCAATACAATATTCTTTAACAGGTGCCAGTTCTCAATCAATAGAAAATCAAAGGTGGACAACTACGGCCCACTTCAAGCATTAAGTGTAACAATGTGTAAATACAATAGTTAGTAAATTGATGTAGTTCTGCCCATGAGCTGTTCTTCTCTAGTAATGTTCTGTATTATGTCATATTTTGTGTGGACCCCAGGAAGAGTAACTGCTGCTTACGCAACAGCTAATGGGGATCCTAATAAAATGACACGCTGTAACATAAAGTGTAACTGAAAAGAAAGGGATCGCAACTGTTACCCGGGCATCAAGGTTGAAAGCAGTCTTCTTAAGGTCTTGTAGTGCCCTCTGCATGAATTCAAATGCATGACAGTCCACACAGGGACGACCTGCAAGACAACGTGACAAAATATAAAAACTGTGTTCATTTTGATTCATTATAGGCTACTGCATTAGTGAAAACAAAAACAATATTTTAAGACGTTTATATTTACAATCAATACCTATCTGCTGATACACTTCCTCAATTGCTGTTGTCAATTGGTATAACCTATCGATTAGGCAATCAATCATAATTGATTGTGTTTGGGCCTAGAATTTCAAAAAAATCTTTATACACCTAGACAATTGTCATCCACACTACAATAACAGCCGCTCATTGTGTATAATCGCAAATGCAACAAAGACAATATATTAAATAAAACCACTTACTTTCAGCAGGGATTACCGTCCCTGCCTCCTGCTCAGCATCACTTGGCCTAAAACACAAGAGCTGCACCGCTAATAGCAGCATCACCGCTTGCAAATAGCCGCTCGATACCATACTGATGCTCGGTGCAAGATGTCAAGAGAAAGACCTGGAAAATGGAGATGGCGAATTTTAGCATATGATTCCTTATGATATTTAATTACGTTTATAAACGAAGCATTGATAGGATATATGAAAACGATTGTAGGCTACGTTTCCACGACTAAAGAAAGCAACACCAGCATCCATAAGAACATCACAGATGCGGAGATCACGTTTTAAATGGGCCAATCTTTTTTTCATAAAGAAAAATATCGGAAATATAACTAAGAACAGTATAACATTTAATGTAGGCCTACTCACTGTGGGTGATATTTTAAAGAAAATAAAAACAATGTAGCCTGCCGAAAGACGCCCACCTCAAGACGATTCTGTTGAATATTAATTCAAAGGGCAGAAGGCGCATGCGTATAAAACCCTTTGAGGGTAGTCACTAGTTACCACAGCCACAAAACCAAAATTGGCTCTTAAAATTGTAATTAATTTAATGTTAAGCATACATTTAGCAGTGTGGTTAGGGTTTAGTTTTTGTGACTGTGGCAACTGTAAATTAGGCAAACGGATTATCCCGCCACAAATTCCGTAAAAGTAGGCCTACGCTAAATTATTTTATTCATTTAATTTATTCATCCCAAATTGAATGTTGGCCTCACTGGTTCGCTAATATTGTTCACATTTCTTCGCAGTCGCTTATTTGCATAACCTTATACAGAAATGGTTGTACAATAAATATTATCCGCACGTACACGGACCATTAATTCCTACACATTAGTGCACTCTCCAAGTCAATTTCAAGAAAAGGGTTTGTATTATTAGAATTATTTGCAAAAGGGAAGTCAGCATTCCCATTAGAGTCAAACAGCAATGATGTTACAGACGTACATCTCAAGTGTTCTGTAAATTCAATATTTTCAAAAGGCCATGTAAAATTACATTTGTTTTTTGGATAGGTAAGAGAGATGTGTGTTCCTTTGATCTCCCTCGACATGAACATGGGGTCCTTGATATGTGGAATCCTTAGGGCGACATTTAAAATGGTTTAAGGTTAGGGTTTAGTGTAAGGACGTCCCAAGGATCCACGTTAGCACTCAGCATGAACATGGTGGGTGTGTCCTAACCAACCGTTCTAAGTTTTCTTAGCTAGGTAGCCTTTTAAAATGCCCGAACTCAAAACGCTTCTTTTTCCAAGATGGCGTCGATGAAGGATAGCGATACCGGCCTGTGGCTCCATAATAAACTAGGATCAACAGACGAACTTTGGGCGCCTTCTAGTATTGCTTCACTCCTCACGGTTTCAGTTATCGACAATATACGGTTGTGTTTTTCGAGTTTGTCGCCTCCAGTAAAGCTAAAAATCTTGCTCGGGATGCTGCATCTTCCGAGGCGGACTGTTGATGAGGTGGGTACGCGAGTTGCTATATGACTGACTGAACACTAGTTAGCCACTGCTACTAGTTAGTTTAAATGGGGTTCTGCAGCATGCAGCCTTGGTCGAGTTTCTAACTAACGTTAATATTTCCTGAGTGGGAAGTATATTACACCATGTTTACAATCTAACCGTTTTCAGGGTACACTTATCTAGCTGCATATGTCTTAGACTCTTTGCTTAGGGAGACCTGTTCGG
Organism: Oncorhynchus tshawytscha; assembly: GCF_018296145.1. Lineage (NCBI taxonomy): Eukaryota > Metazoa > Chordata > Actinopteri > Salmoniformes > Salmonidae > Oncorhynchus > Oncorhynchus tshawytscha. Next base: position 59,693,635 of record NC_056437.1, on the reverse strand, counting down.
AAGAGCCAAGTGTCTACAGCCAAGAGGTAGTTAGCTAGCTAACTGTCGTTTGTTTAGGCTCATTCTGTCCAGTCTCATTTGTTTACCCAACGCACATGGATTGCTTTCACAAACCCTAAGTTAACTTAGTTAGCTGTCTAGCCTGACGTGTAACATTGAACCTGTTTGTAGTGTAGTCGTTATTTTTGTTGTTGTTGGTCGTCCGAGAAGCGTTCAAATGCTCAAAACTTCTCGGAGCTTTGTCACTCCAAGTGGATTCGCATGTCTGCCAGGCTGCTTGTGCCATTTTGGAGGGCGTAACCAGCGAGTTAGGTTACAAGTCAAAATTGGGAAACAGCCTTTAAAATGTTTTTTTTTTTTTTAAATCGTCTAATAGCTAAACGTTCTATTAACTTTGATAGTCTTGCTTCTTAACTACAACTTGTTGTAAACCAGGTGCACTACAATTTCTCGACATTGCTTTGTTTACTTATTATAGTTCTGTGATGATTAATTGATTGAATTAGCTACCTGTATACATTTATACGTGTCATTTCAATTTCATGACCATAACAAAATCTACATATCCTGTAATGCATTATCACCGTCATTCACAGTCCCTGCGGCCTACTGTTTGATCATGTATTGGGCATACATCTTTCCCATGTCCCACTGTTCAGAAGCCTGATAGCTGCCAGAATTAAACTTGTCCAGCTCCTATTATTGCTGAACTGTGGGACTTTATATCTCCTTCTGGAGGACAGAAGCTCAAAACATTGGGCAAGACTATGTGGGGTCCTCTATGATGTGCTTGGCCTTGTCCCTTGCTCATCTATCATAGAGTCCCTGAAGTCTCCTGCACTCAACCCCAGGTTTACGGTCCTCCTGAGGATGCCCATGTTAGCTACTGACAGCCCAACAGGCCAGGAAACAAAGTCAGCACACACACTATATTGAAGGTGTAGTAGTTGGATGTATTCAATTTCTGTGCCCTGCTCTAACCTCCACCTCCCTCTTATGCCCATATACACCCTGCCCCATGGAGATTCTATAATCGATTTCTTCCTATCAACAGACAGCAATGTATACTGTGAGCCATGTATGCATGTAAAGCCTAAAGAAAGATGACCATTCCACAAGATTGAATGCTAAAAGTGTATTTATTTTTTAATTAATCTTGCTCTACTAACCTCCACAATCACCTCCTTTGACATGCAGATGAAGGAGGCCCTATCAGAGATCATCCAGCTGGCCACAGTGGACTCTGAGCCCTGGGTACTGATGGTGGCAGATATCCTTAAGTCCTTCCCAGAGACAGGCTCTCTCAACCTGGACCTGGAGGAGCAGAACCCTAACGTACAGGACATCTTGGGCGAGCTCCGGGAGAAAGGTGGGTACACTACCATAGGCTAGGGGTCACAAGTCAAGAGTAAAATGAGAGCAGAAGGGGACATTGAGGGTCATGGTTCTAGCTTTACAACTGGAATGACTGTGATTATGTAAACTGTGCTTGGGGAATTTGTAGTATGGAATAGGATGCATGTTCCCGCATTTTGGTGCTGTTCTGACATCACCTGATGGTTGGCCATCTATCAGAGTCCTACTTTTTCTTTATCACCTGTGAACATGTTAGTGCTTGTGCAGATACTTGTTGGTTGCACCTGCCTGTTTCCTTCACACTTCTGCTTTTGCTTCCTCTTCGGGGTCTAGGTTTGAGATGCTGTAAAAACACTGTTAACTGCTTGTGTAAAAAGGGTTTATAAATACATTTGATTGTTCTCCCCCTGCAGTGAGTGAGTGTGAGGCGTCGGCCATGCTCCCTCTGGAGTGCCAGTACCTGAACAAAAGCGCCCTGACCACCCTGGTGGGCCCACTCACGCCCCCCGTCAAACACTTCCAGCTCAAGAGGAAGCCCAAGAGCGCCACCCTCAGGGCAGAGCTGCTGCAGAAATGTAAGAGAAGATACTTCACTCGATCCACCCACCCTGGGTGCATGTCAATAGTCTAAAGTGGCATCCTCGTCATCTTCTTCATCTGGGGCCTAGGAATACTGATCAAGGATCATGTTCCCCCTGTCCATGTAATGTTACTCATTATGATCTAAAAGGCAGATCTTAGATCACAACTCTTACTCTGAGACGCTTAATGAATGTGGCCCCTGATCTGAAAAGCAAAAGTTAAAGCGCTATGGTGGATGCCTACTTGGGAGTTGCTTTCACTTGTCCATTTGTTTTTCACACGTCAGTGCAGATGAAGGAAAGCAGATGAGAAAGTGAAGCCACTTTAGACTCTTCAGGAGGTCCCAGTGCTTTTTCTGTATCAAAAAGGGGCTACGGTGGTGGGCGTGGCATGGCCAGCCCATCGGTGCGGCTGAATTCAGTCAAGGCCTTGGGCAAAAATGTTTTTGAGGCCCCCATCTTGGCGGTTGAGAGAATTTCGGTGTTTTAAAGCCAATTTCTTGAATGAAATTATATGCATTTTTCTTTTCACACATTTTGTTATGGAGTGGAGAGAATTTGATCAGTTAAGCAAATTTCCTGCAAATCAAAATTACTTAAGTTTATTGGTCGCCTACACAGATTTGGACATTATCGCAGGTGCAGTGAAATGCTTGTGTTTTTAGCTCAAAGTGCAGAATACCTAACTACACGCAATCTAAAAAGTCCGGACGAAACATTAGGAACACTTGCTTTGTCCATGACCTAGACGAACCAGGTGAAAGCTATGATCCCTTATGGATGTCACTGGTAAATCCACTTCCGTAAGTGTAGATGTAGGGGAGGAGACAGGTTAAAAAAAAAAAGGATTTGAGACATGGATTGTCTGTGTGCCATTCAGAGGGTTAATGGGCACGACCAAAGATTTAGGTGCCTTTTGAATGAGGTGTGGTAGTAGGTGCCAGGTGTCAAGAACTGCAGCGCTGCTGGGTTTTTCGTGCTCAACAGTTTCCCATGTGTATTAAAAATGGTCCACTACCCAAAGGACATCCAGCCAACTTAACACAACTGTGGGACGCATTGGAGTCAACATGGGCCATCAAGCAACCCTGTGGAATGCTTTCGACACCTTGTAGAATCCATGCTCTCGACACCTTGTAGAATCCATGCTCTCGACACCTTGTAGAATCCATGTGCTGACGGCTTGAGGCTGTTCTGAGGGCAAAAGGGGGTGCAACTCAATATCAGGAAGGCGTTCCTACAGTTTTGTACCCTCATTTGTGCACTGGTGTATATGGATAGACAAGTCCTTTCCAGAGACTGCTCCCTCAAGCTGGAGCTGAGAGAAAATATTGCAGTTTAAGTAAATTTCCTGCAATTCTATGCATTTTGCCATGGCTAATGTTGTGTCCTTATGCTCAAACATTTTAACAAGTCAATACTTCTGAAATCATCGTTTTAGTCTGGCTTATATTTTAGTGATTGTTAGTTCTCATATGTATTTAAAGATACATAGGTCTATCTTTTCTACATACTAGTTTGTCATTTAAGTTTACGCTGACCGTGTTATTCCATCTTGAAAATAAATTATTTGGACTTAGGCGGCCCGCCCAAGACTTTTCTATGCAGGAAAGACCCTGGCTCGCCATGTTTCGGGTCTCCTGTCCTTTGTAGGGCCCTATAAAATCTCCGTTGCGGAGAACGCAGATGGAATCTAGACCTTAAAATGGAATTCAACAACATAAAAAAATCAATTGAGCTTACTAGGAAATTAACTAAATGTATTGAGCATTCATTCATTTGTTCAAGATTATCATAAGACCTGAACAAAATATGTCAGTGATTCATATTTTCCTTCAACTTTCTGAAGAGGCAAAGGCACAGGAATTCCCGTGTGTGTATGTGCACGCGTTTGTCGAACACTTTGCGTAGCCGTTAGCGATGATGCTAATGTAATGACAGCCGTCTTCTGGTAGATGGAAAGTCTTTCTCAAAAACCTCAATTAAATGTTAGTGGCAATATGTAACTTTTTGGGGCGACCCAACTGAATTCACAAAGAAATGTGTTATAGATCTATAATTCTACTTGAAAGCAAGTCTAAGAAGCAGTAGATCTGTTCTTTATGCGATATTCTGGTTTTGCTTTTGCTTTCGGTTTTGTACAATAGCTTCAAACAGCTGAAGCAACAATATTTTTAATTATGGAAAATATATTTCACATTGGTGTAGATGGTACAATGATTCTCTACACTACAACTGAAATGAGGCAATTAGAGTTCTAGTAACAAGGAAATGGCGGAGCAATTTTTGACTAGATCAACTTTAATTTCAAAGTAGCCAATGTCTACCTGGCAGAATATCATGATTAGTGGCCTTTTGTTTTACCAAACTCTGCAATCACGTGAGCGCTACAGAAATAGCGCTAACCAAACAATGGTCTCATGCTGCACTTAAATTAAAGGGTAACTACACCCAAAAATCAAGATTTCTTAGAATTTTCCCAGACCTCGTAAGTGTTCTCTTGATGTGGTTTTAAGCATGGTTGTGGATTTAGAACATTATGTTTTAGTTTTTCTATATAAAAAGTGTGATTTAGAGAACCTGAAACTGGGGAAAAACAGAAACCTGTAAAACCAAAACAGAGAAACTGGAATTTTGGGGGGGAAAACAAAATGAAATCAGGCAAAAAATACAATATTTTATAGGGCCCTACCTTTTGTGCTAGTTTAGTGAATGGTCTTTTTCACATTAGTGAATGGTCATGACTCATGTTCATTACAGCACGCACTGGAAAATGAATATGAATGTTTCTTATTGGACAAGTTCATGTAGTCCCTCCCTATTTGTTTTCTTCTGTTTGGTGCCAAATGAACAGCACCCTCTGGTGTATTCACTAGGAATCTAACAGAAGGAAACAGGACGAAACTGGGTGGAACTAACCAAATTAGTTGTTTTAAACATTTTCCATTGCAAAATATTTTTGCCTCACGTTCTGTTGTGGTTTCAGCCACAGAGACGGCTCAACAGCTGAAGAAGACAGCGGGAGTGCCTTTCCATGCAAAAGGAAGAGGCCTGGTCAAGAAGATTGACACCACCAGTGAGTGACACACACACAGCAATTACAATACTTGTTTTTGCTAAGACTATGCATATGAACACTTACACACACATTCATACCCACGGGTGTCTAATTGGATGCTGAGATATCATGTTTTATACTCTCCCTTCCAGCACCCCTCAAGGGGATCCCCAAAGCCCCGTTCCGCAGCCCCACCACCCCCAGTATGTTCAGCCCGCCGAGCAACCGCACACCCATAGCCCCCGCACGGACGCCCCTGCGCAAGGAGAGGGGAGTCAAGGTAACGAAGGGGCCTTAACAAGTGACCTTGTTTTCTTTTAAGGGATAGTTCACCCAAAGTACAAAATTACCTTGATTTCCTCATCCTGCAAGCAGTCTATGGACAAGGTAAGATCGCAATCCATGCTTTGGTTTTGTTTTCGGACAGTGGCCACACAAGCAAAACCAAAGCATGGATTGCTGTCTAACCTCGTTCATAGGCTGCTTATACAGTAAGGAAACCAATATGTAATTTTGTAATAAAAAAAAATATTTTCACAGTAGACAGGAAGCAGGGTTTCCGTTATGAAAATGTGGTGCTGGACATTTGACCAGGAGCATTTTAATTTACCGGACATTTGAGAAATGTACTGGACCCAAATGTATTGGGTGTGTAAACTGATTAGGACGTCCACGCATGGTTCTCAGAATAACCAAAATCACATTTAGATTATGGTAATTCATCTTAACAGAACATGCAAATCCAGGATGCAACATGTTTCAAACAGACCACCATAGTCCCTATGCCCAAGAACACTAAGGTAACTTGCCTAAATGACTATAGACTCTTAGCACTCACGTCTGTAGCCATGAAGTGCTTTGAAAGGCTGGTCATGACTCACAACACAGACCCACTTCAATTTGCATACCACCCCAACAGATCCACAGATGCTGCAATCTTTATTGCACTCCGCACTGCCCTTTCACACCTGGACAAATGGAACACTTATATGAGATGCTATTCATTGACTACAGCTCAGCGTTCAACACCATAGTGCCCTCAAAGCTCATCAAGAAAGCTAAGGACCCTGGGACTAAACACCTCCCTCTGCAACTGGATCCTGGACTTTCTGACAGGCTACCCCCAGGTGGTATGGGTAGGTAACAAAACATACTCCACGCTGATCCTCAACACGGGGGGCCCCTCTGGGGTGTGTGCTCAGTCCCCTCCTGTACTCCCTGTTCACTCACAACTGCACGGCCAGCCACGACTCCAACACCATCAAGTTAGCCGATGACACAACAGTGGTAGACCTGATAACCGACAACGAGGGAGGAGGTAAGAGACCTGGCCGTGTGGTACCAGGACAACAACCTTTCCCTCAACGTGATCAAGACAAAGGAGATGATTGTGGACTACAGGAAAAGGAGGACCGAGCACGCCCCCATTCTCATCGATGGGGCTGCAGTGGAGCAGGTTGAGAGCTTCAAGTTCCTTGGTGTCCACATCACCAACAAACTATTATGGTCCAAACACACCAAGACAGTCGTGAAGAGGGCACGACAAAGCCTATTCCCCCTCAGGGGACTGAAAAGATTTGGCATGGGTCCTCCGATCCTCAAAAGGTTTTACAGCTGCACCATCTGAGAGCATCCTGACTAGTTGCATCACTGCCTGTGAGAGGAAGTGATGTAGTGTTAGAGGAAGGCCCTAAAAATTGTCAGTCTCCAGCCACCCAAGTCACAGACTTCTCTATGCTACCGCACGGCAAGCGGTACCAGAGTGCCAAGTCTAGGTCTAAAAGGCTTCTAAACAGCTTCTACCTCCAAGCCATAAGACTCCTGAACATCTAATCAAATGGCTACCCAGACTATTTGCATGGCCCTCCTCTTTTACGCTGCTGCTACTCTCTTATCTATGCATAGTCACTTTAATATCTCTACCTACATGTCCATATTACCTCGACCAACCGGTGCCCCCGCACATTGACTCTATACCAGTACCCCCTGTGTATAGCCTTTGTTACTTTTATTTCTTAGGTATTTTTCTAAAAGCTGCATTGTTGGTTAAGGGCTTGTAAGTAAGCATTTCACTCTAAGGTCTACGCTGTTGTATTTTCATCAATGAATTGGCAAAGCATTATTTAGCAATGAGATTATACATTTTTTTTGCAGAATTAAATACATTTTATTTACGGTCTTCTTTTTTTAAATGCCAAAAGCCAGCTGTTACCGGTTAACAGAAACCCTGATGGGAAGCTGTATTGAAAGGATTGTCATTTTAAATTGATGGTTCAATGTGTTAAGCGAGTCTGATGCACATTATTGTCTGTTCTTTAGTTGTTAGACATCTCAGAGCTCGATATGGTGGGAGCTGGTAGAGAGGCAAAGAGGAGAAGAAAGACTTTGGGTAAATGCATTTATTAATATTTTTGATCAACAGTGCATTCGGAAAGTATTCAGACCCCTTGACTTTTTCCACATTTTGTTATGTTACAGCCTTATTCTAAAATTACTACTTTTTTCACCCATCAATCTTCACACTACCCCATAATGACAAAGCAAAAACTGTTTATACATTTTAGCAAATGTATAAAAAATACCCTTTTCAGTACTTTGTTGAAGCATATTTGACAGCAATTACAGCCTTGTCTTCTTGGGTATGACGCTAAAAGCTTGGCACAGCTGTATTTGTGGAGTTTCTCCCGTTCTTCTCCACAGATCCTCTCAAGCTCTGTCAGGTTGGATGGGAGCGTCGATGCACAGCTATTTTCAGGTCTCTCCAGAGATGTTCGATTGGGTTCAAGTCCGTGCTCTGGCTAAGCCACTAAAGGACATTCAGAGACTTGACCCGAAGCCACTCCAGCGTTGTCTTGGCTGTGTGCTTAGGCTCGTTGTCCTGTGAGACTGGGGTGAAGGTTCACCTTCTGAGGTCCTGAGCAGGTTTTCATCAAGGATCTCTCTGTACTTTGCTCCGTTCATCTTTCCCTTGATCCTGACTAGTCTCCCAGTCCCTGCCGCTGAAAAACATCCCCACAGCATGATGCTGCCACCACCATACTTCACCGTAGGGATGGTGCCAGGATTTCTCCAGACTTGACTCTTGGCATTCAGGCAAAAGAGTTCAATCTTGGTTTCATCAGACCAGAGAATCTTGGTTCTCATGGTCTGAGTCCTTTAGGTGTCTTTTGGCAAACTCCAAGCGGGCTGTCACGTGCCTTTTACTGAGTAGTGGCTTCCGTCTGGCCACTCTACCATAAAGGCCTGATTGGTGAAGTGCTGCAGAGATGGTTGTCCTTCTGGAAGGTTCTCTCATCTCCACAGAGGAACTCTAGAGCTCTGTCAGAGTGACTGTCGGATTCTTGGTCACCTCCCTGACAAAGGCCCTTCTCGTCCGATTGCTCAGTTTGGTCGGGCGGCCAGCTCTAGGAAAAGTCTTAATGGTTCCAAACTTCTATTTAAGAATGATGGAGGCCATTGTGTTCTTGGGGATCTTCAATGTTGCAGAATTGTTTGTTTTTTTACCCTTCACCAGATCTGTGCCTCGACACAATCCTGTCTCGGAGCTCTACGGACAATTCCTTCAACCTCATGGTTTGGTTTTTGCTCTGACATGCACTGTCAACTGTGGGACCTTTTTATATAGACAGGTGTGTGCCTTTCCAAATCCTGTCCAATCAATTGAATTTACCAAAGGTGGACTCCAAGTTGTAGAAACATCTCAAAGATGATCAATAGAAACAGGACGCACTTGAGCTCAATTTCGAGTTTCATAGCAAAGGGTCTGAATACTTATGTAAATAAGGTATTTGTTTTTTTATATTTGATAAATGTACAAACATTTCTAAAAACCTGTGTTTGTTTTTTCATTATGGGGTATTGTGTATAGATTGCTAAGGGTTTTTATTTGTTTAATCCATTTTAGAATAAGGCTGTAACGTAACAAAATGTGGAAAAAGTCAAGGTGTCTGAATACTTTCCGAAGGCACTGTATCTCTATCTAGCTAGCAGTCTTCACTATTATTCACCGTCTTTGACTCACTCATCCTTATTGATCTCTTTCTCTCGTGGTACAGAAACAGAGGCTGGGGAGAAAGCTGCCAAAGAGGAGGCTGTGGTGGAGAATGCTACACCAGACTATGCTGCTGGACTGGTGTCTACACAGGTAGGAAGAGAGACACTCACTCAATTTACAAAGTGATGTATTGAATTGTAACCTATTCCAACGGGTGTTTTCAGAAACTGGGTGCGTTGAACAACGAGAGCGCCCTGCCGTCTACGAGTTACCTGCCTGCTACTCCCAGTATGGTCCCCTCCTCCTCCTACATTCCCAGTTCAGAGACGCAGCCAGGTGAGAGAGACAACTTCACACACCTAGATATCAGTTACCCTCCATTTGGTCTTATACGAAGTTGGTTTTTGCAATATGGCACGGTTGTAGCATATTGAGTAAATAAGCCCTGGACAATTGACAATTAAAGCCTTGTCTGAGCCAGAACGGTCTATAGGGCAGTCTCCTGTTTCTGTAGCGAGGCAGCTTGATTTACAATCCTCGTAGCAGCTTGCCTTTTGATACACCACATGGAATTTGATGTATTGGTTTGACAAACTACCTGGATTAACAAAGTTCTGACAAGATTTCCATCCGTACTTACTCCTATCCAATCTTCTGCACAACCAATTAGCGATTGATAGAGCGATAGTCTCAGATGTCGAAAAACTGAGTCTTCATTCATCCTCCTCTTCTTTCTCTAGCGAATGCGGGCGGTTCAGGGCGCGACGCCCTGCAGTCGGGTCGACAGCCTGAGGAGTCAGCCACGCCCAGCGCTGCCGCCACCACCCTCCCCGGCCAGTTCAAACAAAGGACGCCCATGTACAACGCCGGCAACACGGCCGCCAGCCCCACCGCACCCGCCTCCCCCAGCACGCCAGCCAGCACCCCCGCCAGCAGCAACGGCCCCCCTGCTGCCGCCATTGCCACGCAGCCCGAGACCCCAGCCACACAGCCCCCCGCTACCCCCCAGCCCAGCACGCCCCAGCCCAAAAAGAACCTCTCGCTCACTGTGAGTTGGATAAAGGCATCATTGGGACTCTGTTCCAACATTCACACCACTATACTACTTAGAATGAAGCGATATATTGGGCATGCATTCTAAGATGAACTTGTGTTACTATGCTAGAATGTTACGCTTACATACAAACACTGACTGTAGAGATTGTAGTTCTGTATTTGTAATGGTGGTTTGGTATGGGATGGTGGTTTTACTTAAGAGATGTAGTTTTGTCTTAGTTGAATGCACTGTGACTGTAAGTGACTCTGTATAAGAGCATCTGCTAAATGTCTAAAATATAAATGCATGAAGTGTGGTGTGGTGTAATCTCTGTGCCATGTGTTGTGATCCCCCCCCCCCAGAGAGAACAGATGTATGCTGCTCAGGAAATGTTCAAGACCGCTAACAAGGTCACCAGACCAGAGAAAGCTCTCATCCTGGGCTTCATGGCCGGATCCAGAGGTACTGTACTGCTTTGTGCACATACTCCCATTTTCCTAGATGAAGTCCACCTAGCGTGTGAGTTTTGTACTGTTGGAAATTGCAAAGTTTTTGTAATAAGTAACAGCTTTTTGCAAGTGAGAAGAAATATTCCCTCAAGTACAGTGGGATGCTGCTGAGAGTAGGACGGCTCATAATAAGGGCTGGAACGGAGAAGTGGAATGGCAAATTCCGATGTATTTGATTCCATTCCACTGATTTACGCTCCAGCCGTTACCACGAGCCCGTCCTCCCCAATTAAGGTGCAACAGACCTGTGCTGGAGTATGTCCACTTAGTGGCATGCGGTATGAGTTTAACGTACTAGTAATGTTTTTAGTAATGCGTGGGTATGTTCAAGTGCTCTGGAGGCGGAGCTGGCTACACACACCTCTTTTAAAACACTCTCGCTCCACTGCGAGTTCTCCTGCAATGACACACACCAACTACACCTCTACATGTTGGTGTCTCCCCTCCTCCAGAGAACCCGTGTCCGGAGCAGGGCGACATCATCCAGATCAAGCTAAGCGAGCACACCGAGATCCTGCCCAAGGCGGACGGCACGGGCAGCACCACCATGCTGGTGGACACGGTGTTCGAGATGAACTACTCCACAGGACAGTGGACCCGCCTCAAGAAGTACAAACCAATCACCAACACCTCCTGAGGTGGCTGCTGGCCTGCCTGCCGGGACTAAACACACACATATACACTTACCTACACACGCAGGCCATATCCTATTCAGGTGGCCAGGGACTTGTCATACTCACACACTTGTGCAAATACACATGGGCCAAATCCAGCCCGTGAGAGGGGCTGGGGAGTGGGGGAACAGATCCCTCTTTCTCAAAGTTCCTTCATTGCCAAAAGGCAGGGACCCTCAAGACTCGTTTCCGTTGGTTCGTTTTTCTTTTCTGTTTTAGTTATGTCCCCTCAGATTCCTGAACATTTGTGTGTTAGAAGAGTCCTTATACCTTCTTTTCATAAGATACCTGTCAAGACCTGCTTTACTATGAAAAGGTACAAGCATGCCACAAAATATTACAACTGTCCGTGTTTTTCATTGTGAGAATGACGTTTACTGTATTCTTCCTACTTCGTCTGAGAAAATGTAAGAAACTAAAGAGCCCAACCCATCAGTGAAAATGTGACGGATAGAGAGGTGATGGGTTTCCTTTTTGCTGTGAAATTCTGTTTTGAAAAGTTCCGGAGAATGTCTTGTTTTTTTTCCCATCCTTACCAAGAAGGGAAGAAAAATAAAGCGAAAAATGTTCCGATTCCAGAGTGTTAAACAGTCCTTCAGAAGCTCTCGCTCTCCTCCTGACTCTACCATTTTGTCGGAGCTCATGATGACTAGGGTAAAGGTGTTCTTCTATGGTCAAGATTTGTTTCAGAGCGTTTTGCTACAGTGTGCACTAACGAATACACCCCAGGGTTGGGGTAAACTCCATTTTGTCAATTTGGGATATGACTTCCTATTCGAGCAAATGATTAATCAGATTAATTCTTTTTAAGAAGGTCTTTACTAATTGAACCAGAAAAATGCACAAAGATCGAAATCGAGTAATACAGTATTCTTGTTCAAAGGGACTGGCTTTTAGGATCTGCATTCCTGTCATTTTGCAAAAGATAAAGAGATTGACATTGGTAGTAAGATCGATCGGAGTGAGTGGGACTTTGATAGTACAAAAGTCAATCATGGCTGACTAGACATTCTTTGTGCCAATAACATTAGCATTCAGTGCAGAACAAGAGCATGGCAGAACAACAGACATTCATTCTTCAGTGAGAGGCCATTGAACAAAACAGTTCCATTGGGATAAGTGCTGAATAGTGTGTACTGTGTGTAAGAGAGAGCTATTCTGAGCACAAGGCTAAGGCTAGTGAACACACCCCTGTATCAGCGGTTAGGGACATTCTTCCTACTTCCTTCCCTTAACCAGCGATCTAGGATCAGATTATCCTACACCCAATTCTACCATTTCCCCATTAAAAATGGTTAAGGACAACCTCTTCCTCCATCAGCCAGTGTGGGGCACGTTCAGCGGGGCAAAACATTTACATACAAACATGCCTGTGACTTGTAGAATAAGGAATCATGTCGGTTCTATTCATGACATTTCTATCTGCAACGTTTGACCACCTTTCATACTCAACGTGGTCCTCAGGTCAGGGCCACTCCATAAAGCGTCTTAGAGTAGGAGTGCTGATCCAGGATCAGGTCCTCCCTGTTCATGTAACTCGTTTATTTTGATTTAAAAAGGCCAAACTGATCGTAGAAGATCAGCACTCCTACTCTACAATGCTTTATAGATACAGGCCATGTCAGGCGGCTCCAGGGTCTCTCCAGCCTCCGTAGGTCTTCTCCAGATAAAGGGCCATGGCTAGGGACAGGCGGTCCTGGAGCTTCCCAGTCACCACCTGCACCCCCAGGGGAAGACCCTCTACACTCAACCCCAGAGGGCACTGGGTCACTGGCAGCCCCAGGACATTGATGACCCCTGAGGATGGAGGGGGGAGGACAGAGGGATGCAAATGAGAGAAAGCTTTGGCGTATGTTATCATTCAGTTGTGGTGTACAGACAATTCATTCTCAGTCACATATTTGTGACTGCAGCCCTAAGCTTTAAATCAATGTGTGATTTTCCTGAAATGTTGAATACCTCGAGTTTTGTTAAGATTTGGTTAATAGATTTATCTCCATTTATATTATTAGATATAGTCTTCCCGACCCTCTCACCTGTGTAGGCGAAGTTGAAGGGTGTGAAGAGGGGGTGGTGGTGTTTGGGGGCGAGGTGAGGGTGGGTGGGGTACAGGAGAACCCCGTCTGTACCCAACAGCTCCTCAACCTCCTTCTGTAGCTTCTCTTTCTGCTTCAGGATGAAGGGAGAGGGCTTGGATGAGCTGGTAATCTCTACCAAGGCCAGGCCTGGAACACACCAGAGCAACAGAATGACCATGATTCCAGAGGTAACACAGATTGATGTACTTAATGTATTGATTAGCCTATACCAGATATGGGCAACTTTGATGGGGGTGGGGGCCACAAAAGGGGCTGCAGAGGCACGTGGGTCTGCGTACCCACATCCATACCCCTCGTGACAGCGAAGAGGAAGAATGTACGTTTTAATTTCCTGCAATTCTGTGCCTTTTGCTATGGGGCGTAGAGAAAATGTTGCCATTTTTAAAGTAAGTTTGCTACAATTCTACACATTTTGCCATGGGGCAAAAAAATATTGCAATTTTACAACTAATTTCATGCAATTGTACTCATTTTGCCATAGGGTGGAGGCAAATGTTTGCCGTTTTTTAATATGATAACCAATGAATGGGCCCCTCCCCGGTCAGGAATTTGACCATGCTTACTACATGTTTAGATAGCTGGATACTAGACTAACTTACCAATGTAAAATAAAAATAGCTGACATGGGCTAATTGAGTGACTGCTGATGCACAACCAAGTTTTGAAATGGCACCTTGTGTATTCTAAGTCTCAACAATAAGTTGAGACCACGACAGTTTTTTGGGGGGTCAAATTGGTCTGTGGGCATACAAAAGGAGGGGCTGCCAGTTGCCCATCCCTGATCTATATCATCATGACGAGTGGGCCTAAAGATACCATGTTTGACAGTTGACTCAATTGATCAAAGTGCCGTTATAGCTCTGGTTGCTAGAATACACCCTGTCTGGAACAATAGATACTATAGATAGGTCTACAAGGTCACTCAGTTGACTGGCAACACTTAAAACAAATCACTAGACCCGAAACTACTATTACTAGACAGGATTGTTAATGTGTGTTTGTGTTGTTACCAATAGCAGCCATGGTGTGAGGGGACCTTCCCATCATCCACTTGGCCAGCTCCCACACTGGCCACACCGGCCTCCCTGGTTCCCCCATCAACACTTGGAATGGTGTGGGGCGCTGCGAGAAACACATACACACGTATCTACACTGAACAAAAATGTAAAAGAAATATGTAAAGTGTTGGTCCCATGATTCATGAGCTGAAATATAAGATCCCCCAAAATGTTCCATATGCACAAAAAGCTTATTTCTTTCAAATGTTGTACACAAATTTGTTTACATCCCTGTTAGTGAGCATTTCTTCTTTGCCAACATAATCCATCTACATGACAGGTTTTGTATATCAAAAAGCTGTTTAAACAGCATGATCATTACTCAGATGCACCTTGTGCTGGGGGCAATAAAAGGGCACTCTAAAATGTGCAGTTTTGTCACAACTCAATACCACAGATGTCTCAAGTTGAGGGCGTGTGCAATTGGCATGCTGACTGCAGGAATGTCCACCAGCGCTGTTGGAATGTTCTTTTCTCTACCGTAAGCCGCCTCCAATGTTGTTTTAGAGAAATTGGCAGTACGTCCAACCGGCCTCACAACCACAGACCATGTGTATGGCATTGTGTGGTTTGCTGATGTCAATGTTTAAAGAGTGCCCCATGGTGGCAGTGGGGTTATGGGGGCAGGCATAAGCTACAGACAACGAACACAATTGCATTGATGAGTTCCTGAGGCCTATTGTCATGCAGCCATCACCTCATGTTTCAGCATGATAATGCACACCCCATGACGCAAGGATCTGTGTACAATTCCTGGAAGCTGAAAATGTCCCAGTTCTTCCATGGCCTGCACACTCACCAGACATGTCACCAATTGAGCATGTTTGGGATGCTCTGGATCAACGTGTACAACAGCGTGTTCCAGTTTCCGCCAATATCCATCAACTTCGCACAGCCATTGAAGAGGAATGGGACAACTTTACACAGGCCACAACAGCCCGATCAACTCTATGTGAAGGAGATGTGTCACGCTGCATGAGGCAAATGGTGGTAACACCAGATACTGAAAGGTTTTCTGATCCACGCCCCTACCTTTTGTCGTTGTTGGTATCTGTGACGAACAGATGCATATCTGTTTTCCCAGTCATGTGAAATTCATAGATTAGGGTCTAATGAATGTATTCCAATTGACTGATTAACTCAGTAAAATCTTTGAAATTGTTGCGTTAATATTTTTAGTTCAGTACTAGTGAGGCCTCTTAATACCCCCATAAATGCTACCTAATGAAGAAGACTGCAACAGTTGACCCACCTTGCCCTCCTTGTCGGGGAGCCCCATGTACGTATCCCAGATCTGGAAGCCATATTTGAGCCCAGAGAGACGCACCTCCCGAACCTTGACCCCTAGGTCAGACTCGAGCCGCTCCACCACCTGGTAGAAATACAGATTATGTCTTTGTGAATCTACGTTTGTGCGTGTGTGCGTTGTGGGTCTACTAGGCATTCTACTCACCCTCCTCTGGGCTTGAAGGAGCTGTTCATCTACAGCACTCACCAGAGGAGAGCCTCCATCGTGAGGGATAGAGAAGAAACGCAGGTTCCTCAGATCCACCTCAACGGACAAAGACAATCTGTACAGAGACATGGAGAGGTAGGACAGTTAAACAGGTGCTCAAAATGTCATGGTTTTGATATACACTACATGACCAAAAGTATGTGGACACCTGTTCGTCAAACATCCAAAAATCAGAGGCATTAATATGAAGTTGGTCCCCCCCCTTCGCTCCACTCCTCTGGGAAGGCTTTCCACTAGATGTTGGAACATTGCTGCTGGGACTTGCTTCAGGGAGGTCGGGTACTGATGTTGGGCGATTAGGCCTGGCTCGCAGTCGGCTTTCCAATAAATCCCAAAGGTGTTTGATGGAGTTGAGGTCAGGGCTCTGTGCAGGCCAGTCAAGTTCTTCCACACCGATCTCGACAAACCTTTTCTGTATGGACCTCGCTTTTTGCACTGCTCCAAACTGTTGCCACAAAGTTGGAAGCTTTGGAAGCTTTGGAAGCAAAGTTGGAATCGTCTAGAATGTCATTGTATGCTGTAGCTTTAAGATTTCCCTTCACTGGAACTAAAGGGCCTTACCCGAACCATGAAAAACTGCCCCAGACCATTATCCATCCACCAAACTTTACAGTTGGCACTATACATTGGGGCAGGTAGCATTGTCCTGGCATCCACCAAACCCAGATTTGTCCCGGCAAACTCCCAGATGGTGAAGTGTGATTCATCACTCCAGAGAACGCATTTCCACTGCTCCAAAGTCACATGGCAGCAAATTTACACCACTCCAGCTGACACATGGCATTGCACATGGTGATCTTAGGCTTGTGTGTGGCTGCTAGGCCATGGAAACCCATTTCATTAAGCTCCCGACAAACAGTTATTATGCTGATATTGCTTCCAGAGGCGGTTTGGAACTCGGTAGTGAGTGTTGCAAACGAGGACAGGCGATTTTTGTGTTATACGCTTCAGCACTCAGCTGTCTCATTCTGTGAACTTGTGTGGCCTACCACTTTGCGGCTGAGCCATTGTTGCTCCTAGACGGTCCACTGCCAATGTTTGTCTATGGAGATTGCATGGCGGTGTGCTTGATTTTATACACCTTTCAACAACGGGTGAAACTGAAATAGCTGAACCCACTAATTTGAAGGGGTGTCCACATACTTTTGTGTGGATATATATAGTAACTTCACAAAACTTAGTTGTGTGGACATTAAACCCATGCACCATTGGTAGTTAGTTATTTCTAGTTAGATGTGTTGAAGCCTTTACTGAGAATATAGTGTTGGGTGTTTTAGTCTGTTAAAGGTGTGATGGGTCGTGTACTTGTGAGCATTGGGTCCAGCCATGATCCTGAGCATGGGCAGAAGGTCCTCAGCATAGCGACACATGGGGCCAGTACTGAGGTAGTCCTCATGACGACCAGAGGCAGGGGGGTATTGACAATCATTAGATATTACACCTACAAATAACACAGGATAAACATGGCCAATTACACACACACACACACACAGACACGCGCTAGCATCTACATATACACCAACACACACACCAGGGGTACTCTTTACTTACCTGGTGTGGTTTTATGGCCAAAAACGCCATTGAAGAAGCACGGCATACGGATACTTCCACCGATGTCAGAACCTATCCCGATCACTGATGCTCCACCGCCAAGCATGCTACCCTCACCACCTGGAGCCCACAGGAAAGGAGGAGAGGGAAAGAGGAAGAGAGATAGAGAAAGTAAGTAAAGCTTGTCCGAGCCAGAAAGGCCCATAGGGGCAGGAACACTATTTTCTGTAGGTGACGGTAACTTGACGTAACAAGTCATTCATACGTAATATCAGTCCTATTGTTATGGACATCTACCTGTGTTGTTATGACATCAGCACAGCTGTAACAGCGTTATGACACATACCTTCCCGTGTCATTGCCATTTTATAACACCTTACAATGCCACACCTGAGCTGCCGCCCGGTGTCCTCTCCAGGTCATAGGGGTTATTGCAAATGCCGTACAGGTGGTTGTGGGACTCGGACCACATGCAGAGCTCGCTGGAGTTGGTGACCCCCAGGGGGATGGCCCCGGCCCTCTTCAACAGGGCCACGGGAGGGGCGTCCCCCACTGAAAGGACCCCGCGCCGGGAAACCACACCTGCGGTGTTGGGCATGCCTGGGGGACCAAGGGAATGGGTGGGGAGAAGTTGAACATACAGGAACTGTAAACTAGGACGTAATCCGTGACAATTCGACAAATATTTGGAGAGTGCAATGGCTTGGGTCTGTTATGTTTGTGGACGAAGCTGGCAGATAATACAGATGTTCAAAACCGTTTTCATTTGGATAGAGACAGACGCACTTCACCGATGCTCATCTAGTGGGAACATCATCAAAGACTGTCATGTAAATGTACCTGATGGTGACGAGGCAGAGGGTTGATGGTCGAGTGCTGTTATGGTGAGACCTTGGGACTGTGGAGAGGGTCTGGGTGTGTGTCTGTGTGCGGGTTAGCTCTACCTATAGCAGTGTTTCTCAATCAAATGGGTACCCTTTTTCATTTTTGCGCTAGTACTAACAGGCCTAAATCACTCATTAAGGTTTGGTGATGAATTGGTAAGTGGAATCAAGTGTGTTGATGCTAGGGCTTTGGTTTAACAGGACCAAGATTGGATAACACTAACCTATAGGGTAGGCCTACACACTCACCCAGACCCGCTCCCATAGCCTCACTACAGGGTACACAACTACGTGAGTAGTACACAGTGTGGGAGAGTACAGGAGAGGATCTAGGTCAGCTTTTTTCAAACCTCTGCTTGAGGAACACCCCCAGACGTTTCCCAATTTTAGTTGTAGTCCTGAACTAGCGCTAGGGCTGGATGATTAGATGACAAGTTGAATCAGGTGTGCTAGTTCTGGAATAGTTCAAATATTGAAACAGCTGGGCGGTCCCCGAGGAGAGGTTTGAGAAAGGATGGTCTAGGTGAGTGTGTAGACCAACCCTGTAGAGCGAAGGCCTCTTTGACAGTGAGGGGGACCCCCAGCAGGGGAAGTCTATCCTCCAAAACATCCTCTCCCCCGGTCTCCTCCTCGATCAGCTTGTCCACCTGGGCTGCCTCTAGCAACGCTGCTGCAAATCTGGAGAGAGGGAGGAGAGGAAAATAGGGAGCAGAGAGAAGGGAGAGGAATCGAGAGAAAAAGAAAGAAAGAAAGAAATAGGCATATACAAGTTTAGTTTTGTGTCAGAACATAGTGGAGGTTTGGTGAGATCGCAACATGAGATTTGTAACCATATGACATTTAACCAGTCTAGTCCCGGAGTACTTGTACTTGCCTGTCCTGCACCATAGCATTGAGCAGCGGGTTCACCTCCTGAATCCTGTCAATGTAGGCCTGCACCACCTCCACGCTCGACACCTACACCAACCAACATACAGTAGACAGTAGTGCGCCTGTGTGTGCATCAATTCAGAGTAAACTAATTTCCTATTCAACATTTTCCTAATTGAAAAGCCCTAAAGATGATTGGAATTGCTGTAGTCATAAACTTCCTGAATTGACAATTGGAATGGAATTGACCCCAACCCTGTTTCATAAGGAGACCACAGCACAAGGCTGTAGCCTAAGAGCCTTTTTTTGTTGCTTGATCTGAAAATGTTGTCGAGAGACGCCATATGGATGGTGTGACGCTATTTGCGGAGCCACCAGAGGCACGCAGACGCCATATTGAGCTCCGTACCGAATATATGTGCGCATCTCAAATTGTGTAACAGTGTGGAGGGCTAGGTATAGCTCCGCATTGACATGATTGGTTGTCTAGACACAAACGGACTTCCTTGACAAATTCCTTCACAACAGCTCTGCGCTACTCCGCGAAGCAGAAAAAAGTATGAATGCCCTGACTTCTGCAGAGGCCATATAACCGTAAATGCTGCACCGCCAATGAAGACCTCCGATTGACCCTTTATGTAATGGACATGTGCAGAGTGTAGTCACATCCCAACCGCTCCCAGAGAGCAACGCAGTAGCCTATCATGCAGCAGATTGGCTCTCTATCACTCTTTATCAAGCCGTTTGTAGAGCCCTGTCCTAAGATTTGGGTATTTTATTAGAATCCCCATTATCTGTGGCAAAAGCAGTAGCAACTCTTCCTGGGGTCCACACATTGTGGATAAATGAAGATAGCCCACTCAGGCCTTTTACCATTCGCTGCACCTTTCAGGCCTACGGCATCGGAACCGTACAAGTGGAAGCACTCCGGAAAAGTAGTCTCTCGCGTAAAATAGATTAGAACATATAACCCGGTACCGGGTAGCCTACGGACCTCTCTCCGACGAATCCTTTGCGCGAGCTGCATCGCAGACATCATCAGCAGAGGGTTGGTGACTGGAAGAAGTTTGATTAATCCACGGGACCGCCGTGGAGAGAGGAGCCGAAAGAGCGCAAAGAGCACGCCCATGCACGCACTCAGAATCCATGCCTGGGCCCGTTCTAGCCGGGTCAACGCCATGATCACAGCTTGGTCACCACCACCGCACGAACTGTTTTGACAGCAGGACACTGTCGTCGTCTAACATAACAACTCCCGGCATGCAGCGTGTTATTATGGTTCTTATCTATAAATGGGTTGCAGTTTAAAACCATCCGACCTCGTTATCAGGTCAGCCGTTATCTATTGGACAGATTCACGTTTAAACGGAAAGTGACAACTTTCGCGAGAGTTGTACTTCTCGGTAACCGATTTTAGGTCAACCGTGGCTAAATGTTAAACCGATATGAAGTGGCCAAGTGTGAACAAACAAAAGGTTAATGGTTAACCATTTGCCATCGTGTACTTCGATACGTAGACTATGAGAATATAAGGCACTGTATTGAGTACATTACATGTAAGGTATCAAGCAAACCACATAAAGAAAATAAGTGTGCAACATAGTAGACAACAAATTATTATAGTGACACATCGGTCACAAATCACTTTGCTTAGCATAATCCGCTCTTCTAAGCGAGCGCAATCAACTGTCATTTCTACATTGCACCACGTGGTGGCAGTATTGCTATGAGTAAAAGCACGATGCGCACTCTGACAAACTGAGCAGGTAATCACGGGGGAAATAACTGCGCAATGCATGTCAGTGGATTAGGAAACCAAACTCTTGAAGTCTGCCTTTTAACCATCAAAAATGCTTTCCACAAATCCACGTTCCAGAATTTCCCTCAATATCTACAGGACTCAAACTGTACTTGCTTTTCTTTTGAATGTGTTATGCTTGTATAGGCTAATTTAGCTGAAATGTCTAGATGCAGCCTAATATTCTAATATAATTTAACATAAAATACAAAAATATGTCTATTTTTTTTTCTATTTCCACCTGATATGGCACATCGCCCTGGGTCATTTGTCTCAGTAGCTGATTGCAAAATCAGAACTTTATATGAATGAAACAAGGACTGTACATTTTGAAAGATGTTATTGCAATGATTCAGGGAAAACAAAGTGTATACAATATAAACTTCATCTTTAAATGTCTGCTAACAACCAATATAAAGGTGTTTGAACTTAATCTACCTTGTGCCTTAACTGAAAATGTTCAACAGTCATATTGTACTTGTTATATCAATTTGTAAGAAATCACACCTTTTTTTATACATAGCAACTTGACAAAAAAAATATTTTGGCCACATCTGCTGTGTCTATGATTGATACAAATCAATCAAAATGTATTTGTCACATGTGCTGAACACAACAGTTGTAGGTAGACCTTTACTGTGAAATGCTTACTTACTAGTGCTTAACCAACAATGTAGTGTTTTTAAAAAAGTAGGCCCATGTAAGAAAAATGTGCTAAATAAACGAAAGGAAAAATAGTAACAATAAAATGACAATGAGGCTATATACAATAATCAAGGTAATATGTAGGTAGGGGAAAAGTGAGTATGCGTAGATCATGAGCAGAGAGTAGCAGCAGTGTATGTGAAGTGTGAGAAGGAAAGCGAACGTGTGTTTTGTATCTGTGTGTGTGTGTGTGGTTAGAGTACAGTGCGTGTGCATTGAGCCTGTGCAGGAGAGTCAGTACAAAAAAAATAAACAATGAATCAAATAAGGGGGTCAATGTAAATAGTCCGGGTGGACATTTGATTAACTGTTCAGTAGTCTTATGACTTGGTGGTAGAAGCTGTTAAGGAGCCTTTTGGTCCCAGACTTGGCGCTCTGGTACCGCTTGCCGTGCAGTAGCAGAGAGAACAGTCTATGACTTGGGTGGCTGGAGACTGTGACAATTATTAGGGCCTTCATCTGACACTGCCTGGTTTTGAGATCCTGGATGGCAGGAAGCTCTGCCCCAGTGATGTACTGGGCCTTACGCATTACCCTTTGTGGCGTCTTGAGGTCGGATGCCGAGCAGTTGCCATACCAAGCGGTGATGCAACCAGTCAAGATGCTCTTGATGGTGCAGCTGTAGAAGTTTTTGAGGATCTGAGGTCCCATGCCAAATCTTTTCAGTCTCCTGAGGGAGAATAGGTGTTGTTGTGCCCTCTTCATGACTGTCTTGGTGTTTTGGGACTATGATATGTCCATTAGTGATGTGGACACAAAGGAACTTGAAGCTCTCTACCCACTCCACTACATACCTGTTACGTTCCCCAGATTATGTGTTGTAGATTGTGTATTTGCATGTGTTTATTTCAGGAAATGGCTTCCTGAAATCCCTCAAGCAGCTGATTGGTCGACTCCAGGGCTAATTGGAGAGCTGACCCCGCCCCCTCGTCAAGACACAGCTGTCTCCAATTACCCATTCCTTCTGAAGCTATATAAAAGCCAGTGTTCTGTTCAGGAGGCAAAATCTCTTCTTTTTGGAGGTAGAGATTTTGCTGGAGGTAGGGATTGCTGAGATTGATTGTGATAGAGGTTGATTTTGTTGGAAAGTGGTATGTTCTGTGAGTTTGTTGCTCAGATAGAGCTTATTTGACATCCTTTTGTTTCTTAGTTTGTTTGAAATTGTTTAATATTCTGTTTCATTTGTTCCGAGGGGGAAAGGGGAAGGCATCTAGGGAGTGTTTAGGCAAGAGGCCCGCGGGCATACATATACCCGTAGCATAATCGCTGTCTAGGCACACTAGGTAAGACCTGGGCGGACCACCCCTTGTATTTTGGTTAGGGCACCAGGTGGTGCTAAATTAGGTAAGTAGTGGGTAGGCAGGTAAGATAGGAGAGGGGGGGGCTTTGAGATTTACTTTCTTTGCTTTGGTTCCGTCCAGCCCCTTTTCCCCATATTACCGTGTAAAGGAATAAAGTCCTTGTAAACGGTACCACATTCTGCCTGTTGTCATTCTTACTTGCACCTACAGTCCATACCTTTTTCGCTTCACAGAGAGTTTAGTTGTAGCAGGGTGTTGCGTTCCCTCTTCATAGAGGCGTGCGTAACAATACCCGTCAATTTGAATGGGGGCGTGCTCGGCACCCATTCGAAGTGAGCCTAGAAGGCATTTAGCTCATCTGGCAGGCTCGCATCATTGGGCAGACCTGTATCTTAGCATCGACTTCAATGGGCCACTTCCATATTGAGCGCGTCACTGGTACTTTCTGTTTGAGTTTTAGCTTGTAAGCAGGAATGAGGAGATTAGAGTTATGATCAGATTTGTCAAATGGAGTGTGAGGGAAAGCATTATATTGAGTCCCTGTGTGTGGAGTTAAGGTGATCTAGAGGTTTGTTTTGCCTCTAGATGTACAGGGGACATGCTGGTAGAAATGAGGTAAGACGGATTTCAGTTTTCCTGCATTTAAATCACCGGGAGCGCCGCCTCTGTATGAGCATTTTCTTGTTTGCTTATGGCCCTATACAGCTCATTGAGTGTGGTCTTTGTGCCAGTATCGGTTTGTGGTGGTAAATAGACAGCTACGAAAAATCTAGATTCAAAATATTTGGGTAAATAGTATTGTCTACAGTTTGTCATGAGGTATTCTGCACCATCGAGAGCATCCTGACTAGTTGCATCACCGCCTGGTATGGCAACTGCTCAGTATCTGACTGCAAGGCCCTACAGAAGGTAGTGCATGCGGTCCAGTATGTCACTGGGGCCAAGCTTCCTGCCATCCAGGATCTCAATACCAGGTGGTGTCAGAGGAAGGCCCTAAAAATTGTCAAGCGGCTCGCCAAGTCTGGGTCCAAAAGGCTCCATAACAGCTTCTACCCCCAAGCCATAAGACTGCTGAACAGTTAATCAAATGGCTACCCAGACTATTTGCATTGACTCCCCCCTTTTTTTACGATGCTGCTACTCAGTGTTTATTATCTATGCATAATCACTTTAGCCCTACCTACATGTACAGTACCAGTCAAAAGTTTGGACCTACTCATTCCAGTGTTTTTCTTTATTTTTTAAAACTATTTTCTACATTGTAGAATAATAGTGACGACATCAAAACTATGAAATAACACATATGGAAACATGTAGTAACCAAAAAATTGGTAAACAGATCAAAATATATTTTATATTTGAGATTCTTGACAGCTTTGCACACTCTAAAATGTGTTTAACAACCTTTTGGTTACTACATGATTCCATATGTGTTATTTCATAGTTTTGATGTCTTCACTATTATTCTGAACGAACTTTATTTAACTCTCTGCAAACTGGAAACGATTTATCCGGAGGCTACATTCATTGTAGCTGGGGATTTTAACAAGGCTAATCTGAAAACAAGACTCCCTAAATTTTATCAGCATATCGATTGCGCAACCAGGGGTGGAAAGACCTTGGAAATTGTTACTCTAACTCCCGCGACGCATATAAGGCCCTGCCCCGCCCCCCTTTCGGAAAAGCTGACCACGACTCCATTTTGTTGATCCCTGCCTACAGACAGAAACTAAAACAAGAGGCTCCCACGCTGAGGTCTGTCCAACGCTGGTCTGACCAAGCTGACTCCACACTCCAAGACTGCTTCCATCACGTGGACTGGAAGATGTTTCGTATTGCGTCAGACAACAACATTGACGAATACGCTGATTCGGTGTGCGAGTTCATTAGAACGTGCGTTGAAGATGTCGTTCCCATAGCAACGATTAAAACATTCCCTAACCAGAAACCGTGGATTGATGGCAGCATTCGTGTGAAACTGAAAGCGCGAACCACTGCTTTTAATCAGGGCAAGGTGTCTGGTGACATGACTGAATACAAACAGTGCAGCTATTCCCTCCGCAAGGCTATTAAACAAGCTAAGCATCAGTACAGAGACAAAGTAGAATCTCAATTCAACGGCTCAGACACAAGAGGCATGTGGCAGGGTCTACAGTCAATCACGGACTACAGGAAGAAATCCAGCCCAGTCACGGACCAGGATGTCTTGCTCCCAGGCAGACTAAATAACTTTTTGCCCGCTTTGAGGACAATACAGTGCCACTGACACGGCCTGCAACGAAAACATGCGGTCTCTCCTTCACTGCTGCCGAGGTGAGTAAGACATTTAAACGTGTTAACCCTCGCAAGGCTGCAGGCCCAGACGGCATCCCCAGCCGCGCCCTCAGAGCATGCGCAGACCAGCTGGCCGGTGTGTTTACAGACATATTCAATCAATCCCTATACCAGTCTGCTGTTCCCACATGCTTCAAGAGGGCCACCATTGTTCCTGTTCCCAAGAAAGCTAAGGTAACTGAGCTAAACGACTACTGCCCCGTAGCACTCACATCCGTCATCATGAAGTGCTTTGAGAGACTAGTCAAGGACCATATCACCTCCACCCTACCTGACACCCTAGACCCACTCCAATTTGCTTACCGCCCAAATAGGTCCACAGACGATGCAATCTCAACCACACTGCACACTGCCCTAACCCATCTGGACAAGAGGAATAGCTATGTGAGAATGCTGTTCATCGACTACAGCTCGGCATTCAACACCATAGTACCCTCCAAGCTCGTCATCAAACTCGAGACCCTGGGTCTCGACCCCGCCCTGTGCAACTGGGTACTGGACTTCCTGACGGGCCGCCCCCAGGTGGTGAGGGTAGGCAACAACATCTCCTCCCCGCTGATCCTCAACACTGGGGCCCCACAAGGGTGCGTTCTGAGCCCTCTCCTGTACTCCCTGTTCACCCACGACTGCGTGGCCACGCACGCCTCCAACTCAATCATCAAGTTTGCGGACGACACAACAGTGGTAGGCTTGATTACCAACAACGACGAGACGGCCTACAGGGAGGAGGTGAGGGCCCTCGGAGTGTGGTGTCAGGAAAATAACCTCACACTCAACGTCAACAAAACTAAGGAGATGATTGTGGACTTCAGGAAACAGCAGAGGGAACACCCCCTATCCACATCGATGGAACAGTAGTGGAGAGGGTAGCAAGTTTTAAGTTCCTCGGCATACACATCACAGACAAACTGAATTGGTCCACTCACACAGACAGCATCGTGAAGAAAGCGCAGCAGCGCCTCTTCAACCTCAGGAGGCTGAAGAAATTCGGCTTGTCACCAAAAGCACTCACAAACTTCTACAGATGCACAATCGAGAGCATCCTGGCGGGCTGTATCACCGCCTGGTACGGCAACTGCTCCGCCCTCAACCGTAAGGCTCTCCAGAGGGTAGTGAGGTCTGCACAACGCATCACCGGGGGCAAACTACCTGCCCTCCAGGACACCTACACCACCCGATGTTACAGGAAGGCCATAAAGATCATCAGGACATCAACCACCCGAGCCACTGCCTGTTCACCCCGCTATCATCCAGAAGGCGAGGTCAGTACAGGTGCATCAAAGCTGGGACCGAGAGACTGAAAAACAGCTTCTATCTCAAGGCCATCAGACTGTTAAACAGCCACCACTAACATTGAGTGGCTGCTGCCAACACACTGACACTGACACAACTCCAGCCACTTTAATAATGGGAATTGATGGGAAATGATGTAAATATATCACTAGCCACTTTAAACAATGCTACCCTATATAATGTTACTTACCCTACATTATTCATCTCATATGCATACGTATATACTGTACTCTATATCATCGACTGCATCCTTATGTAATACATGTATCACTAGCCACTTTAACTATGCCACTTTGTTTACATACTCATCTCATATGTATATACTGTACTCGATACCATCTACTGTATCTTGCCTATGCTGCTCTGTACCATCACTCATTCATATATCCTTATGTACATATTCTTTATCCCCTTACACTGTGTATAAGACAGTAGTTTTGGAATTGTTAGTTAGATTACTTGTTGGTTATTACTGCATTGTCGGAACTAGAAGCACAAGCATTTCGCTACACTCGCATTAACATCTGCTAACCATGTGTATATGACAAATAAAAGTGGATTTGATTTGATTTGATTATGTAGAAAATTTTAAAAAATAAAGAAAAATTCTTGAATGAGTAGGTGTGTCCAAACTTTTGACTGTTACTGTATATATAACTTCAATCATCTCGACTAACCTGTACCCCCGCACATTGACTTGGTACCGGTACCCCCTGTATATAGTCTTGCTATTGTTATTTTATTATTACTTTTTTAAACTTGATTTTCTTAACTCTTATTTTTCTTAAATAAGTGACAAATACGATTTGATTTGAAAAAAAAGAAGCCTGTACAGATATGTCCTGAATACAAAGCGTTATGTTTGCGGCAAATCTAACACAACACATCACTGAGTACCACTCTTCATGTTTTCAAGAATGGTGGTGGCTGCTTGTCTTCGGCAAGGACTAGGGATTTTTTTTGGGGGGGGGGGGTTAAAAAGAAACTAAATATAGCTAAGCACAGGCAAAATCCTATAGGAAAACCTGGTTCAGTCTGCTTTCCAACATACACTGCGAGACACAAATTCAGCTTTCAGCAGGTTAATAACATAAAACACAAGGGCAACTATACACTGGAGTTGCTGAGCAAGACAACATTGAATTATCCTGAGTGGCCTAGTTACAGTTGTGCCTTAAAAATCGGCTTGAAAATCTATGGCAAGACTTGAAAGTGGCTGTCTGATCAACAACCAATTGACGGAGCTTGAAGAATTTTAAAAAGACAATCCAGGTGTGCAAAGCTCTTAGACTTACCCAATCGCTGCCAAAGGCGATCCGAATGGATTGACTCAGAGGGTTGATTACTTATGTAATCAAGATTAATTCGTGTTTTATTTTTCATAATCTTTTTTTACAAATGTTACAATTTTTCTTCCACTTTAACATTACAGAGTATTTTGTGTAGATCTTTGACAAAACATGACAAAATCACCTTTAACACAACAAAATGTGGAAAAAGTAAAGGGGTGTGAATGCTTTCTGAAGGGACTGTAACTTAAATACCTCATGATGTAACGTCTGCTTACAACTCACACCCTCAAACATGTAGATCACCTGAACGCAGCTCACTTTCCAGCTCACACTCTCAAACACCGAGATCCCCTGAACGTAGCTCACTCTCCAGATCCCAATCACCTGTTCACACACCTGTATGTTATTATCACACACTATTTAGTTCAGTTATTTGCACCCCATCACTGTGAGGTATTGTTTGTTTTGTGGCACACGTCTTTCAGAGCTCTGGTTTCCCCCGTGATTTACTCCTCCTGTGTATGATTAGTTTTTGCCTGCCTCACTAACGCCGACTTTTGCCTATTCCCTGCCTGTACTTTAGCCTATCGGACTTCCTGTTATCTAACTTTTGCCTAGCTTGAGCTAGTTCGCACTCCATCACAACCCAAAATATAAGCTTGTTATACTCCAATCTTTGTAAATGAAAACAAACCACTAGCCTGAAAACATTAAAACTATCGTTTTGATATCACCAATGGTTTACTGAAACAGGGGCAGGGAGAATGCTTTGTTATTGTTTTTACTGCTGATTGCCACTTTACACATAATCTAAAACATTCTTATTAAATCACACACAATATTGTAAAATGTTAAACAAAAAGTGCTAATTGTAAGACAGGAACATACTACGCTGTAAAAAGAAAAGGTTCCTGGAGTATCCTTTTAGGGTTTCTTCAAATTGAAACTGTGGGGGAACCCCTATAAGTTCTTCAGAGAACCCTTTAAAAGCGATGAGACAAGATCAAAATTGGGGAGAAAAAGGGGGTAAAATACAACCATAAAATAAACAAAGAAATCCTTCTATTTCTATATGTAGCAGTCAGGCTACATTTGTATGCCTCTGTCTACAATCAGTTCATTTTGTTGCATGAATTGCAGTGCATTTTCTTAGGCCAAATTGCATAGGTCACAAATATTTTAGGGATGCATGTGATTTTTTAAATTCCCATGACAACTAGGCCAAATCAATATCTCATTTGCAATGCAAGTGACATACTGTACATTGATTGAATGTTTAGCCTCTATTCGCTTTCCTGTTTTTAATTACATTGAAATGAAATGTTTCTGCATTTGCAATTAAGACGATTGTTTTATTGTTGGCCTATGCCTAAAGGCTATATTGTTTATGACCCAAATCAGTCACCCCTGTAAAACCTGCAACATTATAGCTTACAACATGATTTATATCCTACAAAAGACATGTGAAATTAAACAACTAGAAATCAAAGCAATTTCTAGACCCTTTTATCTCATTAGAAATTCATCAATTTAGCAGCACTCAAAGCCCCAGAACAAAGTCTTATGAGGATCAAATGATCTAATCAATATTTTAATTATCAATAGGCTTTAATCCAAGCACACACAGTCATAGAAACCTGAGGAGATAATACGTTTCTGCACCTCATCTGTAAATTGAGATACACCCCCACACACTCCCTCTTGTAGGGTAAAGAGAGTTAACATTATGGGACGTGTAGAGACAGGACACACTGAAAATGAAAGCAGTGGGTGGGTTTTAAAACTGCCAATTTACTTTGTTTGTCTCTAGTCTCTACAACCCAATTCTTTTATCAACAATCTACATGGAGAATCGAACCAGAACTAGAATGAGATTCAATTTCTATGGATAGAACATTGTATTTGAATGTCCTTGTCCCTGACAAACCTTGAGTTTGAGATCCTGAGTTGTTTGTATAGGCATAGATAGCTATACCACATTGTCATGTTTTATGTGTGTTAATGGGTAAAATTATATGTATTTATCTCTATAACACGGACGCACACAAACACACACACACACACAGAAGAACCCCAAGGGGCTCTTTCCATTGATTTATATTTTGATCTTTAAGCCATTTAGACACTAATGGATGGAAGCCAGGACATCCATCTCATCTCATTATTTTCAGTCTTTTTCTTGTAGATCCTCAATATATCGATACCCCACTGACTGCTTCATAAGGTCTTCACAGTAATAAGCTATACTTTCTGCATAACGTTTACAAGAATGTATACACAAAAGGATTCGAATTCTGCAATCAATCATATCCACCCCCAGCATTTAGATTTCGATTTTATTAGGATCCTTTTGCATAATAACGAAAAAGACATTACAGACAAAAGACTTTACAATTAACTTACATTTAAAACATGAACATGTAGTGTGCATCTATCAGTTACACATACATGTCAGTACATACACACAACAAGTAGGTCACATGGGGGAGAGGCGTTGTGCTGTGTGTTTCCTTGAATTTGTTCTGGGCCTGGGGACTGTGAAAAGACCCCTGGTGGCATGTCTGGCGTGGTAAATGTATGTCAGTGGTGTGCGTAAGTTGACTATACAAACAAATTTGGAATTTCTAACACATGAATGTTTCTTGTAAAAACAAGAAGTGATGCAGACAGTCTTTCCTCAACTCTTAACCAAGAGAGACTGGCATGCATAGCATTGATATCAGCCCTCTGATTATGATGAAGAGCCAAACGTGCCACTCTGTTCTGGGCCAGCTGCAGCTTAACTAAGTCCCTCTTTGCAGCACTTCACCATATGACTGGACAATAATCAAGGTAGGATAAAAGCATTCCAGGTGTCAGTTGGTCAGTCATTTACAGTAGTAAATGGAGTGTAATGTACTTCACACACACATACACACACACACACACACACGCACAAATAGACACACACACTACAACACAAACAAACACTCATTTAGTAGGATACTTAGTCATCCTCTCACCCATTTCCATACACACTTCCTTATGATCCACTATCCTGCTACTTCAGTGTACTCTAGTGACTGGCCCTTTTGGTCCCCCAAGGGGGTATCACTCACCACCATGTCTCCTCCATTGGGGTATCAGCAGCAGCTGGTTCCTGGAGGTGAGCAGCGGGTTCATCATGGAACATGTGGCATCCCCCTCCTCAGTCTACCCCACCCCTCTACTTCTGTGGGGCATGTGGGGGTGCGTGAAACAGCTGGTGAGTTCCAAAAACCAATTAGAGCCATCCTACCGTGCGGATCTGGACAGCCAATGAGAAACTAGGGGGAAGTGAGTGGGATCCTTAGTACCTGCAGGACGCTCTGTGATAATAATAATTTGGTGGGTGCATATATTTGTCCTTTGCATATCCCAACTCTGCCCAACATGTTTCACCTTGTTGGCCCAGGGATTCAAACCAGCAGCCTTTCAGTTACTGGGCCAATGCTCTAACCAATAGGCTACCTGCCATGACCTGTGTGCGTGTGTACACAGTCTGTTGCTGCACTGGTAGAAACGTAAGATGCAGGCTACAGTCCAATGTTTAGTTTATGTAGGCCTATCCACCTATATTCACATTTCTTTATATGAATATGTAGTCTAAAAGGTCAACAACAATAGCCTATGTGTCAGGAGCATATAAACTATAATCAATGACCAAGATGTAATAGCCTAATGCTCACCTATGCATATTTGTTTGATTACAGAACTATGAAGCACTAACATATGGGGTCATGTGAGGTCAACACAATCACCTCCCATCCATGTCACACAGGCTACGTCCCAAATGACACCCTATTCCCTAGTGCTCTATTCCCCTTAGAGCTCTGGTCAAAAGTAGTGCACTGTGTAGGGAATAGGGTGCCATTTAGTATGCAAGATCTGTCTATTCTGAGACATTCTAAATAATACATGGGACATGTCATTATCTAAACAATGGTGTGACTTGAGGGTTATGTTTCAGGCAGTCACTATCTGGGGTGTAATGTGTGGATAAAAACCCCAAGAAACAAATTGATAAATTATGCATTATAGTAGAACTTAGAGACTATTCAAGTGTTGCCAGTGGGTAGCCTACTGAATGGCACAAAGCATTTACCAGGGGCCAAATGTGACCACAGCCTGTTATGTGAACTATATCGGTATGTGGTGTGAGATGGCACTACAGTAAGAAGCAATCTATCACAGGGTGGCCCTGAGGTTGCACTGAGCTGTGTTCCTCCATGTTCAACCTGGACTCAGGGGTAGATGTAACATAGTAAAAGGTAAATCCGAGACACTCCAATTAGTATGATATGTTATGTTTCGTATGGAATGTATTCATTTATGGACGTCCGTCATATGATACAGTATGTTGCGAATTACAACTTCTATGATATGTTACGAATTGCAATTATTACAATATGTTATGAATTGCAATTCGTACAATATATCAAGAATTTGCAAAATGGCCTCCCTAGTGGCGCAGCGGTCTAAGCCAGCCATGACCGGGAGACCTATGTGGCGAAGCACAATTAGCCCAGCATCGTCCGGGTTAGGGGAGGGTTTGGCCGGCCGGGATGTCCTTGTCCCATCGCGCTCTAGCGACTCCCGTGGAGGGTTGGGCACATGCACGGTCGTCAGTTGTACGGTGTTTCCTCTGACACATTGGTGCGTCTGGCTTCCGGGTTAAGCGAGCAAGGTGTCAAGAAGCAGTGCGGCTTGGCAGGGTTGTGTTTTGGAAGACGCATGGCTCTCCACCTTCACCTCTTCTGAGTCCATACAGGAGTTGCGATGGGATGGGACAAGACTGTAACTACCAATTGGATATCACGAAATTGGGGCAAAAAAGGGGTAAAAAGATTATATAGATAGATAGATAGATAGATAGATAGATAGATAGATAGATAGATAGATAGATAGATAGATATGAGTTTTCAAATTTGTTGTGGCTAACGTTAGCTAGGAGTCTAGGTGGCGAACACTAATGTTAGCTAGGCTAAGGGTTAAGGTTAGGGTTAGGGGAAGAGTTAGTTAACGTGCTAAGTAGTTGCAAAGTAGCTAAAAAGTAGTTTAAAAGTTGCTAATATCCTAAAGTTGTCCGTGATGAGGTTCGAACACGCAGCCATTGGGTTGCTAGATGTTCACTTTTGGTTTTGTCTTAAGTAACATTCTGTCTTATGTAACCATACCAAACGTGACATACAGTGCATTCAAAATATATTCGGACCCCTTTGTCTTTTCCACATTTTGTTACAGCCTTATTCTAAAATAGATTCAATCGATTTTTCCCCTTATCAATCTACACACAGTACCCCATAATGACAAAGTCTCCCAGTCTCTGTCACTGAAAAACATCCCGACAGCATGATGCTGCCACCACCATGGTTCACCGAAGGGATGGTGCCAGGTTTCCTCCAGATGTGACGCTTGGCCTTCAGGCCAAAGACTTCAATCTTGGTTTCATCAGACCAGAGCATCTTGTTTCTCATGGTTTGAAAGTCCTTTAGGTGCCTTTTGGCAAACTCCAAGCAGGCTGTCATTCGCCTTTTACTGAGGAGTGGCTTCTGTCTGGCCACTCCACCATTAAGGCCTGACTGGTGGAGTGCTGCAAAGATGGTTGTCCTTCTGGAAGGTTCTCCCATCTCCATATCTCTGGAGCTCTGTCAGAGTGACCATCAGGTTCTTGGTCACCTCCCTGACCAAGGCCCTTCTCCTCCGATTGCTTAGTTTGGCCGGGCAGCCAGCTCTAGGAAGGGTCTTGGTGGTTCCAAACTTCTTCCATTTAAGAATGAAGTAGGCCACTGTGTTCTTGGGGACCTTAAATGCTGCAGAAATGTTTTGGTATCCTTCCCCAGATCTGTGCCTTGACACAATCCTGGCTCAGGGCTCTACGGACAATTTCTTCGACCTCGTGGCTTAGTTTTTGCTCTGACATGCACAGTTAACTGTGGGACCTTATATAGACAGGTGTGTGCCTTTGCAAGTCATGTCCAATCAATTGAATTTACCACAGGTTGACTCGAATCAAGTTGTAGAAACATCTCAATTGATGATCAATGGAAACAGGATGCACCTGAGCTCAATTTATTTTGAATCTCATCGCAAAGGGCCTAAATACTTATTTCTGTTTTGTCTAAAAACCTGTTTTTGCTTTGTCATTATGGGGTATTTTGTGTAGATTGATAAGAGTAAAAAAAATATTGTATCTATTTTAGAATAAGGCTGTAAAGTAACAAAATGTGGAAAATGTCCAGGGGTATGAATACATTCCGAATGCACTGTGTCATAGTAATTTCAGTATCCCAGATCTATATTTACTATGTTACGTTTAGTCTATGAGACCAGTCTGTAATGTTGACAGTCAACTGAGGAAAATGTACAAATAGGTGTCTGGTGAGGCTATGTCGAGTTGCACTTAGGGTACTGCAGGTAGACTATGCATGCTATGTCTGTTTACATTGAGTTTCTGAGATAGGTGAACATTGTTGTTAGTTTGAAAGCAGCCGCAGGTGAAGTTTTTGAAGGTGATGACCGCGATGACGCGTGGACACGCCCAACTGCTTTTTCGCCAATAAGAAGCGACACTAAAAGTCGCACTGTTTTCTCAGTGCACTGCAGAGCAGACCCACGACAAAACAGAGGCAACAGGACTTGAAACGGGGCACCGTGCGGGACGGTAGACAAGGCTGATTAATTAGAGAAATAAAAGGCACGGTAATCCAATACCACGGTCGGGTCAGGGCGCGAGAGGCAGAGGGCACCGTTGGCTAGGCTACCTGTAGATTTGGTCAAGGGCATGTAAGTCGTATCAATGTTTTAGTGCAGTTATTCATGCATGATTCCGCCCTATAGCGTTTTTGTGCCATTATTTTCCACTTTGAAATAATGTAGGCATAGGCTATATTTTTGTGTATATTTAGTTGTGTGGGAGCGTAGTGACAGACGAATCCAAAAACTAAGCCCAGCTCTGCATTTATAATTGATGACCTGCAGTCAAGCTGACAGTGGTCGAAAAAAGTCTGTCACGAATGCGCTACTCTCTCGTTTTCTGTCTACCGAAAGAATCAAACGTGCCCAAAGAAGCTCTCTTCGTCCGTCCACCGGTTGTTTTCAACCTGCGCATTTGCCTGTTTGTTTGTGCAGCCTGGTAGTCCTGTTCTATTGAATGATCAATCAAGATCCCTTTGAAAAGGCTACTGCTATGTGATTGGATCAGGTTAGGATATATAGCAGCTCTGTGTGTGCAAATTCTGTTCTACAATGAAGCGGCGATATCTCGCTGCTTTCATGACCTGTATCAGGACAGACCAGCCACAGATAAGTAGGCTACACAAATAACAGCGGCGAACCACGGTAAACGGCCTCTTTTCTATTTTATAGCCTAGTGGCTTCCTTCTGTCAGGGGGAAGCAGAGACCAGGGTCATTTACGCACGGGCATAGCCGCGGGAAATAGGGGTGCTGCAGCACCTCCTGAAAAATCATTATATATATATATATATAAATAATCTGGGCCTTTTCCTGTATTAGCAGACTGATATAGCCCTCTGTAGTGCAGGCAATTATTATTACATTTTGTAGATGGCTCCTGCACGTCATCTCTAGCTGACACTTTTGCTAAAAGGTGCTGTGCCAATTTATTAATTACTACATTTAGCTAACATTAGCTAGTTAATCCAGAGATTCTTCACTTTGCCTCGATTCATCAGTTTCATCCAGATCATGGCATTTGTAGTTCTTTAGAATAGCCACATTAGTAGCTAATTAGCGTTTCATTTTTGGGGGGTAAATACAGGTGAATATATTAAAAGTCACCTTGTCCTAGAGAGATTTACAGTTATCAAAATGTCACGCCATGGTAAGCCTACACAAAACACAGCCCTTTAAGTGTTTCTAAAATCCCCTATAAGGAAAAATGGTGGGAAAACAATTGGAACCATTTCCTTGTTAGAACGCTAGATTTTATTGGTATTATGACTCCTGCTGTGGTACTCTATAGCCGTCTGTAGCAGGAATTTATTTTGTTCCCCTCCCCAAACATCTTCCTGCGGCTATGCGCACGCGAAACTGAGGTTTCGATTGGTAGAAAATGGGTGCCCTTTCCACTGCATAAGCAGACCGGAGGAAACTGAATTTGACTGAGGGAGAGAGAGAGAGAGAGAGAAGGGGGTGGATAAGCCTGCCTATATCTTTACAGCATGACGGAATCAAACACGGAGCACAAGCTATGTCGGATGCGGCAGGAATGATGGAAGTTGTGTAGGCTTTAGTTTCTACAAGAAGAAATACACAGACTTGAAGACAGACAGCCGTTTTCTGTTGGCTTTAGAGATCGAGGGTGCTTTGATCGTGAATTAATCTTGTGTTTCTCCCTCGTTCTGATACTCAGTATCCCCGTGGGAAGCTCCTCCGTTTTACCGGATCCTCTCGCTCCTGCGGAGGACATGGGAAATGTAAACGCTGTTGGATTTTGAACTGCGTCCATGTCCTGCCCCCCTCCGCATCCTGGGATAACTGAGATGGAGCGGGTCGAGTTGGACCGGGACCAGGAGGCGGCGGAGCGGGTCGAGTTGGACCGGGACCAGGAGGCGGCGGAGCCACTCGTCCACGGGACGAACCGGATCAGGCCCTCGTCCTACCGGGCTCTACGCAGCGCCGTGTCAAGCCTGGCCCGTATAGATGACTTCATCTGCGAGAAGATTGGCTCGGGCTTCTTCTCGGAAGTGTTCAAGGTAAGGTAAATTACATGTAAGAGTTTGAAGATCAGGTCCTGTCTTGTATTCTATTCACAGTGTCTCAAAGTAGGGGTGGGGTGGCAAAGTGGGGCGGCAGGTACCCTAGTGGTTCGAGCGTTGGACTTGATCGAATCCCAGAGCTGACATATAAAAATCTGTTCTGCCCCTGAACAAGGCAGTTAACCCACTGTTCCTAGGCCACCATTGAAAATAAGAATTTGTTCTTAACTGACTTGCCTAGTTAAATATAAAAAAAGGAGAGCTGATCTATGATAGTCTTTCACTTATTAATCATAATGAATATGATTAGCTATAAGCCTAGACAGAAAGGTCCCAAATCCTAGACTCATATTCTTATTTCTTATTCAGAACCTTTATTCTGAAATGCTTTGAATATTGGTCCAAAGTAGTTCGACTTGGCCTATTGACTTGTTTTAGGAAGTCTAGGCTTAGTGCTTAACACTGTGGGATAGGATAGCCTTTGGACATCTGAGCATCCCTGGTGAGGTCATCACTAACCAAGCATGAAACATGAATGACCATTGATGTTACCTGACACCAGGTGTTTTTGTAGGCAAGTGATTAGTTGGCCTTTACTATACTCTCTATTGGCCTATACTCTTGTAGGGTTGTGTGTGCGAAGGAGGCTTCAGTATTTGGGCCTCTTTGGAAGGACACTTTCCACAAAATCTCTTTCTGAAATTAATGGCATGTTGAAAACAAGCTCCTAAATACTCTTACCATTCAAGGTGTTAGATAAGGTAGGCTTGCACATACACAGTGCTGATGATGATGATGGATCATAATAGGAGGATTATTTTGCCACTAGTGACCACAGCACCACATCGACCCCCCCCCCCCACCAGAACCCAGTGACGGTGAAACACTGAGTTTCCTTTTCTCTTCCATGCTTTTCAATGAGGAAAATTTGGATTGAAATGGAATTGACCCCAAGCCCATAGCCCACATTACAGGGAAGGGAACGAAGTGTGTTGGTGTGAAAATTATACCTG
The DNA here is from genome assembly GCF_018296145.1 of Oncorhynchus tshawytscha. Taxonomy (NCBI): domain Eukaryota; kingdom Metazoa; phylum Chordata; class Actinopteri; order Salmoniformes; family Salmonidae; genus Oncorhynchus; species Oncorhynchus tshawytscha. Next base: position 59,655,974 of record NC_056437.1, on the reverse strand, counting down.
TTCCTGGATGGTAGGTCTACTGCACATGCAGAGGTAGATGGTAACCTTACTCTGTCTAAACAACATGAGAGGAAGTCAAGGGGGTTCAGCCTGGGTTGCATCCCAAATGGCACCCTTTTCTCTACACAGTGCACTACTTTTGACCAGATTAGTGCACTACGTAGGGAAAAGAGTGCTATTTGGGACACAGCTATGGACTAACCTTATTCCTGGTTCCTCTCCTGTTTCACTGAGCCTTATAATGTTCAGGTAGCCTATCGGTTAGAGCGTTGGGCCAATAACCGAAAGTTTTGACAGTTCGAATTCCCGAGGCGACATGGTGAAAAATCTGCCAATGTGCCTTTGCGCAAGGCACTTCCCTCTAATTTGCTCCAGGGGCACTGTACTACTATGGCTGACTCTGTGAAACACATTTCACTGCACTCATCCAGTGTATGTGACAACAAAAACATCTTTGTTCAAATAAATGTTCATAACATTGGGCCAGGGGTTTTCCTTGACATCTCTTTATAATAGGAGCAGAGTAACACAACTGTCACACAGTGCCCTTTGGATGTGCAGTTGGCATGCAAATGATTTGGTCTTTTGTAGGTGCTGGCTGTAAAGATGCCTCTTGATTTGCGTTATCTGCCCTTTGATAAACTGCGTATAAACGCAAATGTATTACTGCCGTGATTACAAATACGCGTCCCGATCTAGCTGTTAAGTTCAGATGACATGACCATAATGGAGGCAGAAATGAGCCTCGCAATAAATCTGCGAAGATAAACGGACAATGATCGACACCGACCATACAGATCTCTCATCGCAGGCATTTTGCTGACATCATCCATTACGATATGTAGCCTATACTAGAGAAATGTCAAGTTTGAAATAAATTAAGTTTGCTAATATGGGTGATTTGTTAATGGGACAATTGATGGCTACAAAAATCAAACTACTAGTAGTAGTTCAAGGATAATAACAAACAAAACAAAACTGTGGTGAACATTAATGTTATAAATATATCGTTATCTGGCAATTTATCGCAATGTATGTTTTTGTCCATATAGCCCAGCTTTACCTCGCAACTGTGTGCGCACATTCCATAAACTATCTTCTCTCCGCTCTGCCCTTTGACATCTGCTTTAGACCACAGAGATGCTGTGTTATAAGGAGACCAGGAGTTGTTTTTTTTGCTCAGTCCCTCACACACACACACACACACACACACACACACACACACACACACACACACACACACACACACACACTCTGAAGCATTGACTCTTAATAATTAAATACAAATGGAGCTCCACCAAGACACTTGGCATCCTGCCATCTCTAATGTCACACTCTTGCTCTCTCTCTCTCTCTCCAGCTCAATTAATGCTTTCCTCATGGCAGTCAGGCAGGCAGACATGTACACCTCCGCACGGCCATTGTGCAAGACAAGGAGGGGTGCGCGTGTCAAGACAAATCGTTCAGGTGCTGCTTTGTATCTTTTTTTCTTTAATAATTTTCAAAGAACTGCGAGAGCGCGCTCCCTAGACCTGCCTGCCTGCAGTACTGTAAGTGTTACTTCCTGTAGAGGCAGGAAGGAATGCTGTTTTTTCCCCCTCTTCTAACTGAAACAGAAGTAGAATTACAATGTTCCGTTCTAGTTATTCTAATTCTATGGGAAGGCGCAGGTGTTTAAACTGTCCTTCTCAAGGATGAAAGAATGGAGATTGAAAGAGGAAGGGATGGTAGGAATAGAAGATTGGTAGAGAGAGGATAAATGTTTTTGTTTGTACTTTTACCCCATTTTTCTTCTCAATTTCATGATATCCAATTGATAGTTAGTCTTGTCCCATCGCTGCAACTCTCCTACGGACTCGGGAGAGGCGACGGTCGAGAGCCACGCATCCTCTGAAACACGACCTCGCCGATCCGCACTGCTTCTTGACACACTGCTCGCTTAACCCGGAAGTCAGCCGCACCAGTGTGTCGGCGGAAACACAGTACACCTGGAGACTGACGTCAGCTTGCAGGCACCCGGCCCGCCACAAGGAGTCTCCCGGTCACGGCCGGCTGTGACACAGCCTGGAATCGAACCCGGGTCTGTAGTGATGCCTCAAGCACTGTGATGCAGTGCCTTAGAACGCTGTGCCACTCAGGAGGCCCCTAGAGAGAGGATAATACATATAGGTAGGAGGAGGGAATATGTACATGTATGGAGCCATTTAAAGTGAGGGTTGTTGTTGCGTTGATCAGTGGAGGCTGCTGAGGAGAGGACGGCTCATAATAATGGCTGAAACGGAGCGAATGTATTTGATACCGTTCCACTGATTCCGTTCCAGCCATTAACACCAGCCCGTCGTCCTCAAACTTCCTATGGTTGAGGTAATGCTGGGGTTGGAGTTTGTCATTAGTGGAATCAGATCAAATCAAAATGTATTTGTCGCATGCGCTGAACCGGTGTAGCCCTTAGTGAAATGCTATCTTACAAGCCCATAACCAGCAATGCAGTTTTAAGAAAAATAAGTATTTACTAAATAAACTGAAGTAAACAATAAAACTTTTTTTTTTTTAAATAAGAGAAAAAATAAAATAACAGTAATGAGGCTATATACAGGGGGTACCAGTAGTGTGTCCATGTGTGGGGGTTAACTGTTCAGGAGTCTTATGACTTGGGGGTAGAAGCTGGAGACTTTTGGACCGAGACTTACCGTTTGGTGTGCGGTAGCAGAGGGAACAGTCTGACTAGGGTGGCTGGAATTTTTGGTAAATTCTTTTTTTGTATTTTTTTAAATTTCACCTTTTATTTAACCAGGTCTGCTAGTTGAGAACAAGTTCTCATTTACAACTGTGACCTGGCCAAGATAAAGCACAGCAGACTGACATACACAATAGCACAATTGGTTAGGAGCCTGTAAAACGACAGTCATCTCCTCCCGGGCGACATCAGACCTGTGACTGATGGAGCTAGTTCTGAGTCATGTGGCGAAAAGTCAGTCAGTCAATGAGTCATCACCCTAATGACGAGCACTAATTGACACTAAAGGCTTCCACATGCTTCTGTTCGGCTGGCGCCTAGCCAAACTCACCTAGGTGAACCTAACGAGTGTGCTCGCATACTCCCCTAAAAGGCCTTCACGTGAACGAGAAAAAAAACGCCTCTCACCGTAGCAAATATTTCTCAAACTAGTCAGATTAATTCTAAGATGACTCAAGAAATGTCATTTTAATTTTGACGTTTGTGCCGAGGAGATCTTAGTTGGCCAATTTTACATCTAAGATGTTTGGTGCAGTATGTGAAAAGAATTGCATGAAAACCCGTCATCTATCATTTAATGATAAACACTTAATTGAATAATCTCTACTGTTGACCAATGACCGACAAAGGGGTGTAGACTTCGGCTACTGAAATTCGGCTAACAAAAACATCACAATGATGTCATAATATATGCACAAACTGTTTCCGATGAGAAGCATGCGAACACCTTTAGGGCACAAGCAGTCAGCGGGGTGTGTATTCATCAGTGCAAAATGTTTTGCAACAGAAGAGTTTCTATTGGGCAAATTCAGATAGGTCCCTCTCCGTTTCATCCTGTTTTCTTGCATTTGGTTCCTAGTGAATACACCCCAGGAGATTGGAAGATGACAGCATGCAGTTCCCAGTGCATACGTCATATGGCGAAATTAAATAAACCAAACTAAAATGAAAAAAATATGAAATAAGAGTAACTCGGAGACAAACAGAAAAACCAAGGCACTCAATACTGGTTAATGATTTTCTAGTCATAGGAAAATATACACATGACAAATGTCAAATCAGAAAGCTGTGTATGTGGGGTGTAATAAGGACAGTTGGGGAATAATAGGCATAACTAGTCTGTGTGTGTCAGTACCAAGCTGCTGCCAGCTGCTTTTGACACCAGGTGGAAACGGTGACGGCGAGAGCCACACACTGCTGTCAACAACATTCACATAACAGTGGTGTGTGCGTGTCGATGTGTGTTTCACACTTAGCTGGGTTTTTCTAGAACGACATGCAGACATTTTCCATAGCTAAATGCTTCAAATGTCAATCAGATAGTTAAAAAAAGAAAGATGCACTATATACAAAAGTATTTTGGCACCTTTTCAAATGGGTGGATTCGGCTATTTCAGCCACACCTATTTCAATCTCCATAGACCAACATTGGCAGTAGAATGGCTTTACTGAAGAGCTCAGTGACTTTCAGTGTGGTACCGTCATAAGATGCCAACATGTCAGTTCGTCAAATTTCTGCCCTGCTAGAGCTGCCCCGGTCAACTAGGTGCTGTTATTGTAGAGTGGAAATGTCTGAGCAACAACGGCTCAGCTGTGAAGTGGTAAGCCACACAAGCTCACAGAACAAGACCGCCGAGTGCTGAAGTGCGTATCGCACAATAATCGCCTGTCCTCGGGTTGCAACACTCACTACCGAGTTCCAAACTGTTCATCGGGAGCTTCATGAAATGGGTTATCATGGCCGAGCAGCGTCAAACGTGGTGTAAAGCTCGCCGCCATTGGACTCTGGAGCAGTGGAAACTCACTCTAGAGTGATGAATCACTCTTCACCATCTGGCAGTCCAACGGACTAATCTGGGTTTGGCGGATGCCAGGAGAACACTACCTGCCACAATGCTTAGTGCCAACTGTAAAGTTTGGTGGAGGAGGAATAACGGTATGGGGCTGTGTTTCAAGGTTCGGGCTAGGCCCCTTAGTTCCAGTGAAGGGAACAGCATACAATGGCTTTCTAGATGATTCTGTGCTTCCAATTTTGTGGCAACAGTTTGGGGAAGGCCCTTTTCCTGTTTCAGCCTGACAATGCCCCCGTGCGCAAAGGGAGGTCCATACAGAAATGTTTTGTCGAGATCGGTGTGGAAGAACTTCACTGGCCTGCACAGAACCCTGACCTCAACCCCATCAAACACCTTTGGAATGAATTGGAACGCCGACTGCGAGCCAGGCCTTAATCGTCCAACATGCTTTTCATTTACCACCACAGATTGATCTACAACATAATGGTGTTCTAATTCATTCTTCTCAATATATTGGCCTATTTATTATATTGCATCAGTCTCTTTGCAAGCCTGCTGAGTGGTAGTTTCTGTGTGTGATGTGTTTTTGTAGCTTCTTGCTGAGTCTCTTTCTCTCCTGTCCCTCTCACCTCACACTTTCTTTCTATGCAGGAGGAGAATGATGATACTAGTTCTGTCAGTCTGGTTAAAATCACTGCTGCATTTGCACAGAGGAGATTAGTGTGTGTGTGTGTTTGTGAGCAAGTGTGTGTGATTGACAGCCTGGATGAAGCGCTGATGGGCAATGCTCCCCTCTAGAGTCCTGTTGTCCCAGCTGAACCGAAGTTTGTCAGAGGAGAATAGACAGGTTCTGGAAAGTCTACCCTTTTGGAAAAGCGCAACAACAATACTGAGGATCTACTACGTGAACTGACTTTTGCACACGCGCACGCACAGGCATGCATGGCACACACACCCACACCGATCCATCCTCGACTGTCACTCGTGTTTGTGATCTGTTACAGTAAGTGAGCATTAAAAGTCAGTAAGTCTGTGTTTATTGGCTGAGGATCTGCGATGAGAAGGAAGGGGGGAGGTGGAGAAGACTGGGAGGTGGTGGGGTTAGGAAAGGAGGAGACTGTGGTGGAGGGGTGGTATGGGCTGGCACTACCAGTTTTGACTTGAAGCTCCCATTCAGGGGCTTGGCTAACACAGCACTTTCCCTGCTTCATTGTCCCTCGCCTCCTACCTTTCCTTTCCAGTCAGGACTTGCTCTCCTGTCAATCAAGAGCTGTCTGTCTGGGGCTGTCTGTCTGGGGCTGTCTGTGTGTATTCCCTTTTTGTTTCCACATGAGCTCACATGTCGTTGTAGACTATATACACGTGCACATAATTGTTAAACACTTTGTTGTTGTGCTTTTACCCCTTTCTTGCCCAGATTTCATGATATCAAGTTGGTAGTTGGTCTTGTCCCATCGTTGCAACTTCCCTAGACTCTGGAGAGGCGAACATACTTGGTATTGAAATGCATGTAACACATTGTCGTGGAAGTTCTTACACAGGGTCACTCGAAGTTGATCATTGTATATTATCAGCGCGCTGGAGAGGTTCCAACCAACTAAATGCGACATAGCACACATGTCAATCAGGAGCTCTGCTGGGGCAGTCCCAGCAGTTGTTTTAAATACGGCTATACACAGACAAGTTATATTTTTATGATTTAGCATTAATCAATTAATCATTACAGTTTTGTTTCATTCATGTGACCGACCAATACTGGTTCATAACATGTGACAGTCCAATACCTCACAAGGCCTCTTCTCTCTTAGCTGAGACCTTAACTGCGATATCTTTCGTTCTCAAAACAAGTTCTGGGCATACTGCCAAATTGCAGCTACTGATAGTGAGGATTTGTTCAGTCAACCACTTGCATCAACACAGAAATTGGTTTATAGAACAGCACATACATTGAACACAAATGATTTATCAGAAAAGCACAAACATTAATTTCTATTACAACGTACTTGGTGTGGTTTAAATGCATGTAGCACATACACTACCATTCAAGTTTGGGGTCTCTTAATACATTTTAAAAAGTCCTTGTTTTTGAAAAAATCTACTTTTACTTGTCCATTTTAAAATAACTTAAAATTGATCAGAAATAGAGTAGACATTGTTAATGTTGTAAATTACTATTGTAGCTGGAAACGGCAGATTTTTTGGGGAATATCTACATAGGTGTACAGAGGTCCATTATCAGCAACCATCACTCCTGTGTAAATCAATTTATTGGAATTGACTGATTTCCCTATGAACTAACTCGGTAAAATCCATGAAATAGTTGTTTTATTTTTGATCAGAATACTTGGCCGTTCTTGACATTTTCCTTGCTCTGTGTGTGTTTACAAGCCCCGTGTCCCCACGTTATGTAGTGTGTGAAGAGCTTGTTATACCCGCTACGTCCCTCCCTCAGCTCTCTGGCCCCTCCCTCAGCTCTCTGGCCCCTCCCTCAGCAGTACAGTAGGTATGTAAACAGGCCAGTGATGTGTTAATTTGGCTGAGGGAGTGACTACCTGGACTTGGCCAACAAGAAATGGTTGTTTTTGTTTTCCATTGCGAAATGCTTTGCTACGATGTGTGACTGTGTCGGGGGACAGGGACTGGTAGTAAACCCAGAGAGAGGTGGGGAAGGGTGGAAGAGGAGTAGGATTATTATTTTTTTTTTACAATGAAGCAGAAAAGTGGGGGGAGAGCTTCTTTTGATGTCATGGAGCTGCATGCTCTTACTTGTTCCTGTAAGGCCTACCACAGACGCGGAGCGAGAGAGGTGCAGGGCTGTCATAGCATTAGAGACAGGAGTTGTCTGTCGGGTGTATGTTTTTGCGTGTGTACACAATTTGCATGCGTGCGACGCTCAGTGCTGAAGTTGTGTAACGCACTAAGTGGTTTACCCCGGTAGGTAAGGAGTGTATCTGTGTATCATGTCCCAGTCTAGAGTCTAGCTGGGTCATGTTCTATTTGGAGGCTCCACAGGAAGTCAGCCTCCCTGCCTGTTATGATGGACCTGTTCATAGCTAGCAGCCCCACATGTATCCCCTGGGCTCCCGAGGAGCGAAGCAGTCTATGGCACTGCTTCTCAGTGCTAGGGGCATCATTACAGACCCTGGTTCGATTCCAGAGCTGTATCACAATTGGCCGTGTGATTGGGAGTACCATAGGACGGCGCACAGTTTGGCCCAGCCTCGGTAGGGTTTGGCCAGGGTAGGCAGTCATTGTAAATAAGAATGAGTTCTTAACTGACTTGCCTGATGAAATAAAACATCTCCAAGTCACCAAGAAAATAAAGCTTGCAGTCAAAACCGAACCAAAGAGAGCGTATGCATGTAGGTCATTTCTAAATGCTGTCTGTTCAGCCACACATTTTTCTCTCTTGGTCTCTGTTTCTCTCCAGGGTGACTAGAGGTCACCATAACTCAAGACTCTCTCGTCAGCCAATGACAGACAGCCCTGCACATGTCCACTGATGCCCCTGACCTTTTTATCTGCTAAATACCAGCACTTCGCATGCAAGTGTGTCTGAGTCAGATTTATTGGGCGTCTCCGTGTTCCTGTCACTGGAATGCTGATATCACACATGCTCACTGTTTACCTGTGATTATGGAGCTCTGACGCACGCACACACACACCTGAGGTAGACTCTCTCACCACGTTGCCATGGTACTCCTATTTTAGCTTGTGGCCTCTGGACACATTCCTATAACCATGATTTACTGAGCACTTGTTTATTTGAGCTGAAATTCTGCATGAGGATGAGATGAGATGGATAGCCCAGAGAGACCGTACAGCCTTACCTAATACAGTTCAGTTCTGCTGGTTCAGCATTTGGCTCATGTCTGCATTATGGTGTGTGTGTGTGTGCCTATTTGTGTGTGTGTGTGTGTGTGTGCGCATCTTTGCGTGAGGGAGCCACTGTCCTGTTCTACAGGCCTGTAAATCCACTGATGTGGTTAAATCGTGTAGAAATGTTATAAATCAGATGGGGGGGGGGATAAACTATAGAGCTAATCTTCATTGTACAATGCATAGCTCTTACTAAGTGCGTGCGAGCCAGCAGAGTAGGAGTGAAACTGTGTGTGTGGGAGGGAGAAAGTGTGTTCTTCAGTCTCTCTAGTCCTTTCACTCCTCTCTTTATCTGTCTCGGTCTGCCTGAGGGATAGACTGCAGCGGCTGGACCAAATCGAGATTTGGTTGTTCAAGCAGTAAACCTAAAGTCGTCGGGGGAGGTGCATCTCTGACAGCCGGACGCTCTGGTGGTTTTCCAACAGCAAGGCTCCGATCAACATGGCTGCTGTTGTTTTTGATTTTCTTCTGTATAAGTGTCAAACTGCTCTATACCCCGATATCACACACTCAAACTGAAAGCGTAACGTTTGTACAGTAATTAATTGGTTAGAGGTCTCATCCCTTTCATTTGTATCCCCTGTAGTTTCAGAATCGCTTCAAAGTTTGTTCCCGTTTCAGTCAAGTCTTTGGCCATGGTTTGTGTGGGTCAAACAAAAACACCCTAATTTGTTGACAAATAGTGCCTCCCACAATACAGTTAGTGAGAAGCACCCGCAGCAACTTGATCATTAAAAACTGCATGACCTTGGATCACATGATTTTTGTAAAGTTCATGCATTTGGCATTAGTCGCACATCAGACACTTTTTATCCCCGTAATGCAACACACTTTGAAAGGCGCGAGTGGCCAACGATGGTCAACGTCTTTGACAAAAGTGATCCGCTTGACTGCGACCGTTGACTGCAAACTGTAAGTGTGGTAGTACTGCAGCCTTGAATTAAGAGGCCTGACGTGCGTTTTTGTTTCTCTGGTCTGCTGGCCAGCTCCTATCCAGGCCACTGTCACGTTGACGATGTCGCCATACTCTTGCAGCATTTTCACTTGTGATTTACCTCTTGTGTTTTACCCAAAAGGCTCAGCGATTTCTGTTTCCATCTACGCGGCCCCGGCACCCGTGTCTCACGGGGGCCATGGCTCTGGCGGATCTGCTCTCACTTGGGGCCAAAGCAAGGCCCTGGGTATTTTTCAGCTTGCATTTACGTCGCGGCTAACTGAACTTTAACACCTCACAAAGCAACAGTCTTGAATGATGCATATGTTGTTGATTCTGCTTGCCACAAGTCTTAAGGGTCACACTCCTGATGGAAACACAATGACACTAGAGTTGACATGAACATGAAACACTGGCGACACACGTGTGGGTGAAGGTGTCCGCATGCTGAACTTTGCTAAGTGAACCGAATGAGTGTGTTCGCATCCTCCCTTAAAAGACCTTCGCTGGAAGAAAAAAACGTCAATAGTATGGTTTGTCCATTTTGATACGCTGTGGTCAGAATACACTTCATCCAAAAACTCAAATCTGTAATTAAGTTGTCGTTTTTGCCGAGGAGATCTTAGTCGAGCAATTTTACATCTAAGTAGTTTGGTGTAGTATTTCTGAATTAATTGTTGTTGTTGCAGGAAAACGAGTCGTCACTCGCTGTATGACAGACCTCATTGAAGAATCCCTACTGTTGACCAATCCCCGATGAAGGGGCGTAGACGTCGGCTACCGATTTTAGGTTTGCCTCAAGAAAATCCTGCCCGAACAACCGAAAAAATCCTTACTGAAGGCTAAAAACGAACAAGAAATGTACAAAATCACAATATGCACAAACTCCTCCGAACTGTTTCTGCTGGGAAGCATGCAGACGCCCTTAGTCTCTATGAACACTCGCCGTCTTGCTCGCGCTCTCTTTCGCTCAGGCACTCACACTACCAAATGTAACGCACAAATTCCCACACACGGACAAACATGACAGTAACACTCACAGTACTAAGTGGATTGTTTTTGTGGACTGTTAGAGTACTTAGTGGTTGTCTATATGGTTTATTAGTTAGACAGGCAGGAGTCAAAGCCTCTTGGAACTCACATATAGGGGATAAGACAACACATCTCCATGGTGACCACCAGACACTCACCAACAGCTTGGCCAGAGTAGAGCCATATAGTCCTGACTCTAGAACACAGGCCAAGACACTAGAATAGTTGGGTGGAAATGCATACGAGAACTGGGAACCAAAGATCCAATTGACGAGTTCACATGTTCAGTTCTTGTTAGTACAGTCTCTGCTGCCCGGTGTCCAATGGTGTATCGATCTTAACTGTGTGTCATATCTTCTGTCTGAGGTCTGACCCTAGTGATGGTCCCCCTCCCTCCTGTCTCTCTGTGTAGGTGCAGCACCGCATCAGTGGCCAGGTGATGGCGCTGAAGATGAACACCATGGCCAGTAACCGAGCTAACATGCTGAGGGAGGTCCAACTGATGAACCGCCTGTCTCACCCAAACATACTCCGGTCTGTCCGTCTTCGGACTTGTATTAAAACACACACTTGCTTTCCATATGAAAGCTTTAGTCAACAGGGCAAATCCTCAGTATACACATTTTGAGCCATGCAGTTATAACGCATTGTGAAACTTGTCATGAGAGGCTCATATTACCTGTTTTTGAAATTGAAGAGTGGTAACACCTTTCTCTATACCGGCGCTGTTGAGTGGAACAAACTACCATAGCAACTCAAAGCATGTTTTTTTTCCCCCTTCACATCTGCATGTAGTGCTCTAAACCAGGGGTACTCAATAATTCCCCTACGAAGTCTGGATCCTGCTGGTTTTCTGTTTTACCTGATAATTAATTGCACACACCTGGTGTCCCAGGTGTACATCAGTTTCTGATTTAGAGGGGAACAATGAAAACATTTAGTGGAACTGGATTCGAGGTCTAGAGTTGAGTTTGAGGACTCTAGACTATGGCAATGTAGTCCTTTTTTTGATTTGTTAGGCATTATCTGTGTAACCAAAGTATGACTCTTAGGCTAGATCAACTGTGTAGCATAGAGGCTTAGTATGTCTAAGTTTTTAACCATTTAAGAGGACCACAATGGAAATGCGTTTACAAACTTTTTTTGTCATCCTCTGAATGTAAATGCATTATCCACATTTGGTTGAATTGAGTTTTTAAATTGTCAAATCTATCCTAGCTATTGTTTTCTAATTGTCTTCCTCTCTCCTGTCTCAGGTTTGTAGGGGTGTGTGTTAATGAGGGACAACTCCATGCATTGACAGAGGTAAGATGTCTCTTTAAACTCTGGTAGACTGACTGACTAGGATCTAGAGAACACTGGACAAATTGAACTATACTAAACAAAAATATGAATGCAACAATTTTATTTAGTTACAGTTCATATAAGGAAGTCAGGCCCAGCCAATCAGAATTATATTTTTTCCTCCCCAAATGGCTTTATTGCAGACAAATACTCCACAGTTTCGTCAGCTGTCCGCGAGGCTGGTCTCAGACTATCCCGCATGTGAAAAAGCTGGATGTGGAGGTTCTAGGCTGGCGTGGTTACACGTGATTTGCGGTTGTGAAGCCCGTTGGACGTACTGCCAAATTCTCTAAAATGACGTTGGAGGCGGCTTATGGTAGAGAAAAGAACATAGCATTCTCTGGCAACCGCTCTGGTGGACATTCCTGCAGCCAGCATGCCAATTGCACACTCCCTCAACTTGAGACATCTGTGGATTTGTGTTGCGTGACAAAACTGCACATTTTTTAGAGAGGCCTTTTTTTGTCCCCAGCACAAGGCGCACCTGTGTAATGACCATGCTGTTTAATCAGCTTCTTGATATGCCACGTCTCCTGTGAATGGATTATCTTGGCAAAGGAGAAATGCTCACTAACATGGATGTAAACAAATTTGTGCACCACATTTGAGAGAAATAAGCTTTTTGTGAGTATGGAAGATTTCTGAGATCTTTTATTTCAGCTCATGAAACAATGGACCAACACTTTACATGTTCTGTTTATATTTTTGTTCAGTATACTTTAACACTGACGGTTCACTTCTGAATGGTCGTTATGGTTAGGCTGAGGAAAATCTGAAGTTGAGGCAATTATTTGATTGACGGGTGCCATTGTCATGGCTACCATACAGCGACCTGTATCTCTCTTCCAAAATAGATTTGATCTCCAATTGAGAATAACCTGTATAAATAAAGATTAAGGGAACCTGTCATTTGATTGACAACTTGGCTGAGTGTGGTTGTCATGGTTACTTCCAGTACATCAACGGGGGTAACCTGGAGCAGCTGCTGGACAGTGACCGGTACCTGTCGTGGTCAGTCAGGATGGGCCTGTCTCTAGACATCGCTAGGGGCCTGCAGTACCTTCACACCAAAGGCATCTTCCATAGAGACCTCACCTCCAAGGTAGGAAGCACGCATATAAACACACGTAGGAACACACACGTCTGGTAATTGTACATACTTAATTTCAAATGTTATTTGTTACATGTGCCAAATACAACCGGTGTAGACCTTACCGTGAACTGCTTACTTACGAGCCCTTAACCAACAGTGCAGTTCAAGAAGAGGTTAAGAAAATATTTACTAAATAAACCAGAGTAAAAAGTAACACAATAAAATGACAATAACAAGGCTATATACAGGGGGTACCGGTACCGAGTCAGTGTGCGGAGGTACAGGTTAGTCGAGTTAATTTGTACATGTAGGTAGGGGTAAAGTGACTATGCACAGATAATAGACGGCGTATAGCAGCAGTGTAAAAACAAATGGAGGGGGTGTCAATGTAAATGGTCCGGGTGGCCATTTGATTAATTGTTCAGCAGTCTTATGGTTTGGGGGTAGAAGCTGTTAAGGAGCCTTTTGGTCCTAGGCTTGGCACGCTGGTACCGCTTGCCGTGCGGTAGCAGAGGGAACAGTCTGACTTGGGTGACTGGAGTCTTTGACAATTGGATGGCAGGAAGCTTGGCCCCAGTGATGTACTGGGCCATATGCATTACCCTCTGTAGTGCCTTGAGGTCAAATACCGAGTAGTTGACATACCAGGCGGTGATGCAACCAGTCAGGATGCTCTCGATGGTGCAGCTGTAGAACTTTTTGAGGATCTGGGGAACCATGCCAAATCTTTTCAGTCTCACGAGGGGGAAAAGGTGTTGTCGTGCCCGCTTCACGACCATCTCTGTGTATTTCGTTGGTGATGTGGGCACTAAGGAACTCGAAACTCTTGACCCGCTCCACTACAGCCCCGTCAATGTGAATGGGGGACTGTTCGGCCCGCCTTTTCCTGTAGTCCGCGATCGGCTCGTTTGTCTTGTTCATATTGAGGGAGAGGTTGTTGTCCTGGCATCACGCTGCCAGGTCTCTGACCTCCTCCCTATAAGCGGTCTCATCGTTAGGCATGCAGCGAGCCACACGTACATACACACTCCATAAAACACAGTTGTGCCTACTGAAGTACACGTTAACTATTAGAATAAATGGATTTACCAGGGTCCATATTCATAAAGCATCAGAGTAGGAGTGCTGATCTGGGATCATTTTAGCATTCTGGATCATAATGAATCAAATGCTATGGATAGGAGGGACCCGATCCCACATCATCCTATTCAGAGACGCTTTGTGAATACGGACCCTGACCTCTTGTCTTCCTGGTTGTCTGTCCTGCAGAACTGCCTGGTGCGTTGGGAGAGTGGCCAGTGTACGGCTGTGGTGGGGGACTTAGGCCTGGCAGAGAAAATACCAGAGTACAGGTCGGTTGGCTTCATAAATCATCCATCTATCAGCATGCACTGATTTTAGATAACACACTTGAATGGCTGCTTCCTCTCGCTCTACCTTTCTCGCTCGCTCCATTTTAATAGCTTGTTAGCGCTCGCCTGCTCTCGCTCGCTCCCTCTTTTGCTCTCTCCATCCATCCAGCCATCTCTCTTTCGCTCAGCCAGTATTTTATGTTAATGTAAGCTCTAGTGTTATTGTGTTTCCATCAGGAGTATTGTAGACACAGCTCTACCGTTAGGATCAGTTTCCTCTTCCCCAATCCTAACCATTATGTGTACAGAAAAAGAACACAACACTGACCTTAGATCAGTGTCTTAAGAGGGCCATTAATTCCACTAAAGCACAGTCCGATTTTCGAAAGAATGCGAGACTCTTTCACCTGAAGAAGTTGCGCTTTACCCGCTGTATCGGACTGGGTGAGTAAGCCCCTGTTTCAGGGGCGAAGGAATGTTTCGAGCGGCGTTCGCTCACACCCAACCCCAGTTTGTTAATGACGCTGACATTTCCGCCTCCTATTTTATTAATCGCTTCAGCCTGCGTTGAACACAGATTGCCAGCGCGTGTGTGTGTTTTCAAACCTCTCCGCTTCTCCTTGATGACAGGAGTTAATGTCCTGGTAGCTATAGCTCATATTAGCTACAGATCCAGGAGCAGCTTACGCTCCCTCAATCCGAACCTGAGCTATTAGGGCTAAAACACGAAACTGAGCTTGGCTCAAACACTCTTACCCCGCTGGCCTCTTTACCGTGGTAAATGGGTCTGTATCCTGTGTCTGACAGGAGGCAGCTGTTGCGTTAAACAGACTGTGTGCGGTTTCTGCCCACTGTTTGTCTTCTGGTCAACCCAGTGTTTACCTTGTGTTTTTGCGTATGTACAGGCACTTTCTTTTGGTACCCCACAACTAGTTCTTGTGTACCGTGCAGGCTTTTAGGTGTGAGTAAATTGATTTTGACAGTGGAACACGTTAGTATTTGGCACCAGTGAATGTCTGCTGTGTGTTGACTGAACTTCCTCTATTGCAGCGTTTATTAACATGCATACACTTGTCAGAGTATTTTTTTTGTGTGTTGCCTTTATACATTGTGTGTGTGTGTGTGTGTGTGTGTGTGTGTGTGTGTGTGTGTGTGTGTTCTGCCTCCGAGAGAGTGGGAGAGAGACACAGATGGAGTTCAGGAAAGCTTTCCAAATAAGGTCAAACTATTCCAGCACACTCTCTTTCTCTCTCCTCTTTCTTTCTCCCTCTCGCCCCCCCGTCCTCTAACACCGCCTGACCGGACTCTCCCTCCCTCTTCCACATCCCCAAATGGTTTACACTGGGAGCTATGAATGTCTGTCTGCATTCCTCTCCTCTCTCTATCGCTCCCTCACTCTTTCTCAGCTCTTCCCTTACTATGATGTGGGGGGGTTGATAGTTATATTTTGCAAAATAATTTGGGAAGATATATCAATATTCGACTCCATGTATCAATTAGTGAACATTTGCTACTGTAGGTAGAGTTGGTGCCGTAATGCCAGTATTTTTTTATTCCTGTAGCTTGTTCTCCATCTTTTTTAAAATTGTGAGACAAAATGTTTTTGGCACTTTTTAAAAATGTATTTCCCTGACTGATCAAAATGTGTTTTCTCGTGCTCTCTCGTCTTTCTGAAGCAGACATATGGTGAGCAAATATGTTTGGAACATCGAATTGCACTATCGAATCGCAATCCATATAGAATCGTGAGAAACGCAATACACATTGTGTCGGCACCAAGGTATCATGATGATATCGTATCGTGAGGTCCCCGGCCAAATCTATTTCTGCAAAATCATGGTTCACAGTGAGATGGAAATAGCAGAGAGGAAGTGACTGCCAGCAGGATGTCTGCCTGTTTTTGCCGTGTGTGTGTGTGTATATACACACACACATACACACACACTAGTTTTACCCCATATGGTTGTTAATTAACTAGAGCATGATGATACTAGCTGCTAGCTCCAGTCTTGTTGGTTTCGGTCTGTCTCGCTTGCTGTTCTCTGTGTGAGCTGTCGTGCCTGTATTAATGACTCCGGGTGGAACTTTCCCCTCGGTATGATACAGGTCTAGGATCAGCTTCCCCTCCCCCAATCCTAACCTTAACGTTGTCGCCTGTCATCACGCCTCATGCCTGTCTTCCTCTGTCCTCAGTGAAGGGGCAGACCAGCAGCCCTTGGCTGTAGTGGGTTCCCCCTACTGGATGGCACCTGAAGTGCTGCGAGGAGAGATCTACAACGAAAAGGTGGACGTATTTGCGTACGGCATCATCTTGTGTGAGGTCATCGCTAGGATACAGGCTGACCCTGACTTCCTCCCACGCACAGAGGTATGTTCATCACACTCAACATGCACATGCGCACACACACACTACCACACACACACACACACACACACACACACACACACACAATCATTTCCCCCAATATTATTGTGTGGTGTAGACTTTGTTAAAACTTTTCCCTCTTCTGCCCATTGTATGCAACTGCAGTATAAAAGCCTCTCGGGCAGTAAGTCGCAGGACTTTCATTGAAGTCTCTATTCTATTGTGCAAGTTAGTGACTTTGCGTCTCCTTAGGGCTCTGTTTCACAGGGAGATGTGTGATTGTCTGTCTGCAGGACTTTGGCCTGGACGTCGTGACGTTCCAGCACATGGTGGGAGACTGTCCACCTGCCTTCCTGAGCCTGGCTGTCACCTGCTGCAATGTAACACACACAAATCCTCTTCTACCTTTTCTCGCTCCCTCTCTGTCCCCTTCTATCGTTTCCCCTTATTCCTTCTCCTGCGTACTGTTGACTTTTGAGGAACTTACCCCCCCGTCTCTTTCGCTCATCTAACTCTCCGTCCATCTCTCTCTCTCTCGCAGATGGATCCAAAGCGCCGTCCATCGTTCTCAGAGATTGTAATGGAGTTGCAGAGGAGAGAGACCGAGAGGACACAGAAAGACGAAGCTGCTCTAAAGGGTGTGTGGTGTGGGGGTTAAAGAACACCGGGGGTCTTAGTCAGTGGGGGGCGGGGGGGTTCTAGATCTACCAGCATTGTGTATTCAGGCAGGGTCGATTAAAACTGTTATAATTGAGTTGAGGTGGCAGATTATATGGGGTGGTATCCTGGGGATATTCTGCTCTCTAGACTCCTACAGATTGAAAGATGGATAGATTAGGGGTGTGCAGGTAGCTTGACTGGTAAGAGCGTTGGAACAGTAACTGAAAGGTCGCAGGTTCGAATCCCCGAGCCGGTAAGGTTGGGGAGGGAAATCTCCCAACTGCTCCCCGGGCACTGATGATGTTGATCAAGGCAGCCCCCCTACACCTTTCTGATTCAGAGGGGTTGGGTTAAATGCGGAAGACGCATTTCAGTTGAATGCCTTGTTGTCAAACTGAGTTGTGTTTTTTTCTCAGGCTCGAATCTCAGGATTTGTATGTTTTTTCTTAGTCTCAGCAGATTGCCAGCCGTGTATTATTCTTATTGAATCTCTCTCTCTAGTTCTCGGCCCACTGCGGAGGCGCTTCCTCTGTCTCCCCGGTGACCCTCGCCTCTGCCGCAGCAAATCAGACGTGCTCCCTCCGGCTGTGCTACCCACTCTGGCGCCTCCCACCCGTGTCAACCCCTTCTCCCTGCGAGAGGACCTAAAAGGAGGCAAGATCAAACTGTTCGACACGCCCAGCAAGTCTGTCATCTCTTTAACGTTCACCTTACCCAAACCCCCGGTTCCCTGTACCACCCCCTCGCCCTCAGACAGAGAGAGGGGTACCCCACGAGGAAGGCTCCACAGACGCTGCTTATCGCTTCCTTGCACCCCCCACCAGATCTCCTGCCCCCACCACCAAAGACAATACCACAGAAAAAACGGGGGTATTGCCAACTGACCTAGACGCTGGGAATGATGAGGGGAATGTTGAGAACGAGAGAGAGGAGCGGGGAATCGTGAAAGAGAGATTTACCTTTGAGTCGAATGAGTTCGTAGACGAGGAGGATGTGGAGAGGAGGAAGAGCAGCGAGGGCCTCACGGGCGATGACTCAGGGCTTCCTCTCGATCCAGAGCTGCTGTCATTGGACCAGCTGAGCGAGGAACAGGAAGAGGAAACTGACCAGGAAGTGGAACCTATGGATTGCACCAGCTCCCCTGACACTCTAGATGGCACTCTCCCTCCACTCTCTTCTTTCCCTACTCTTCCACCTTATTCCAAACCCTCCACCACATTCACCAACGGCTGGGGTAATGTTCCCCCCGTCTTCAATGGTCCTCTATGCCTGCCCCCCCTCCCCTCCCCCCACATGGACAACAACAACAGCACCACAGTGGTCATTAGTCGGCCTCTGGGATGGCGGGGCACCAACCGGAACCACTCACCTCCTGGTAGGCCCATTGGGGGCTCTCCATCGCTGTTTGGTTCCGGTAATGGTTCTGGTCCTTCTCTGGAGCAGGAGGAGATGATCTCGTGTCCCGGTTGCTGTCTGGTGGGTTTCCGGTTCCCTTCTCTGTGTTTCCGCACGCCCCCTCGCCGGAACCCCTATAAGAACCTGAACGGGAACGGAGACGGTACTGGAGTCACCCGAGGGCTGCTCTATAAAGGGCCTAAAGGGATACCGTCCTCCCCTACCAACCCCGAGCCTGGCCCTGGTCTAGCCCTGCCTGTGGCTCAGACATAAGAGAGAAAGAATGCCCTAACTACAGATCTAGGATCAGATTACCCAACCCTATTATTCTAACCTTAGTTCTTAAGAGGGAGTGACTGGGAACTGACCTTGGATCAGTGCCTATGGGCTACTTCATTCCATTCTTACATATAGATGTTTACATAGCTGCTGGTGGGAAGGCACTGTTGTGCTAGTGGTCTATGAGTGGTGGGACGCCCTCTGCTGGACTGAGGCGGTATTGATAATGCTGTACTGTATAACCCAGTATCACGCTATACTGATAAGGGGAGTGAGCTGAGGTCTCACAGATCCCTACAGTGGAGGAAGGCTGATAAACTAACTGATTTTAATAAAGAAGCAATGACAATACTCCCCCCTCAGCATGACAGCACTTGTATTGGTCAGAGCCATATTTAAATGTAAGCTAAACATGGCTTTGGTATTGGACCAATCCCATGGGATATGTATTTTATGACATTCTTCTATGCTGTGGTCCATGGCTCCTTTTCTGACAGTCACAGTTGTAAGTACTATTTTTGAACGGTGGTGGTGTTGCTTCTATGAGGAATGTTATGGAATAGTGTTTACTTATGAAATGTTGTGAAATATGAATGTTAATATTTAGATGTTTGATACTGTCTGAACGGTCGAAGGCTCAGCAGTTTGCTTTGTGTTCAGGCTGCTACACAGCTGTACGGTGCAACCTGGAGATGCTACGTACGAAAAGGGCAATGAAAGGTGTGTGTGATCCGTACACTGTTCTGTTGACTGATATCTCGCTGTGACATCTCTTACGGCCCTCGTGGTCCTCGGGACAAAGCACTTACTGCGTTTTTATTTGGACTTTTTATTCATTTTTTTTTTGTTTTTGTTTTTTGCGAATGAATGGTCAAAGACCTGCTTCAGCAAAGAGATGTACAGATTCATATTATTTAAAAATGGCATTGAATAAAACTATAGAATGGGACGACTGTCTGCTTTCTCTCTAGCTGGATTTCAGGATTTCTAGCCAACTATCGACCCACACCTGCCATGAATAACTAGGAAGCATCGAGTAGCAGTGACTTTGGAAATGGTGACTCAAGACTATGTACTTGAATGAATATGTGTGTGTGTGTGTGTGTGTGTGTGTGCTTGCAAGGTGGTTGTTCTTTTCCCTCTGTTTCCTGTCTCACTGCTCGTCTTTGAGCTTCAGATTATACCATTTCCTCTCACACCTGTGACTGTGTCACGTCCTGATCCTTCCACCCCTGCCCGTATTTATCTATTCTTTTTATTTCTCTCTCCCGCTCTCTCTCCCTCAATGTAGGTAAGTGACTGCTTACGCTACTCCTTTCCTATTCAACTTTGGAAAATGATTTGTTATGCATTTTATTGTCATGTAGTCCTCACACATTGTGTGCATCAGGGTAATTGCATCAATGTGTTATCCCCTACCTCAAGGGGATTTTGTTTTGGAAAAATATTTAGGCTGTGTCCTCAGTCTTTCTCAGCCTGGGGTCTAGCTTACCTGTGTCAACATGGTGACGGCGCCAGGTGTACTGACGACCCTTGTGTTAACAGGATTGTGTGTCCACGTCACAGGTAAGTCTGTTGCTCCCTCAAACCTACCTTTATTAAATAACCCGAACCCTCCATATTGGGGACAGTGTCTGATCTAATTTACACTATCTATGGGGGGGTGTTACATGGCCAACTAAAGGTTCAAATGGTGTCAGTCATGTTATGTCTGTGAATTGTTCATGCGTGGTTATCCTTGTTTATGTGAGATCTTGAATATGAAAGTGTAGCATATGGGAGAATGTGTGGGTGTGTGTGATCTATTCCTGTGTGTTGACTTTGAAGTGTTCCGTGTGAACTCTCAGGATCATCTAGAGCCGTCTGTACCACCCGTCTGTATTCCCTGAACTTAAACTGTGTCCTGCAGTGGGATTGTCCACAGGCGAACGCTACCACCACCTACACCGTCCAAACTAAGACTCAGGGGTGTGTCTGACTCCTCATTGCTCACTATTGACTTAATGGACTAGTATCTAGCTCTAAGGTTCCTCTCAGCTAAATGCTGTTCTAAGATTCGGGGTTCTGTCTGTCTGCTGTCTCCATTGACCTAATCGATCTAGCTCAAATAGTATGCTGTATTACTGTTCTGCTATTTTCTAGAATTGGTAGTGAATTGTTTCCTAGAAAACCACTACATTGACATATCTTCTGTAATGTTTGTTCTGTGTGTAACTATGTTAGTCATTTTAAGTAGAGTATTTTTTAAATCAAGTCATTGAAGGTTGTAATCAGCACTGGGTTTCTGATTAGTCATTTACTTTACAATAAGCTAATATGGATAACTGTTGTGTGTATGAGGGGAAAGCTAGCCTAGAAAGGAAATGGAAAGCAAATTTATTAGGTGAACAAAGCGCTCTAGCGATGCGGAGAGGAGCCGGCGAGAGGGGTAGCGTGAGAGCGGAGATTTTCAAACTTGTGGTTTTTGCAGAGAAACCTCAAAGGGTTTTAATCAGAGGGATGAATCAGTCACTCGAGTCCATGGTTGGTTGACTTTATGGGTAGATGGGTTCCGATAGATGGGCACTATTGTTTTCTACCACAGCCGTGAAAACACCCTGGCTGCTCCTCTCCCCTGCCACCTGGTTTCAGTCATAACCATCACCACCCATGTCGTCCAACAACCAGTGTGTGTCTGTTATCTTGTGTGGGTATTGCATATTTTCAGAAAGGACATTTCCACATACATTTTAGAAGATCGGAATAATAAATACTACATAGAAACATACACAAACACGGAGATTAACTATGTGTACAGTATATAGTACCAGTCAAGTTTGTACACCACCTCATTCCAGGGTTTTTCTTGATTGACTATTTTCTACATTGTAGAATAGTGAAGACATCAAAACTATGAAATAACACATGGAATCATGTAGTAACCCAAAGTGTTAAACGAATCAAAATATATTTGAGATTCTTCAAAATAGCCACTCTTTGCCTTGATAACAGCTTTGCATTCTCTCAACCAACTTTGAGGTAGACACCTGGAATGCATTTCAATTAACAGGTGTGCCTTGTTAAAAGTACATTTGTGGAATGTCTTTCTTTCCTTAATGCATTTGAGCCAATCAGTTGTGTTGTGACAAGGTAGGGGTGGTATACAGAGGACGGCACTATTTGGTAAAATACCATGTCCATATTATGGCAAGAACAGCTCACATATGCAAAGAGAAACGACAGTCCATTACATTAAGATATGAAGGTCAGTCAATCTGGAAAATTTCAAGGACTTTGAAAGCAAAAACCATCAAGCGCTATGATGAAACTGGCTCTCATGAGGACCGCCACAGGAAAGGAAGACCCAGAGTTACCTCTGCTGCAGAGGATAAGTTCATTAGTTACCAGCCACAGAAATTGCAGCCCAAATAAATGTTTCACTGAGTTCACGTAACAGACCGATCTCGACATCAACTGTTCAGAGGAGACTGCATGAATCAGGCCTTCATGGCCGAATTGCTGCAAAGAAACCATGATTTCCGGATGTGTGGTTCCCACCGTGCAGCATGGAGGTGTGATGGTGTGCTTTGCTGGTGACACTGATTTATTTAGACTTCAAGGCACACTTAACCAGCATGGCTACCACAGCATTTTGCAGTGATACCATCCCAACTGGTTTGCGCTTAGTGGGACTATCATTTGTTTTTCAACAGAACAATGACCCAAAACACACCTCCAGGCTGTATAAGGGTGATTTGACCAAGAAGGAGAGTGCTGCATCAGATGACCTAGCCTCCACAATCCCCCGACCTCAACCCAGTTTGGGATGAGTTGGACCGCAGAGTCAAATCAAATGTTATTTGTCACATACACATGGTTAGCAGATGTTAATGCGATTGTAGCGAAATGCTTGTGATTCTAGTTCCGACAATGCAGTAATAACCGACGTAATCTAACTTAACAATTTCACAACTACCTTATACACACGTGTAAAGGGATGAGGAATATGTACATAAAAAAATATGAATGGGTGATGGTATAGAATGGCATAGGCAAGATGCAGTAGATGGTTTCGAGTACAGTATATACATACGAGATGAGTAATGTAGGGTATGCAAACATTAAGTGGCATTGTTTTAAGTGGCTAGTGATTCATATATTTTTCCATTATTAAAGTGGCTAGAGATTAGTCAGTATGTTGGCAGCAGCCACTCAATGTTAGTGGTGGCTGTTTAACAGTCTGATGGCCTTGAGATAGAAGCTGTTTTTCAGTCTCTCGGTCCCAGCTTTGATGCACCTGTACTGACCTCGCCATCTGGATGATAGCGGGGTGAACAGGCAGTGGCTCGGGTAGTTGTCCTTGATGATCTTTATGGCCTTCCTGTGACATCGGGTGGTGTAGGTGTCTTGGAGGGCAGGTAGTTTGCCCCCGGTGATGCGTTGTGCAGACCTCACTACCTTCTGGAGAGCCTTACGGTTGAGGGCGGTGCAGTTGCCGTACCAGGCGGTGATACAGCCCGACAGGATGCTCTCGATTTGTGCATCTGTAGAAGTTTGAGTGCTTTTGGTGACGAGACAAATTTCTTCAGCCTCCTGAGGTTGAAGAGGCGCTCCTGCGCCACCTTCACCACGCTGTCTGTCTGGGTGGACCAATTCAGTTTGTGTGTGTGTGAACTCTTTCAAGACTGTTGGAAAAGCATTCCTCATGAAGCTGGATGAGAGCATGCCAAGTGTGTGCAAAGCTGTCAAGGCAAAGGGAGGCTACTTTGAAGAATCTCAAATATATAATATATTTTGATATGTTTAACACCTTTTTTTTGGTTACTACATGATTCCATATGTGTTATTTCAAAGTTTTGATGTTTTCACTATTATTGTACAATTTAGAAAATAGTCCAAATAAAGAAACCCATGAATGAGTGTCTCTGAACTTTTGACTGTGTGTGTTGCAGTGATTCGTGGCAGGACGTGGAGAGTTGTGTGCGGTTCTCCTCCCAGCTGTGTGACCTGTCCGAGGCCTTCTCTAACTTCGAGGTGTACAACATGATCCGCCTGGGCCTCCACCAGGGCCCGGGGAGTCCAGCCTGGACAGAAAATCTGGGGTTTGGCGTCCGTGATTTCAGTCAGTAGCCTGTCTCTCCTCTAAGACCTGTCACGTATCTTGCCATGGCGATTTATTGTTCAAATTCACATCAAAAAAGAAGAGCATTTAACCGTCTTAATACACTGCAGAGTTCAAATAGAGAGGGCTAAAATGGCTAAAAGCACTCGCATGAAGAGATTGTTGTGATTTTGAAGTGAAAGTGGCTTTGTTTCTCCTCTTCAGACTTCAGCAGCCCCTCTGTCTTGGTCTCTCTGTCTGGAGAGATGCTGGGAGTGGAGGTGCACTTACCTTGTTCTAGCAAAAGGGAGTGTCTTCCTCTGCAGAGTTGCTGTCCACTGTCAAAATTTATTGACCTCTGGGTCACCGTGACAGTATATGACCGGCAGAACCCCTCCGACTACAAGGTACCCCTGTTGCCATCGGCGATACCACTTTTTGCTCACCCTCCTTTTGTCTTGCTCGCTCTCGTTCACACATCCCTTTTCCTTTCTACCTGCTGCTATGTAAGTGAATGTAAGGGGTACAATGTTAAGGAGTGAGTGCCCAGAAACTACACATGTTTCCAGTGGTGTAAAGTACTTGTGTAAAAATACTTTAAAGTACTACTTAAGTTGTTTTTTAGTCTAGCTGTACTTTACTATATATATGTGTTTTTTTAAAAACATATTTTACTTTACTACATTCCTAAATAAAAGTATGTACTTTTTACTTTCCCTGACACCCAAAAGTACTCGTTACATTTTGAATGCTTAGCAGGACAGGAAAATGGTCCAAGTCACACACTTAACAAGAGAACGTTCCTAATCATCCCTACTGCCTCTGTGCCATTGCGGACTCACTAAGCCCATGCTTCGTTTGTAAATGATGTCTGAGTGTTGAAGCGTGCCCCTGGCTATCTGTAAATTCAAAAACAAGAGAATGGTGATGTCTGTTTTGCCTAATATAAAGAATTTGAAATGACTTATACTTTTACCTTTGATACTAAGGTATATTTTAGCAACTACATTTACTTTTGATACTTAAGTATATTTTAAACCAAATACTTTTAGACTTTTACTCAAGTAGTGTTTTACTGGGTGACTTTCACTTTTACTTGAGTCATTTTCTATTTAAAGTACCTTTTTAAAAAAAAAGGTTTACTCAAGTATGACAATTGGGTACTTTTTCCAGCACTGGTTGTTTCTTTGCGGCATGTTTTTTTTTTTGTGTGTGCATTTGTTAGTACAAGTGTCCCTGATTGGCCTTCTGTGACACACTGTCTGATACAGCCTCTCTGATTGGCTGATCCTCTTGCATGTGTCTGATACAGCATTTGTGATTGGCTGGTCCTATTGCAGACGCAGATTGGTTTGGTCCAGACGATGGTGTATGGGGCAGAGTTCTCAAACCTGGTCCCAGGACATGACTACTGTGTCGTGGCTAACTTCTCCATCAGTCCGGCCACCTTCCCCCAGGCCTCGTCTCCTCCCTCGGACCCCAGTTGTGTCCACCATGCTGGCCCAGGACTAGGTTAGAGGTTTACGTTGGGTTAAGGTTTAGTCGGGGTCTGGACATGAAGCTTGGGTTATGAATACAACCCTAATTACAAAATTACGTGTGTTTTGTGTTTCCCAGGGTTGCAGCCAGTGTTGTTGGGGATAGGAGTGTGTGCTGTACTCTTCTCTCCTCTCCTTGCTCTGGCTCTGTACCTGCTGAAACAAAAACGAGATGTACCACACGTAAACAGACTCCCCAAGTCTCTAGTAAACTGTCCTTATTCTTTTGAAGCACAAACACATGAGTATTTCATTTGTGTATAGTACTATATAAAATGCAGTATTATCTTGAATGTCCTTGGATATATCATTACACTGTTTTTGTGTATTTTTTTTAATGCAGGCATCTCTTCAGGCATTCCTCCAGGACCTACCGGAGTCCCCTTCAGACCCTGTTGACCCCAGTGACATTGTAGACGACCACCTCTCCATCCTGTCCTCTTTCTCCAGCTGTGTCTACACCGAGGCCCAGGCCCCAAGCCTGGGTAATGGGTACAACAGCAACCCCTTCCTCCGTGACTATAGGTCAGGCAACATGCACTGGAACACTGAGAGAATGGAGCTGGACCTGAACTCAGGCAGCACCATATCCCTGCCATGCTCCACTGTGCCTATAGGCCTGCATATGATCCAGTGCAGCTTTGATTCACCTCGACAACCACATCCAGGGCCCAATGTGCCAGTTCTACCGTACCCTGGTTCTCTATCTCTGTCAGAGGCCGTGGAGGGCCAGGTGGTCCCGTTGTGTTCTGTGAGGTTTGGGAGGGTGAGTGATGGGTGTGAGAACCTTGAGGGACTACAGTGGTGTAACCTGTAGCATGTTGCACTGCAGTACTCACAATGCCATGTTTAACATATTCCTATGAACTCCACAGTGCTGAGAGGAGTTCAAAAACTTTATTGACCATTTTTGTTGAAAATTGTAATTTTTTTCCCTCAGCTTACAGACATACATTTTCAGTTCCAACAGGACTGTGGTATGGTCCAGCACCTTACCAAGGTCAACCATAACAGGGACAATACTGGACAGTGCAATCATAAACACATACACTCTTAGAAAAAAGGGTTTCAAAAGGGTTCTTCGGCTGTCCCCATAGGAGAACCCTTTTCGGAACCAAAACTATTCTTCCTGGAACCAAAAAGGGTTCTTCAATGGGTTATCCTATGGGGACAGCCGACAAGGTTCTAGATGGCACCTTTTTTTTTCTAAGGGGGGTTTATTATTCTGACTCCCCTTTAAATTTACTTTGTCTACTGTGCCAAGTGTCTTTTCAGCTCTTTTTCTGTGTCATAATAGGTTGTTCTTCCCCCTCTCTCTGCCTTGCTTCTGACTCACTGTTGCCCCATCCCATCTCCGGCCTGACCCCCACTGTCTCTTACCCGTGTCTGACATCTCATTCTGGGGGAGGAGGGCAGAGGGTAGGGGAACATCTCTCTCCTGCCTCTTGTTTCACTGGTGGTGCACTTTCCCCGGAACATTAGAACATTCGGGGGTAGAGACAGAGGAGACGTTGGATGGGAAACAGTGATTGGCCCTATTGTTCTGGAAACCACATAGCCTGTGTATGGCTCATAATAATATCACTGTCTGGAGGATTTTGATTCATGTATTCATGTTGTTGGTCTAATATTGGGGTTGGATCATGAGTCCAAACTAAGCAGTGTGTTTGCTTGCCAATCATAAATGCTAATTCTCAGGCATCCAACAGGTATCGCATCTAACCTTGCACTTGGGTTTTTGGAGCAACTTTTATGGGTTCTGCTGTATTTGCAGTCAATTCACCGGAAACCTGATCCAAAATGGTCGCTTTGTGGCTCACTCTTCACTGGTGTGTGCTGGCTAGCTCTGCAGCTGAGGTGGTGAAGTTGGATTGGGGATTTACGTGGTGTTTGACAGGCAGTAAAAAATGTTGGGGGGGGCTTGCCTGTTATGCATGTTATTTTGGCATTAAATGTCACATCAGTTTGCAAACAATGCAATAAAAATAAATCAATGAGTTAATAAAGCCGCATACAAACAATGGTCTCGTTTTTGCTTTCTAAGGCAGCTCCAAAATGCAGGTGTTTCAGCCTAGCTCATTGCTTTCTTTGGTGGTGGGTCAGCCAGTAGAAAATATGAAGTGCGGGTTTTGGTAATGTTCTCTAGTTGCGCCGTGATTGGCTCAGTGTTCTGTCACTCATAGGGACACTACGTCACCGCTAAGTCTAAGGGTAGAGCTTAAAAATTCAAACCTCTTGGGTTCTGCCATAGAGTTATATGTCAACGTCATACTTTCAAAATCTTAGCTAGCAGTGATCATGAATCAAGTTGATAATCTACTGGCAAATCCTTTTTAATCCTTGTATATGAAGAGAAATTATAGATAAAACGTATCGGCCATTGGACATAAACATTACACAAGCTGGAAATCGCAATTTCAACAATGAAGGGTTTGGAAGGAGTCCGTGGCTAACTGCAAGCATTGCAAAGCAATCACTAGCCTGCTTTTCAGTGGAGTTGCTGTGGTCCCAAGTCTAGGATTAAGGGTCTCTTTTCCATGCTGAAAATTATGAACATTCAACATTGGCCATGCTGTCAATGATGCATGATTTGTGCCATGCTCAAAACAACTTAACTCAGAACAGCGAAATTGGGAGGAAAAAACTAGTTCCGATTGGGGAAAATACATTTTGAGCTGTCATCCAACTCCAGAATTGGAACTCGGGCCTCTTTCTAGAGCTATGACCTGAAGATCACTGACGTCATCATGATTCAACTCTGAGTTCCCAGTTGTCTTGAAAGCACCTTAAATCCAGAGAATGCCAGACTTTGACAAAATTTTCCCACGAAGGACCACCTTCCTGTTCAAGTGAGCACAGCACAACAAGGTGAGTCCAAACATGTCTTATATGCTGCTGCATAAATGTAATATGCCAGGGAGATATGTAAACCGTAGCTAAGAAAGTAATACTAAGTGTGTAATCATTTGGTCTATTTTTCCCTCTTAATTTTGCCTACTGTTCTGACTTCGTGGTGCACATGTAGCCTATAACCTGTTTTTGAGAAATGCAATCATTGAATATTGTAAGAGCTTTCATTGTCTGCTTATATGCCCCCTTTATTTATCCTAAGGTTCTGACTTGGTGTATAGGGAGAATACCTTAAGAATGGCCTGTGTTCTGAATTCTGTTACTGTACATTTCAAAAGGGTTGAACAAGTAGTTAATGACTACATCCGTCCTAGCTCAGGCATACGTTTAAAACAAATAATAAAAATCACATATTGCCTCTCATCCACATCTTGTCCCCTTATGCCATAGTTTGTACATCTCAATTGTCTTAAAATGACTTAAACATTTTTTTTAAGTCAGCCATGTTTATTTTAATTTTAAATGCGGCTGAATTAATTGTTTCGCTGGCAGACAAGGCTCCGCTGATAGCCAGGTGTAGCAGTGGTAAGGTGTTGGGACAGCTTTGTGTGCACCGTTTGTCACTGTTATAGTGCAATTAATGTATTGTTCAGTGTTGAATGCTGGCATGCATCCTACATTTTCTTTGTTTGTCCCCCAACCAAGATTTACATGCTAAAATCGCCACTGTCGACAGGGTGACCTTTTCGAAAATGACTAATTCATGGGTCAGCTGAAACAGTCTGCTAGTGTCTGAAAGTGAATACATTATACTTTTGCTTTTCATTCGGGTGCATCCTGTTCTGTAAATGTCAAGTTTCATATTAACCAGAGAGGGGGAAGATGTATATGTGACTACAGCAGAGCTTGAAAAAAAAAAGCCTAATAAAAACTGCTTGAAATGAGCAACAATGAGATCAGCTTGAAGACTTTGTTGCGTAATGCTAGATAAGTGTAATTGCTGATGTTTATGTATAGTTCCCATTCCAACACCATAAGGAAATGTAAATTGAGTGAACAATAAATGTTTGTCATTTTGAAGTGCTTTTATGTGCAATATCTTTTTTTCATTTCCTAATCAGTTGTAAATGGATTACCTTTAAAAAAAAATACAAGTACGATGAGTACTACTGTTCTTTTGTACATAAAATAAAAAGCAACTAAAGGGTTATAATTCCACCTGCGATGGTAAATTCATAGTCCTGGTACCTTTTAAAAATGAAGTGTACATGCAATGTGTAGTAGTGTCATGTTTTGAGGTATAAGAAAGGTCTAAAAAGCAACTTACAAAGATTACAATAGTAAAGTCTATTCCCTTCAAACAAATTGTTGTTGCTCTTGGTCAGGGTGTCAGATCAAACATGACAGAACCACACAGGCATTACCACACAACTAACCACCTGTCATCTCCAGCTACAGCGTCTTCGACTGACCTAGATTTAGGATGAAACCAACGTGTTCTAAACTAAACGGCCCTTGTATTGTGACGGGGTTTCAAAAGTAACCTTTTCGAAAGTCCTCTGTTGGAATACGACATATTTTCGCCAGGAATACAAAAGCCAGAAACAGCATGTTGCCCTTTAACCATGATAAATGACATTCAGCTCTACATAAAGACCTGGTGATTCATCTCTCACACAGGATAAACTCACCCCCCCACTATGTGTTGCTGCTCAATGGATATAGCCGGCCATACATGTTAATCATGTACAATAACCATTATACCACAAGTCCCAACAGATTATTTTGGGAATGCGATGTGTAAACGCACTAAAACACAACTCCAACACAAAGACAAGGCAACATCAGTGTTGCACTGTATCAACATGGTTTTTATTTGGCCATTAGTTTTATCTATATATAATATGTACAAAATGAAAACATCAATCATTGTTTTGTTTTTGCAGTAGAGGTTGGCCTCTTCAGTGTCCTGGATGGATCCTCTCAATCTCACACAAGGGCGGAGTGTCGGGACAGTGTTACTATGGATACAACCCCTCCTGTCTGTCTGTTCATCCATTGTTCAGATGGTCCTTCTCATCTGCGCCAGTACTGGAGGAGAGATGGGAGACACCACTGTTAGAAGACCCTCACATCTACAACACACTCAGGCGGCACAATTATTGGCAAAAGACTATTTAAAATGCAGCGTTATATAAATAAACACTGCTACCTACAATTAATCAGTAATCTCGGGTTAACCCAGAACTAAAAGTCGCGTAATTGGTCAGATGCTCGATTAAGAATTGGGTCCAGGCCTCCCGAGTGGCGCAGTGGTTAAAGGCTCTGTACTGCAGCGCCAGCTGTGCCACCAGAGACTCTGGGTTCGAGCCCAGGCTCTGTCGTAACCGACGGGGAGGTCCGTGGAGCGACGCACAATTGGCCTAGTGTTGTCCGGGTTAGGGAGGGTTGGGCCGGTAGGGATATCCTTGACTCGTGGCAGGCCGGGCGCAGCGCACGCTAACCAAGGTTGCACGGTGTTTCCTCCGACACATTGGTGTGGCTGGCTTCCGGGTTGGATGCGCACTGTGGTTTTGTTGTGTATCGGAGGACGCATGACTTTCAACCTTCGTATCTCCCGAGCCCGTACGGGAGTTGTAGCGATGAGACAAGATAGTAGCTACTAACAATTGGATACCACGAAATTGGGGAGAGAAAGGGGTAAAATTCAAAAGAAAAAATAATTGGGTCCATATGTGGAGAGAACGAAGAGCTCCACCTTGTCTCTTTACAAGTCTATGGGACAAAATGTCCCCTTGCGAAATTGTGATTTTCCCAAAGCACCAGAACTAACACTGCTAGTTCTCACACATCCTGTTGGTACTGTAGATCTTTCATGATACATGTATGTTTAACCTGTTTGGGATAGGGGGCAGCATTTTCACGTTTGGATGAAAAGCGTGCCCAGAGTAAACTGCCTGCTACTCAGTCCCAGTTGCTATTATTAGTAGATTTGGATAGAAAACACTCTGAAGTTTGATGTCTGAGTACATCTGAACATATGGCAGGTGAAAACCTGAGAAGAATCCAACCAGGAAGTGGGAAATCTGAGGTTTGTAGTTGTTCAACTCTTGGCCTATCGAATACACAGTGTCTATGGGGTCATATTGCACTTCCCAAGGCATTCACTAGATGTCAAGTCTTTAGAATCTTGTTTGATGCTTCTACTGTGAAGGAGGGGGGAATGAGGGCTCTTTGGGTCAGTGGTCTGGCAGAGTGACACAAGCTGGTGACGCGCATTCACGTTAGAGTCAGCTTGCTTTTCTGAAGACAAAGGGAATTCTCCGGTTGGAACATTATTGAAGATTTGTTAACATCCTAAAGATTGATTCGATACTTCATTTGACATGTTTCTACGGACTGTAACGGAACTTTTTGACTTTTCGTCTGCCCCTAGTGATCGAGCGTCGTGAGTTTGGATTGTGTACTGAACGCGCGAACAAAAAGGAGGTATTTGGACAAAGATTAACTTTATCAAACAAATCAAACATTTATTGTGGAACTGGGATTCCCTGGAGTGCATTCTGATGAAGATCAAAGGTAAGTGAATATTTATAATGCTATTTCTGACTTCTGTTGACTCCAACATGGCGGATTCCCTGTTTGGCTTGATTTTGTTGTCTGAGCGCCGTACTCAGATTATTGCATGGTTTGCTTTTTCCGTAAAGTTTAAAAAAAATCTGACACAGTGGTTACATTAAGAAGTATAGCTTTAATTCTGTGAAAAACACTTGTATCTTTAATCAATATTTATTATAGGTATTTCTGTAAAATGATGTGGCTCTCTGCAAAAATCACCGGATGTTTTGGAAGCAAAACATTACTGAACGTAACGCGCCAATGTAAACTGAGATTTTTGGATATAGATATGCACTTTATCGAACAAAACATACATGTATTATGTAACATGAAGTCCTATGAGTGTCATCTGATGAAGATCATCAAAGGTTAGTGATTCATTTTATCTATTTCTGCTTTTTGTGACTCCTCTTTGGCTGGAAAAATGGCTGTTTTTGTGACTAGGCTCTGACCTAACAATCATATGTTGTGCTTTCCCTGTAAAGCCTTTTTGAAATCAGACACGATGGGTAGATTAAGAAGTTTCTTTCATTTGCTGTATTGCACTTGTTAATGTATGAAAGTTACATATTTCAAAAAAATATTTGAATTTCACGCGCTGCCTTTTAAGCGGAATGTTGTCAGTCACACCCCCCCGTTAGTGACACACACACTAAACCCCTGCTAAGAGCGAGAGACACACACACACACACACACACACACACACACACACACACAACCCCTTACTGAGAGAGAAAAGGAGAGACACACACACTAAACCCCTGCTAAAAGAGACACACTAAACCTCAGAGAGAGGGAGAGAGAGAGACACACACACACTAAACCCCTGCTGAGAGAGAGAAAGGGACACCCACACACTCAACCCTTGCTGAGAGTCACTAAACCCCTACTGAGAGAGGGAGAGAGAGAAACACACACACACACAAAACCCCTGCTGAGAGAGAGACACACTAAACCCCTGCTGAGAGAGGGAGAGAGACACACACACACACACACTAAACCCCTACTGAGAGAGAGAGAGAGACACACACACACAAACCCCTGCTGAGAGAGAAAAGGGACACCCACACACTCAACCCTTGCTGAGAGTCACTAAACCCCTACTGAGAGAGGGAGAGAGAGAAACACACACACACAAAAACCCCTGCTGAGAGAGAGACACACTAAACCCCTGCTGAGAGAGGGAGAGAGACACACACACACTAAACCCCTACTGAGAGAGAGAGAGAGACACACACACACGAAACCCCTGCTGAGAGAGAGCGACACACACACAAAACCCCTGCTGAGAGAGAGACACACACTAAACCCCTACTGAGAGAGGGAGAGAGAAACACACACACACACACACACTAAACCCCTGCTGAGGGAGAGAGACACTAAACCCCTGCTGAGAGAGACACACACACTAAACCCCTGCTGAGAGAGGGAGAGAGAGAAACACACACACACTAAACCCCTGCTGAGAGAGAGACACTAAACCCCTGCTGAGAGAGAGACAAAACCCCTGCTGAGAGAGAGCGACACACACACAGACACACTAAACCCCTACTGAGGGAGAGAGACACTAAACCCCTGCTGAGGGAGAGAGACACACACTAAACCCCTGCTGAGAGAGAGCGACACACACACACACACACACACACTAAACCCCTGCTGAGAGAGAGCGACACACACACACAAAACCCCTGCTAAGAGAGAGAGAGCGACATACACACACTAAACCCCTGCTGAGAGAGACACACACTAAACCCCTTCTGAGAGAGAGCGACACACACACACAAAACCCCTGCTAAGAGAGAGAGCGAGAGAGAGAGGGACACACACACACACACACACTAAACCCCTGCTGAGAGAGACACACACTAAACCCCTGCTGAGAGAGAGACAAAACCCCTGCTGAGAGAGAGCTTCACACACACACACACACACACACACACACTAAACCCCTGCTGAGAGAGAGCGAGAGCGACACACACACTAAACCCCTGCTGAGAGAGAGCGAGAGCGACACACACTAAACCCCTGCTGAGAGAGACACACTAAACCCGTGCTGAGAGAGAGAGAGAGACACACTAAACCCCTGCTGAAAGAGAGAGAGAGACACACACACACACACACTAAACCCCTACTGAGAGAGAGCACACACTAAACCCCTGCTGAGAGAGACACACACTAAACCAGTGCTGAGAGAGAGAGAGAGAGAGAGACACACTAAACCAGTGCTGAGAGAGAGAGAGAGAGAGAGACACACTAAACCAGTGCTGAGAGAGAGAGAGAGAGACACACTAAACCAGTGCTGAGAGAGAGAGAGAGAGAGAGACACACTAAACCAGTGCTGAGAGAGAGAGAGAGAGAGAGAGAGACACACTAAACCAGTGCTGAGAGAGAGAGAGAGAGAGAGAGACACACTAAACCAGTGCTGAGAGAGAGAGAGAGAGAGACACACTAAACCAGTGCTGAGAGAGAGAGACACACTAAACCAGTGCTGAGAGAGAGACACACTAAACCAGTGCTGAGAGAGAGACACACTAAACCAGTGCTGAGAGAGAGAGACACTAAACCAGTGCTGAGAGAGAGAGACACACTAAACCAGTGCTGAGAGAGAGAGAGAGAGACACACTAAACCAGTGCTGAGAGAGAGAGAGAGAGACACACTAAACCAGTGCTGAGAGAGAGAGAGACACACTAAACCAGTGCTGAGAGAGAGAGAGACACACTAAACCAGTGCTGAGAGAGAGAGAGACACACTAAACCAGTGCTGAGAGAGAGAGACACACTAAACCAGTGCTGAGAGAGAGACACACTAAACCAGTGCTGAGAGAGAGAGAGACACACTAAACCAGTGCTGAGAGAGAGAGAGACACACTAAACCAGTGCTGAGAGAGAGAGACACACTAAACCAGTGCTGAGAGAGAGACACACTAAACCAGTGCTGAGAGAGAGACACACTAAACCAGTGCTGAGAGAGAGACACACTAAACCAGTGCTGAGAGAGAGACACACTAAACCAGTGCTGAGAGAGAGAGACACAAACACACTAAACCTCTGCTGAGGGAGAGAGAGACACACACACTAAACCGCTGCTGAGCGAGAGAAAGGGAGAGACACACACACACACACACACAAACACTAAACCCCTGCTGAGACACACACCTGGGCAAACTTGTGTATCTGCTCCACCACAGCAGCAAACAGAGCTCCCACACTCTCGTCAATCAGACTCTGCATGTAATGCACCGCCTCCTCGTCCGACAGGTCCAATCGGAACTTGTCCTGCACCTGGGACGAGACATAATATTCAGTGAACGTCCCATTCAAAATGGGACTCTTACAATTCACAACCATTCGCTAAACCACATAGCGAAGTGAAATACACACACACACCTTCTTAACAGTCTTGTCAGGCTCCAGGGCAATGTCGGGAATGTTGGCATCCACCATGAGAGAGAAAAGATTTAGTATGAGGTTAGAGTACCTGAAGAGACAGGGATGAGAAAGAAAAATTAAAAAAGGTTCATCACAGCTGATATAAATGACCAATTAGTGGCAAAAGATCAGAATTGAGCTGCCTGTGTAAACGCAGCGTGTGTGTCCGACCTCCTGAGGTGTAGGAAGGCAGTGTAACACTGTTTCCTGAACTCCTGGTACTGTTCACTCTGCATGCCGCCCATCCCCTCCACCATCTCCTTACTCAGCTTCATAGGAGGAGGCAGGGGCTTGGGGTCACGACCCAGGATGTAGCCAAAGTCTATGTGGAACAACTTTCCTGAAAAACGGAAGATGGAAAGGTATTCAATCAAATGTATTCATGAAGCCCTTTTTACAACAGCAGTTGTCACAAAGTGTCGTCAGTCACACAGAATAGAGTGGAGCAGCATTTTGAAGGAAAGGACTAATGGATCAGACAACGTATGGTAGAAATCCAACCATAGGGTGTTGGGAGGTACACGACACATAATTCCTATAGACTCACCAGTCTTTGTGAGGAGCAGGTTGTCCAAGTGTCTGTCTCCTACACCCAGGATGTATGTGATGACACAGTAACCAGCTGGAACAAGAAAGAGTAGAGGAAAGACAAAAAAAAAAAAAAAAAAAGATATGTCATCCCAAAACACACTTAAAAATGAGCCCACACCAAGGCCAGGGATTGGTCGGTGGGAGGGTGTTATTGGTAGTAGACTCACCACAGCTCTTGACGTAGGTGTCCATCACCTCAGGGCTGATGCCATAGGGCCCCTTTTCACTGGGGGCGTGTTTTCTGAAGAAACTCTGGAGAGACACAGAAAGAGAGAGAGGAGTCTTACACAAATCAAATGGCATTTGTAATATGCGCCAAATTACAACAGGTTTACCATGAAATGCTTACTTACAAGCCATCAATGCAGTTAAGAAAAATAAGAGTTAAGAAAATATTTACTAAATAAAGTTTAAAAAAAAAAGTATAATAATAACACAAATCGCTTACAACAAATTAGGCCAGAGAAGACATCACAAGACGTGTCTGCACAGACATGCACAGAGCAAAGATGCTAGACAAACACCTTACATAGCAAATAATGTTAAGTCTCTTAGCCATGGATACAGTAAATTCTACCTGGATGTTTCCTTCAGTGGCCAGGACCTCAGCCACAGGCACTGACTGAACAAACTGCATGAACCCTGGAGGAAGGACAACACACAGGTCAGAGGTCACTTCACGCATGTCCTGACCCAGTATTCTAGTCGATAGCTACATCGGTGGTGCTCACCATGCTTGGTGCTTGTAGCCAGGACTTTGTAAGGCGTCAACTTCAGGTCCAGGTTCTCTTTCCTGAGCAACTGAGAGAGAATTTACATAATTCACACTGCACCGACTCTTAACCTTCTCTAGAACCTTCTAGGCGAGGCTGAAATATAAAACAACAGCCTGTGTCTTTACATTTCAGTCATTTAGCAGATGCTTTTCTCCAAAGCGACTTACAGCAAGTTTGTAGTAAGGTAATACGATAATAATATGCTTGTTTCAGACCATGTCCATAATAATAATAAATACAGTACTTTGTTTCTACGGTAATGACATGGCAATAATGCTAGTTCCTGACCACGTCCATAAAAATAAATACAGTACTTTGTTTCTACGGTAATGACATGGCAATAATGCTAGTTCCTGACCACGTCCATAATAATAAATACAGTACTTTGTTTCTACGGTAATGACATGGCAATAATGCTAGTTCCTGACGACGTCCATAATAATAAATACAGTACTTTGTTTCTACGGTAATGACATGGCAATAATGCTAGTTCCTGACCACGTCCATAATAATAAATACAGTACTTTGTTTCTACGGTAATGACATGGCAATAATGCTAGTTCCTGACCACGTCCATAATAATAAATACAGTACTTTGTTTCTACGGTAATGACATGGCAATAATGATAGTGTCTGACCTTGTCCATGAGAGAGATGATCTGTAGAATGAGCTGGTCTTGTCTCAGGTCGTCTCCGTGTTTAAAGATGACCGGGTACATCGCCCCGTCCTCCGCCTTGAAGATCAGCTTGGCTGGCATCAGGGCGCTCTATAATACACGCACAGACATACAGCGGTGAGATAAGGACACGTAGGAAAAAAAAGGGACATTAGCATACAAACATAGCAGCACATACAAAAACAACTGCTACATAGCACAACCAAAGAAGAGGGAGAGAAAGGGAGGATGAAGGAGGAGGAAGATGAAAATAAGGAGGGATACATTCGAGAGGGAGAGGAGAAGGAATGGAAGGAGGAGAGGAAGGATAGCGTTGAGAAGGAAGAATTAGCCAGCGATGGAGAGATGGTACACCTTGAATAGCGTGGCGGTGTCTGGTACGATGCCTCGGATTCTGACCGAGGGTTCCAGAGGTAGCGGGATGGGGTCAATCTCACACAGGTTCACCTTCTCATTGTCCGCCAGCAGAGCCTGCAGTCGCTCCGTCTGAAACACGGGGGGGGCAGTGTCAGCCAGCAATCGTAAACACCAGTCGCAGAGAAGACCTGGGTCATGTTCATTGGGAACCACAACGGAAGAAAACGGACTGACAGAGGGAGGAGTGTAAAGTGTGCGTCATTGGTCTTCTCGTACCTTCTTCTTGCGGTTGCCGCTCTCTCTCTGCACGGCCTTCATCAGCTGCACCAGTCTGTCCACAAACGTCTGTTGGGATGCCAGGAGAGACCGCATCACCCTCACACTCTTATCACCCTAGAGAGAGAGAGTACAGAGAAGAAAGAAAGATCATGAAAGAGGGGGAAATTAGTTATACTCATGGTTACC
This sequence comes from Oncorhynchus tshawytscha, assembly GCF_018296145.1. NCBI lineage: Eukaryota > Metazoa > Chordata > Actinopteri > Salmoniformes > Salmonidae > Oncorhynchus > Oncorhynchus tshawytscha. The sequence continues at coordinate 59,617,730 of NC_056437.1, read as the reverse complement.
AAAGCAAAAATACTTGCTTGGCGTTTTTCCCGACGCACTGCGCCGTATCATTCACTGCACAAGCAAATTCGTAGTCCTGAAAATGTAAATTAACGGAAGGATGAAGGAAGATATGAGGCGCGTTGAAAGTCTAACCTTGAGCAGCGCTTGGCTAAACCTCCCAATGACGTTGAGGTACATCTTGTGGGTTTTTAGGTCTCTCTGCTGGGTGTCCTGGTCCTCACACTCCACTATTACATACCTGAGGGAGCACACACAGATTTAGTACACACACGTGTCTTATATATGCACGCATACACACCACACACACACTAATTGATCCTCACCAGTAGAGGTAGTTGGCCAGTGTTGAGTTCTTACAGGCACGGGAAATGAGAAAGGTACACAGGTCCTGCTGTAGAAACACAGAACCAACATTACTACCTCTCTCGTCAGACAAACAAACGTCTGTCCTTTCCCCTTCTCCTGTACACTTTTTACCTCGGGATTCTCACTGTCCGCCCCTTCCTTTCCATTCGGAACAGGTGAGGGCACTGCTGGAGCAGTCAAGATCTGGGAACTGGAGACATACAGACAGTTGATGTTGCACTGTTAGAACACAGTTAAATAGCACAGCAGACAACCAACACCAGACATATCTAGGGGCCAGGAGTTTTTCCCCCCCTGTCCAACACTGGCTAACAACCTGACCAGAATAAACTCAGGGCCCTAGGCTATGAATTAGGGCTAGAAATTTCCCTGATTCGGTCACAACTTTCAACCCTCCACCTTGACCCCCCTCTAACCTGTCTAGGTCCCCCAGGGTGGAGCTCTCTGCCAGGCCCTGGCTGTCCCGCTTGCCTCCTGGCTCCAGCCCACACTGGATGTCGTTGAAGTTCTCGTATTTCAGAGCCTGGACCAGCTGGAGAAGGTACATCAGCAGGTCCTGGAGCACAGGGAGAGCGATACGTAGGTGTGTGTGTGTGTGTGTGTGTGTGTGAGAATGTAGTACATGTACACACACACACACACAAACATTCAAAAGTTTGGGGGTCACATAGAAATGTCCTTGTTTTTGAAAGAAAAGCACATTTTTATGTCCATTAAAATAACATCAAATTGATCAGACATTGTTAATGTTGTAAATGACTTCTGTAGCTGGAAACAGCTGATTTTCAATGGAATATCTACATAGGCCTGTTATCAGCAACCATCACTCCTGTGTTCCAATGGCATGTTGTGTTAGCTAATCCAAGTTTATAATTTTATGTTAGCACAGCTGAAAACTGTTGTTCTGATTAAAGAAGCAATAAAACTGGCCTTCTTTAGACTAGTTGAGTATCTGGAACATCAGCATTTGTGGGTTCGATTACAGGCTCAAAATTACCAGAAACAAAACTTTCTTCTGAAACTTGTCAGTCTATTCTTGTTCTGAGAAATGAAGGCTATTCCATGCTAGAAATTGCCAAGAAACTGAAGCTCTTGTACAACGCTGTGTACTACTCCCTTCACAGAACAGCGCAAAGTGGCTCTAACCAGAATAGAAAGAGGAGTGGGAGGCCCCGGTGCACAACTGAGCAAGAGGACAAGTACATTAGAGTGTCTAGTTTGAGAAACAGACGCCTCTCACAAGTCCTCAAATGGCAGCTTCATTAAATAGTACCCGCAAAACACCAGTCTCAACATCAACAGTGAAGATGTGACTCCGGGATGCTGGCTTTCTAGGCAGAGTTGCAAAGAAAAAGCCATATCTCAGACTGGCCAATAAAAATAAAAGATTAAGGTGGGCAAAAGAACACAGACACTGGACAGAGGAACTCTGCCTTAATTTCTCAGAACAAGAATAGACTGACGAGTTTCAGAAGAAAGTTTGTTTCTGGCCATTTTGAGCCTGTAATTGAACCCACAAATGCTGATGCTCCAGATACTAAACTAGTCTAAAGAAGGTCAGTTTTATTAATTCTTTAATCTGAATAACCGTTTTCAGCTGTGCTAACATAATTGCAAAAGGATTTTCTAATGATCAATTAGCCTTTTAAAATTATAAACTTGGATTAGCTAACACAACATGCTATTGGAACACAGGAGTGATGGTTGCTTATAATAGGCCTCTGTACACTATGGAGATATTCCATAAAAAAATATGCCATTTCCAGCTACAATAGTCATTCACAACATTAACAATGTCTACACTGTTTTTCTGATCAATTTGATGTTATTTTAAATGGACAAAAAAAGTTGCTTTTCTTTAATAATAAGGACATTTCTAAGTGACCCCAAACTTTTGAATGGTAGTGTACATGGCTCTGCTGTGTCACTCCCCCTCCCCCCACTCACTCACACACACAACCCAACACACACTCTCTCTTCACCGCCCCCTGCAAACTACCTCGTCGTCGGCCTGCTGTAGCCTGGTCACAGCGTAGCGTCGTACGGTGGGGTTGGTGAACTGGGAGGAGAGCAGCTCTAGGGAGTCCTCAACATCCATGGGCCTCCACTTCCCCAGCAGCTCCAGGGCCTGCTTAGCCTCCCCGGGCAGCGCCCAGTTCACACACTTTAGGAACTTAGTCAGTGCCTGGAGGGGAGAGGGAAGAGGGGCTCTTAGGTAATTAGCTTAGACAAGTGTGTCAACACTCATGGAGTGTATTTGAGTGTTGTTGTGGTGAACATAGGGCTCTGGGTTTTTCCTGACCCAAGAGAAACTCAGGGCCCCAGTTATACTGGGACAATTCTAATCTAGGATTCTTCCCTGGTCAGGTTACGAGGTCAGGAACTCGATGGGCCCTAGATGCTGTCCAACTTTGTTTCCATTTTGTATGGAAATGTATTCTGCTATAAACATGCACATACTGTGTTGTGTGTCTACATACTTTAAATCACAAATAAAATGGACTAAAAAAGGACAACCATAAAAGGACTTCAAACTTAGCAGGACACACACCTTCTCCTGAGTGGTGAGGTAGTAACGGAACTTCCACACCAGGTCCTGTTCCTCTGAGCTCAGTTGCTTGGTCGGAGGGTAATTCACTATGACCTGTAGAGAGAGACATACACACAAGATTGAGCCTACTGCTAAAAATCACACACAGACACACATACAGTTGTGGTTGACTAATGGTACTAACGTTGAGCTGATCTCGTGTGGCAGCGTTAGGCTTCAGGTCGTGGTCCGACGGGCCACTCCGAAGGCTACGGGCCAATTTATGGTGCTTGCTCTCCACAAGGTTCTCCTATGGCAGGGGCAGAGGTACATTATAAATGATTAATACATTAAACTCAATACATGTATGGCAATATTGATATGTTGAAAATAAAACAAATCTCCATTCTAACCCTGTGTGTGTGTGTGTGTGTCTCTTACCATGCACATCTGAGGGTCAGGGACTTTAACGATGTCAGCGCTGGTGAGCACCGGTGAGGCGTCATCTCCATCCTGGAGGGGGAGGAGTTAGTCAGCCAATCAGCTACCACATCACCACAGCAATCAACCAATCAATCCCTTTCAGAATTATGACAACAGCCATGTATGTGTATATATACATATATACCTACCTTCTCATAATAGACAATACTGTACTCAGGCTTTTCTCCAGTTTTGACACGAGGAAACTCCACCATAAGATACATGAAGTTGGAGCTACGCTTCTCACTCTGTGGGAACGCAAACATATGAGGCTGACTGACTTTAGATTTTTTTAAAAGAGGTCTCGGCAGAAATGAGCGATGGCCTTTACATATAAAGTACGTCATGTTATGTGTCACACATATAACGCATCTGTGATGAGGCTATTCAAATCAAACTTTATTTGTCACACGCGCCGAATACAACAAGTGTAGACCTTACCGTGAAATGCTTACTTACAAGCCCTTAACCAACAAGAAGAGTTAAGAAAATATTTACCAAATGGACTAAAGTAAAAAAAATGTTTTTAAAAAGTAACAAGAATAAAGAGACTATATACAGGGGGTACAGGTTAGTTGAAGTAATTTGTACTTGTAGGTAGGGGTGAAGTGACTATGCATAGATAATAAACAGCGAGTAGCAGCAGTGTACAAAAGGGGGGGTCAATGTAAATAGTCCGGGGGGGGGGATTTTATTAATTGTTCAGCAGTCTTATGGCTTGGGGGTAGAAGCTTTTGAGGAGCCTTTTGGTCCTAGGCTTGGCGCTCTGGTACCGCTTGCCGTGCGGTAGCAAAGAAAACAGTCTATGACTTGGGTGACTGGAGTCTCTGACAATTTTATGGGCTTTCCCTGACACCGCCTATTATATAGGTCCTAGATGAAAGGCAGCTTGGCCCCAGTGATGTACTGGGCCGTATGCACTACCCTCTGTAGCACCTTACGGTCAGATGCCGAGCAGTTGCCATATAAGACGGTGATGCAACCGCTCAGGATGCTCTTGATGGTGCAGCTGTAGAACCTTTTGAGGATCTGGGGACCCATGACAAATCCTTTGTCTTCTGAGGGGGAAAAGGTTTTGTAAGGGCCCTCTTCACGACTGTCTTGGTATGTTTGGACCATGATAGTTCGGGGCTCCACTACAGCCCCGTTGATGTTAAATGGGGGCCTGTTCGGCCCGCCTTTTCCTGTAGTTCACGATCAGATCCTTTATTTTGCTCACATTGCGGGTGAGGTTGTTGACCTTGCACCACACTGCCAGTTCTCTGACCTCCTCCCTATAGGCCGTCTCATCGTTGTCGGTGATCAAGCCTACCACCGTTGTGTCGTCAGCAAACTTAATGATGGTGTTGGAGTCGTATTTGGCACGCAGTCATGGTTGAACAGTGAGTACAGGAGGGGACTAAGTACGCACCCCTGAGGGGCCCCAGTGTTAAGGATCAGCGTGGCAGACATGTTGTTGCCTACTCTTACCACCTGGGGGCGGCCTGTCAGGAATTCCAGGATCCAGTTGCAGAGGGAGGTGTTTAGTCCCAGAGTCCTTAGCTTAGTGATGAGCTTTGTGGGCACTATGGTGTTGAACGCTGAGCTGTAGTCAATGAACAGCATTCTCACATAGGTGCTACGGGGCGGTAATCATTTAGGCAGGTTACCTTCTCTTCTTTGGGCACAGGGACTACAGTGGTCTGCTTGAAACATGTAGGTATTACAGACTCGGTCAGGGAGAGGTTGAAAATGTCAGCGAAGACACTTGACAGTTGGTCCGCGCATACTTTGAGTACACCTCCTGGTAATCGGTCTGGCCCAGCGGCTTTGTGAATGTTGACCTGTTTAAAGGTTTTGTTCACATCGCCTACCGAGAGCGTTATTACAGTCATCCAGAACAGCTGGTGCTCTCGTGCATGCTTCAGTGTTGCTTGCCTCAAAGCGAGCATAAAAGGCATTTAGCTCGTCTGGTAGGCTTGCGTCACTGGGCAGCTCGTGTCTGGGTTTCCCTTTGTAGTCTGTAATAGTTTTCAAGCCCTGCCACATCCGACGAGCATCAGAGCCGGTGTAGTAGGATTTAATCTTAATCCTGTACTGACGCTTTGCTTGTTCGATGGTTCGTCTGAGGGCATAGCGGGATTTCTTATTAGTGTCCAGATTTGTCTCCCGCTCCTTGAAAGCGGCAGCTCTAGCCTTTAGCTCGATACGGATGTTGCCTGTAATCCATGGCCTCCGGTTGGGATACGTATGTACCTTCAGGTGATTGTGAGTGTGTATGGTTTACAGTATAAGGCATCAATGATTTTTTTTAAACTGACCCCAGATCCTCTACTAACTCACCTCGTTGATCATCTCTATCTCTCTGAAGGTCAGGCGGTCCAACCAGTCTACCTTCACCATGTGACCCTGCCGGTGGGCCTTGGTCAGCTAGAAGGAGAGAAAGAAAGAGGGATGGAGGGAAGGGAGGGAAAGAAAGAGGAGAAGAGATTGAGAGGTTAGGAATAAAGGATGCAATCGAGGTGGAGCAGAGATATGCAGAAAGCTAGCTCGGCCAATCAGAGCGCAGCTTGGTGCCAGTGGCCAATCCAGTGCAACGGAAGCACTGAACACACACTCAGCAGCCAATCTGCTCAGTCAGTGTGGGTGACAGGGGCACACAAGCACAACATTCGCTATAGCTATTAGAGCTCACTCTGAACTTGGTACAGACAGTTTCCAGTATTTACAGCCAGTTGACACACCCATGGGGCACCATTAATCCCTTTTATTTTGACTTCAGCTTGATAAAATGGTCAGTGGGTCTAATTCTTAGTAAATTACTGCAAAATGAAAACCAACACACCAAAGGCTAATGACACATTAGTGCAAGATTTAAATTGGGGTTTCCTAAACTCGGTCTTTCAGGACCCCAAGGGGTGCATGTTTTGGTTTTTGCCCTAGCACTACACAGCTGATTCAAATAATCCACTAATCATCAAGCTTTGATAATTTGAACAAGCTGTGTAGTGTTACGGCAAAATCCAAAGCATGCAACTCTTGGGCTCCAGAGCACAGAGTTTAGGAATCCCTGATTTTAATTATATGCATTATACAAAAGGTGGTGCTTCTTAGTTGTTTCTCTGGTAAAATGGCAGGGGTGTTTGATGCACCATATTCCTAACAAACATTAACAAGCCACACACACACAAATTCAGCAAGATTTAGCTATAGGGCCTAATATGTGCACCAACAAAGAAAGAGACAAACACACACAGGCCTACACACACATCCAGCATTCCGACCCCCTCTCCCCTCCTTCCAACCCCTAGTACTCACATCACTGAGAAACTCCAGGTCAGGGGCCTGGAATAGACAGTGATTTAGACGAGTCCTTTCACAGGAGTACATCACACACTCTCTCCGCCGTCAAACACACAAACCCAAACAAACCCTCCAGGGGGACCCCTGACCCTGTGCCTACCTTGGCCAGTCGCCCCATCTGGTCCTCTGCCAGACTGCTGCTGGTCCTCCCTGGGGTGCTGGTGGGCTCCCCTCCGTCCCCCTCCACCCCCGGCCACACCTTCAGGTCGTGCATGCCCTGCCGGAACATCCTGAGAGAGAAGAAGGGGAGACGGAGAGGGGACGGGAGATGGCATCAGTCAATGTTCTGGTTGGCTTTCGGAGTTGTCCCCCACCCCAATAATAGCCACATACTTCTTCCATATACAGTCAGCTAGGGTTGGGGTCAATTCCAGTCAATTCAGAAAGTATACTGAAATTCCAATTCCCTTCCATAGTACAGTAATATACAGTATATGGACATATATTTGCTGAGATGGACTTGGACTCACCCATATTTGCCGAAGAGGGTGACGGTGGTTCCCCCCACAGGGGTGGCTCGGCCCGGTCCGTACACATCCCACACAGTAAGGGCCACCTGGGCACTCTGGGGCAGGTCTGGATACTTCACTGGCAGCTTCAGCCACTCATTCCAGCTGGGGAAGGGGAAAGAGAAAGAGAGAGGTGATAGGGAGGAGAGACAGGGAGAGAGAGAGAGGTGATAGGGAGGAGAGACAGGGAGGAGAGACAGGGAGGAGAGAGAGGTGATAGGGAGGAGAGAGAGGTGATAGGGAGGAGAGACAGGGAGGAGAGAGAGTGAGTGAGAGAAAGTTTACAGAACAGTTCACAAGGACGATTATATTTTGTATATATTATCGTGAAATGAGTCTACAATGTGAGATAAAGACCAACCAGGTCAAAGAGTTGATTACGGTTGCTCTGAAATGGCACCCTATTCCCTATATAGTGCACCAACCTGGCCAAAAGTAGTGCACTATGTAGGGAATCGGTTGCCATTTGGGATTTGGGACACAGCCTGGGTGTCACTCACTTCCAGCGTGTACTGAAGGCCTTGTAGGAGGTGCGCACGGGCAGCGCCAGGGGCTTGCCCTCTGCAAACACCTGACAGGTAACATAGAGGTCTGAGCAGTTCTCCTGGTAGAGGCCAGAGAACCGCAACATTGGATCCTGCAGCAGGGCCTTGTAGCTCTTCTGCTCCCGCTTGCCCTCCAAACTGCCTCTGTGGGGGGGGGGCTCAGTACAGGGGGAGATCATGAGAGACAGACAGAGGGAAGTAGTTTGACACCACCACTTGTCATCCTTCCCTTTCAGAATCAGTATTCTTAGCCACTCTGCTCAGCCAAAGTTCTAAAATCTAGACAAAAGTTGTAGATCAACACTCTGGAGGTCCACAGATCTATGAACACCTGCAAGTGTGTTCACATTTGGCTAAATTATTTGTATTGCCACTAGGCTAAATGACAGGGCATATCCCGGAACATATCTTTGTACATTCTGCGGTGTTGAGACAACGTTAACAGTCCCCTGACAAGTTGTGACAAAACGCATCACCCTATTATTCCAGTGTGTAACGGCCTAACGGGAAGCACTGCACTGTTTGTTGAGAATTATGAACGTTATTTACGGGCCACCACAGCGGAGCCTAGCTCGTTAAGTGACGTCACGAGAGGTAGATGAGCCGTTGGAATGTGCATGATGTCAAGAAAATGCGGATTTTTCCGTGTTCCCAAATAAGAGCCCTCACCGGGCACGTTTACGGAGCCGTGATATCGGTTGAGTCATGGTGTTGCCATGCTCGCTAAGGTAAATAGAAGACAAACAACTAACGTCAGCTAGCAATGTAATGAGATACTTTTGGAAAAAGTGTTGCAATCATTTTTCATGCATGTAAAGTGGTATTAGATAAGAGACTCGACGTGCATTGTAATTGATGTCAACATGCTATCATTTAACAGTACGCAGTTATGGACATAAGTAGGCTAGCTAGGTCACTGAGGTATAATAAGACCTAGGTAGCCAGCTATAGCTACACTGACTGATATTGTTTATTGTTGACATCAATCAATCACATGTATTTATAAAGCCCTTTTTACAGCAGATGTCAACGTTCTTCTGAGACCCAGCCTAAAACCTAGAAGAGCATTTAAGGAGCGAGCGAGATAGTTAACTTGCTACTTGTACAGTATGGCCCATAAGTAGCCCACGGTAACAAAATACTTACATTTTCAGTTGAACATTAATGTCCAAGTCACAACTGTAGACATAGTTAAACTTGTCTGTGTCCATCTTATTTAACACATACAAGTAAAAAGCTAGCGAACGTTACTCATAAATTCGCAGAGGCAAATAGGATTGTAGCTAGCAAGCCTTTCCTGGCCGTGGGCTAGCTTGGAAGGCCTGAGTGCAAAAATCCCCTTGGTAGCGCACAAACAATAGTTTCTGCAGTTGTCTTGAAAAAAATACTGCGATACAGTCCGTTTACAGACCATCAGTCAGATCGAAATGTGAGCTTTTATCGCCTCGATTCACAATAATGACATTATAGCGACACATTTATTTTCGGACTTGATTATGTTTTTTTTGTGATCACAACAGTCTGCTGCTGATATCAGGAAAACTTAATCAATCTCTAAGTCACTGTCAATGAGCGAGTGTGTTGCCAATCGTTGTTTTCAAATGTTGATTTAGCTGGTCTGATAGTGGTCACTTACTTCCTGGATGGGAACATTGGGGGCGGGGTTTACCGTGTAATCTTAAAGGGATAGTCAACAGAAGTACATTTTTTAAATTTTTTACCTTCATTTAACTAGGCAAGACAGTTAAGAACAAATTCTTATTTCCAATGCCGGCCTAGGATGTATGGGATTTGAGTTCCATTATAGATTTGCAACACATTTATGTGCAAATGAAATGTCTTACTTTGAATTGTGTATACGCCAAACCTCTTCGTTGGTCTTTGGGTTGGAGCACATGCCATCATAGGCACTACTAGCACAGTGCTTAAATTGAACTTCATCCCTTGCTCTCTACATCTCCATGGGGCAGTCTTGTGGGCTTATTGTCTTGTATTTGGGTGATGGCAGCAGGTTTAAGAGCGTTGGGCCAGTAACTGAATGATCTCTGGTTCAAATCCCTGAGCCGACAAGGTGAAAAAATCTGTTGAGCAAGGCACCTAACCCTAATTGCTCCTGTAAGTTACTCTGCATAAGAGAGTCTGCTAACCCAGTAAAACCCTAAAAAAGGAGGGTTTGTTTGGGACATAGCAAGTTAACGCTCCCTGAGCCAGAACAAAACATTAGCTCATCTCATCCACTTTTGCTGTCAATCTGCAGACAGACAGAGATCATGGGGAAAAACCTGTGACGAGGGAACATGTTTTTCACAATGGATCCCGCGGGCCTCACAATTTGTGTTTTACGCCCGTGTTCCCTCCTACCCCCACAGAAGTCTGGCGGGTGTTGATAGGTCTCCCTTGTCAGATAGGGGTGATGCTGACAGCAGGGCCCTGACGTGCTCTGGTCCTGTATTGTTGTGACTCAGTGTGTGTGTGTGTATGACAAAGTTGCCCATGTCTCTCCAGCTCCACAGCTTGACTTGTCACAGTCTGAGGAGGAACATGTCTCGACTCTGGAACCTTGTCACCTCAGTACCCTGTCCACATTATGTTTGAGTCCCAAATGGCACCCTATTCCCTATACAGTGCACTACTTTTGAGCAGGGCCTATATGGCTCTGCCTGGTCAAAAGTACAGCACTAAATATTCTCCCCTCCCAGAACCTAAGGGTCCTATACAATAAGACGATGACGGATGCTGACGGATTCCCACCCTTTGATTGACGCCATTTAAAGAGGTGCTGAGTAGGAAAACCCTCTTAAAACAAAAGCAATTTGTCTCACACCCATTAGTGTCTTCATGGACGAGCAGTTCATTGGTGGCATGAGAGTGAGAGAATCTCCATCCTTTTCCATTTGACATTCCATAGACCAGGCTGTCGCCCTAAAATCATGACGCATTTCATCCTAAATTAAAGAGCGGGTGTATAAAAGCATACACATGCATACCTGCCACCTGCCTGCAGCAGCCATAGCAGCAGCCAGTATAAAAGTAAAAAAGTCTTATCCTGTTCTTTATGAGTTTCCTGCTCCCAAACATCCTGCGTCTCTGCTCCTCTGGGGAGGGCGACTGACTAACCGCTGCTGGACAGGGCCCGCATGAGGTCACAGATTGGAGACACGGCTGCACGTCATGACATCATACACATAAGCTCATCCAAATGAGGTAGACTGGGGTCAGTGGAGGCAGTAGGTCGCTGACTTCATCTGCAGTATTTATGCATCTGTGTTTGCATGTAAGAGCGTCTTAGTAACCACATAGTAACACATCTGGTAGTGAAAGGTAACGCAGCTAGTCACTCACTGGTACTTTCCTCCTCAGCTGGAATCCTTAATAAGGTAGTAATGAAGATATTTAACTTCAATCCCAATAGGGAAATCTTATGTGGATGAACACAGATTTGAATCATGTTAGCCATTTATTCCTCTCTCTATTACTGGTTCTCCACAGGCCTCCCCTTCCGCTCTCCTTTCTACCTCTCTCTCACTTCCCTCCTTCCTCTCACCTCTCTCTTAGCCTCCAAGTCTTAGTCATTTTAGGATGTGTCCGTGTTTCTATCATTTTAGAGGTCATGCCCACTGGAGCGAAGAGGTGCTGATCTCCAGATTGCCAAGGCGATGCCAAGACACAGACCCCCCCCAAACCCAACCCTGTGACACCCCACATGCCCCACACCCCTGCCTTGACCCTGGTCGGTCCTCGTGATGGAGCTAACTAACCCCACCCTTCACCCTGTACACTGCGGTCGTAAAGATGTTGGGGTATAAATTGAGGTGGAAGAGAGGAATCGGAAAACTCTGAGAAACTAGATCTAGAACTACAAAACGAGAACATGAAGAACATGGTGACGATGGACTCCATTGTTGGGAGAAACTGGCCACTGACCTTCCTGGCTGGGACACTGCTTTGGACCACCTGCCTTGCGGCTCCTATGCAGTGCCACTTCAACTCCAAAGGTAAGCAAAGCCATGCTCTAGGATAGGGTGTTCAGCGTTAATCTGAAGGCATTGGGCCTGTTGAATGGATTTTAAGTTCAGAGTAGATTTTTATTACCCCGTGATTCAGGGTATCATTCAGGTTTGCTCTTCTTAAATGAAAGTCCATCGTCAACACGTCCAAAAGCCCGGGAAGACTGCTTTTGGTACTAAATGACTTTTGTTTATGTTAAAGTTGTGATTTATAAATTGAATTGGAAGTTTTGTGGATAAATGAGACTTGGTTTATGTATGATTGGGGTAACACCTTTGGTGGGGGGTCTCTCTCTACCCTAGTGCTGTGTGCGTACGAGGGGAGACACTTCTCTCTGGGGGAGTCCTGGATGGAGGACGGCTGTCTGCAGTGTACCTGTCTGCATCCTGTCGGCGTCGGCTGCTGCGAGACGTGAGTACACTACGCACCTGTGATCAATGTGCCTTTCTGGGTCGTTGTGTTTAGATTTGCAGCGGTGGGAATAGGAACCTGGTTGCCATGGTTGGGAGAGGCTTGCAATGCAATACAGCCATGACAATTGGATTCAGGCGCAGAGGTCCTTGAAAGGGAATTTTTCTTTTTATTCTCTAAAGATCTGATAATTAATGGTTTTTGATTTGAAAATAAATGCAAGTAATATATTCCCCCAGGCTCTGAAATGCTTAGAGTTGTATTACATTATCTATGTGGCGTTGTTACTTCAGGATATTCATATTGTCATCATCATGCTTTCAGAGAAAGCATATATGTAAAGCAAGCCATTGAAAACATTTAGTCTACCAGCTCAACAACCCTTCTCTCTCTCTCTCTCTCTCTCTCTGTACAGGGTGCATCACCCGGTGGACTTCCCAGGGTGGTGCGAGGTTCGGGTGGACACTCTGACCTGTAAGATGACACTCGTTCAGAGCGCTGACCCCCGCCTGCCCTGCAGCCCCGGGTATGGACACAGCCTAGACCCCAGCCACGGCTCACTGGAACACTACTTGAAGCTAGCGGAGTAGACAGGAACGGAATCACAGTGGGACAGTGGAGGCTGGTGGAGGGAGAAATCGAAGAACGAGCTCATTTAATTCCAGCCATTACAAGGAGCCTGTTCTCCGATTTAAAGTGGCACCAGCCTCCACTGAAGTCGGACGATCACCTCCCTCCACCCGCCTGTCTGTGTACTTCAAACGCTCCATTCTCACGTGTTGCAGACCCGTAATTTGTTAACATTTAAACCTCATGAATATTACAATATATTGTACCATAAGCAGAAAAGTATACTCCGTTGGAATGCAGAGGGGATCCCACATAATGTAATCCCACATTTATGGCACCCTGTAATGCTCTACTGTAAATATCAACTCTTATAGTAATATATCTAACAATTATTGTCGTATTTGTTCTGTTGCAGTTATATTCAGTTATCCTCTAAATAAAATTCTCATTCAGTGAAACTTTTGTTGATTTGCGTGTTAAAAGCAGTCTCTTCACGGCAAACACACTTTTTAATTAATGATTCACATCGTTGAACAGTCTTTCGTTCACAATGAAAAAATACAACTGTTGTAGAGCACGAAGCTCTTGAATATGAAATACAAAAAATGGAGTGACGAATCAATGGACTGTATTTTGGGGGGTTTTGAATGAAGGGATAAAAAAAATAGAGAAATGTAAATGACAGTAGCATTTTATATTGGTCGTCATCATCATCTTTAAGCTATATCTAAAAAAAGAAAGAAAGTGAGGGCAATCCCCAAAACATAGGACATACTGCAAAATATGTTAAAACACCAATAAATTGATGCCTGCTTTACATCACCATTCATGCAAATATAACCCTCCACTCCTCACGCTCAAATGTTGATGCTGTTGGTCCCTGTGAATTGGGAGACGTAGGACGTCAGGGCGGGATTGGTTCCATGGGCTCTCGGAACGTGACAAACTCAAAGTGCAGACGCCGTCGCAGGGTCACTGTGTACAAGTTGAACATGTTATAGTTAGTTTAGGTTGTTATAGAAGTGTCTGAAGTATAGTTAGGCTGTACAGGCAGAAGGACTCAGAGGGTTGAGGAGCTACTCCTATGGACGGATTCCCATACTGATTTAACCTAGTCTTTATTGAAAGTCCTTCTTAGACCAAGACTAGGCTTAATCTGTGTCAAAATACAAATTTTGTTTGTATGGACATTCAAAACTGGCCGAAATGGATCAGGCGCTTTGAAAGGTACAGGGTAGCATCAGGCTTAAATGTGAAAAATGAGGCATTTCAAGTTAATACACTGATCTACTCTATGGGTGATGAACCCGAGGTATATTAAATGCTTCAACATTGACCGAGGAAGAGAAACTTAACTACAGTGCCGTTAAAGACTGTTTTAAAACGCATTTTGTAGGGAGACGCAACATTATTTTTGAGAGAGCTAGGTTTAATATGCGCAAACAGGAGCAGGGTGAAACCACCGACAGTTTTATCACAGCTGTTCACAAACTAGCTCCTTGCAGAACGAAGAGAGTGAGGAAATCCATGCATTTTCATACAGAGCTAAAAAAACGGAGGGGAACACAGAACAGAGACAGACGTGGAGAAAACAATCACAGACAGCACCAGTAGCTAGTTCAAATGTTTGTCGCAAATGTGGGAAATCCCCTTTCCACAGATGGAAAGATTGCCCAGGACACTTTGCAGTATTCTGTCGATTAAAGCAAATGCATGAGGTTTCAGAGGAGGTACAGCAGGACAGCATCCTTCTGGGAGAAGTAAAGGGAAACAATACTGGCTGGCATTCAGACATTAAACTCAATGGGGAGGTTGTGTCATTTAAACTAGACTGGGGCAGCAGTGACAGCTATCCCAACTAGGCTGTATAGCTATAGCAGAGATGGCCCTTTGCTCTCTGCAAACAAAAAACTGTACGGGCCCAGTAATAACATTTTACCAGTGGTAGGGCACTTGGTGATTAAACTGGAGAGTAAAGACAAAAGTGCCACCCAGCCTGTCTTCGTCATTGACTCTCTAGCCAGACCGTTGCTGGAGCTGCCAGCAACGGAAGCATTGCAACTCATTGAGAGAGTGAGCGAACTGGAGGACCCAGGTGAGGTTTTCAAAAAGAAATTCCCAAAATTGTTTTCTGGTCTAGGAAGGATAGAAGGTGATTACAAAATCTACCTGAAAGAGGATGCTGTTCCCTATGCCCTTACCACCCCCCGCTGGGTGCCTATCCCTTTATTGGCCAGAGTAAAGGAAGAGTTTGGGAGGATGGAAGAAATTGGGGTGGTGTCTAAAATAGAGAGTCCCACAGACTGGTGTGCAGGGATGGTGGTGGTCCCAAAAGCCAATGGGGAAATAAGGATCTGTGTGGACATGACTAAATTGAATGAGGCACTCTGCAGAGAGAGACACATCTTACCATCAGTTGAGCAGTCACTGGCTCAGTTGGATGGCTCACAAGTCTTCACAAAGCTTGATGCCGCTCAGGTTTCTGGCAGATACCGCTGTCATCAGAGAGTAGGGCACTCACAACGTTTATAACATCATTTGGCCGTTACTGTTTTAATGTTTTGCCATTTGGAATCGCTTCCGGTCCTGAGCATTTCCAAAGACGCATGTCCCAGCTGTTGGAGGGGCTGAGTGGCGCCATAGTCCACATGGACGATGTGCTCGTGTGCGGAAGGGACAGAGCAGAACATGATGTAAGGCTCACAGCAGTTCTGACCCGACTCCAGGAGACTGGCCTGACACTCAATGAAAAATGCACTTTTGCACAATCAGAGGTCTTGTTCTTGGGACACAAAATCAGTGCAGCTGGAATAGAGCCGGACCCAGAGAAGATCAGCGCCATCACAGATATGCCCAGACCCCAGAATGTGGCTGAAGTCAGGACCTTCTTAGGCATGGCCACATATGTGGGTAAGTTCCTCCCACAGTTCTCAGATACAACCAAACCTCTGAGAGACTTACTAGCCAAAGAGAATGACTGGTCATGGGGTCACATGCAACAGGTAGTGTTTGACAAAATCAAAGGAGATCTGGCCTCACAGAGAGTGCTGGCCCAGTACCGACCCCACGCTAAGACAAAAGTATCAGCAGATGCATCATCCTTTGGGCTAGGGGCGGTCCTCACGCAGATGCAGGACAACATGGAGTGGTGTCCAATAGCATGCATCTCCCGAAGCTTATCCGACACAGAGCAAAGATATACTCAAGTGGAGAAGGAGGCGTTGGCTATCACATGGGCATGTGAAAGGCTCAGCCAATACCTTATTGGCCTGCAGTTTACAGCAGAGACTGACCACAAACCACTGTTGGCTCTGTTAGGGACAAAAGCACTGGACCACTTGCCTCCCAGAGTTCTGCGCTTCCGCCTCAGATTACTGAGGTTCAGCTACAAGATGGTGTATGTGCCAGGCAAGGCACTGATCACAGCAGATGCACTCTCCAGGGCCCCAATTAAACGTCCATTATCAGAGGAGGAGCAATGTCTAGAGGGTGAGGTACAGGTGTCCATTAATGCAATAAGGGACAGTCTACCTGCATCTCAGACCAAACTGCAGCAGATTGCAGAGGAGCAACAACAAGACCACATCTGCCAACAGATAGTGCAGCAGTGCAAAAAGGGATGGCCCAGGCAGGAGGAACTGCCTCAGCTGCTGAAGCCCTATTGGGTGCACCAAAGTGACTTCCACTGTAATGGAGACCTTCTCATGAAAGGACAACGGATAGTTATCCCAGAGACTCTACAACCAGAAATGCTAGACAGAGTGCATGATGAACACATGGGGATAACCAAATGCAGACTGAGGGCTCAACAGTCAGTGTGGTGGCTTGGTCTGAGTACTCAGATTGCCAAACTAGTGGCCCAGTGTGAGGTCTGTACAAAATGTCAACCTTGTCATCCGGAGCCAATGATGGCAACGGAGCTGCCAAAACGGCCAAGGCAAAAGGTAGGGGCGGATATGTTCTATTGTAAAAATGACACTTATCTGCTAGTGGTAGATTACTACTCAAGATACATTGAAATAGCCACATCACCATAACCACATCAGCTGGTGTTATCAATGGATTAAAGTCCATTTTTTCCAGGCAAGGGGTTGCTGAGGTCCTGGTTACAGATAACGCTCCCCAGTTCTCCGAGAGTTCCTTTTCTGCTTTTGCCGCAGAATTTGACTTCATACATGTGACCAGTAGCCCCTACCATGCACAGAGTAATGGTGAGGCAGAGAGAGCTGTGAAAACAGTCAAGGGACTGCTGAAAAAGAACAAGGATCCATACAGGGCTCTGTTAGCTTACAGAGTTACACCGCTGCATCATGGGCCGTTGCCTGCCGAGCTCCTGATGGGCAGGAGGCTGCGTTTCCCATTGCCTGTCTCGCCGGCTCAGTTTAAACCCCGATGGCCTAACAGAAAGGCCTTCGCTGAGAGGGACAAACGTCTGAAACAAACGCAAACTGGAGATTTTAATCGGAGACACTGTGCTAAGGAGAGGCCAGAGCTGACCGAAGGTCAACGCTTGTGGATTACAAGCTCAAAGACACCAGCAATAGTGCTGAGGAAAGCGGATGCCCCACACTCCTATGTGGTGGACACAGGCTCAGAAGAGGTACGGAGGAACAAAACACACCTCAGAGCTCTTCCAGATCTACCAGCCACACAGACCGAGGCCACAGAAAATGCACAAAAAGAGGGTGAAGGAGAGAGAATGCTCACAGAGCCACAAGCGCGCCCAAAATGGATGTGAAGCCACCAGAGTGGCTGAAAGACTATGTTACGTGAAGAGAAAACATACTGCTGGGGAACATACCCAGCAAAAAGAGACTGTACCTAAGTTAATGTTCATACTGTGGGATTTAATGCTTTCATACTGTTTCGGGGTGGGAAGTAGCATGTTAGAGAATAATACTGGTTTCCAAATTGCATTTCAGTTATGCTTCAGTGGTTATGCATGTTGAGTTCTTGTTCATGGGTGAGGGGAAGATGTAGTAGGATGTCCCTTGGGGGTATCCGTACCTATGTAGGACATGCGAGGGTTAGGTTAATAAACAGGCTGGAGCTAGAACCTCGTTGTCGCGCGTCTTTATTTTAGATCATACTACACCAGGTACCACTGATAATAATATAATACAACTATAACATATAGTAGCGCAGGGATTCCACCTAACTCAGTACATACAGTACATGTAGTCCATCTGCCAGGTAAGAAACAGAATTTCAGAGTTGGAGTGTAGGATTAGTTACAGGGATAAAACTATATAGACAGCAACAGCTTGCATCTAGTTTCCGTAGTGTAGTGGTTATCACGTTCGCCTAACACGCGAAAGGTCCCCGGTTCGAGACCGGGCGGAAACAGTTTTTTGGCACAGTACCTGTTTTCATACACAGTATTGCAGGAGAGCAAGTTATGGCATGCAATTATGAAATGGAACCCTTTATCCACAGCTATAATTTTTTTGGTCTAAATAATGCTCTCAGAAGTAGGTTTTGAATTATATTATTTATTTCTATACAGACATGAATAAATATATAATTTTGGCAAATGTATTTCATAAAAATAATTTACAATTTTTAAAAAAGTATTTAATTATTTGATACATTTATTTCAAATGTTATTTTATCCCCTTCAGGTTGTAATGGAGTCGGAGATTAAGTTTGTTCGTTTTTGTAATTTCAAGATTGCTCTCACACCATATTAGTTTTAGATTATAGGAAAGATCAACTGCTCTCTCTCCTCTGTCTCAATGCGTACTGTGTGGCTTTGTGGCTGGCCTCTGTGTGTGTGATGTGTAAAAGAGAAAGGCTGGTGGACAGTGAGACTGCCTTCCAGCGATTCAGAGATATATTAGACAGAGGGTGCACTCCCTTCGACAAGCTTATGGAATACTAGCGCTTAGCGTTTTACTGAAATGCAGTTTTTTAAATGTTTTATTATACAAAATATACAAAAATAAATAAATATATATTTACTTCGGTTCAGTTATTTGAATTGCATTTCGTTCATTTTTTTTCTGTTTGATCGATTTGCAGTTTCTGTAGAGATAAATCAGGGAGTTGTAGTTTCCAACAGGCCAATGTACAACATGGTTTTGCGCAGAAAACGTGGTAATTAACTACAATGACAATAATCCATTGCGTGCCCGCTTAATCTTGTACAGTCTGCAGGGCAGACAAACAGCGACCAAGAGAGATTTCGAAAGCAGTTACTTTGCGAGCCTGAAAATACATGATTTAAGTGATTGTAAATTCAATAAAGTATGAATTGTTTACATTGAAGATCTACAAAAATAGTCATTTTGGCAGACAACGTAGGCAGCAGCTTTATAGAGATGAGATTACTTAAAATGAAATAATAAAGTCATCAAATAAAACAAAGATTTTATTAAAGTAATGTGAATAACTGATGGTTAATAAGTGATAACCAGTCAATACCATTAAAGGACTTTTATTAGTTGTTTTATTCGTGTTGTTACAGCATTCAACCCATATAATGCATAGTGAATTGAATATCAAAAACCGTGATTATTTTTTCATCATCTAACTGAAACCGAACCGACCACAAAAAGCATTAATCGCTCAGTACTATGGAATACCAATGGCAAAGCATAAGCGGTTCATGGGCGTTATGTGTCAGGTCCAAATACTGTATGCTCAATACATAACGATTGGATTGTATGGTCCTAGTTGGATTAATATTCACAAATTATATGGTCCTTCGAGACAATTATATATTTTTTAAGATTTACAGTATTAAAACTAGGGATGTGACTTTTTTTCTTTTCGTTTATCATTATCGTTAAACGATAAGAAAAATACATACAATTCCATGTGATTTCACAATGCATCTGCTGCTGCCAGCAACGGTTTGGGTGTCAAGGTGCTTCATTTCAGATGGTTAAGCATGGCACCTGTACTACCATTACTGTACCTCAATTCCACCTCGCAAAGTTTACATTTCCTTCTCCTTTACCTCAAAGTATTGCCATACAGGACTTCGCTGCTGTCGCTTGCCTTTCTCTGCTATTTTTACAACAGTTAACGACGATGACGTAGTGGTAGCGAGTCGACTCCAAAATAATTCATTCCTCGACCCTCTGTGTCAACTCCCATTTCTGAGTGTCAAGATGAGATTCCAATAGGAATCGACTCCTAAGAGTCGACTAGGAATCGACTCCTCAACTAGCCTACCTGGTTAAATAAAGGTGGAATAAATAAAATTAAAATAAAATGGGGGTTAATTTCTTGAACAGAATTCAAAAAAGTTTCCTCCCCGTCGGGGAATTGAACCCCGGTCTCCCGCGTGACAGGCGGGGATACTGACCACTATACTAACGAGGACTTGGTAATTCATAAGAAGTTACATAATTTGTTTCCTTTCCATAGAGCTAAAAGTGATGGCCATGACGTCCTCCTTTTTTAAACTTTTACTGTTGAAAAGTATAAATAGAGTAGAGTACATACACACACTAAAAAGGTAAAATATATATATGTTGAGCAAAATAGTGCTTATTTAGACAACTGAAAACTTCAAGGAGTAGGGCATTCAAGGAGTGAGTCTGATGGGAATAATGAATAGATACAACTTTCTCCATGCTCTCAGCTTGAAACAAAACATGCCATTTGAGAGGTTATTCAAATTAGCCTACATCATTGCAGTTTTACAACCTATAGACAATAATTGTTCACTCACTTGATAACAATAATACATTCCTCATTGCAATGTGTTGTTGTAGCCCAGTTATAATAATTGTCTTGTCTAAAAATGTAGGCCTAGGCCTAATCAACAGTGCCTATCAACTCCCAAGATTAGGCTGGCAATACTATAGTGCCTATAAGAACATCCAATAGTCAAAGGTATATGAAATACAAATGGTATAGAGAGAAATAGTGCTATAATTCCTATAATAACTACAAGCTAAAACTTCTTACCTGGGAATATTGAAGAGACTCATTTTCTGAGCAAGGAACTTAAACGTTAGCTTTTTTTACATGGCAAATATTGCACTTTTACTTTCTTCGTCAACACTTTGTTTTTGCATTATTTAAACCAAATTGAACATGTTTCATTATTTATTTGAGACTAAATTGATTTTATTGATATATTAAGTGAAAATAAACGTTCATTCAGTATTGTTGTAATTGTCATTATTACAAATATATATAAAAATCGTCCGATGCATCTGCTTTTTTTGGTCCTCCAATAATCGGTATAGGCATTGAAAAATCATAGTCGGTCGACCTCTATCAGGGACCCAAATAAAATGTTATTGATCACAATTAATTCTGCATCTGTAAAAAATTGTGAGGGTTTTAAGTGACAAGCCAAATTGCTTTCAGCCTCCTGAAGTTGAAGAGGCGTTGTTGCACCTTTCTCACCACACTGTCTGTATGGGTGGACCATTTCAGTTTGTTTGATGTGTACGCCGAGGAACTTAAAACTTTCCACCTTCTCCACTGCTGTCCCGTCGATGTGGATAGGGGGGTGCTACCTCTGCTGTTTCCCGAAGTCCACGATCATCTCCTTTGTGTTGTTGATGTTGAGTGAGAGGTTGTTTTCCTGACACCACACTCTTGAGTGCCCTCACCTCCCCATAGGCTGTCTCGTCGTTGTTGGGAATCAAGCCTGCTACTGTTGTGTTGTCTGCAAACTTAATGATCGTGTTGGAGGCGTGCATGGCCACGCAGTTATGGGTGAACAGGGAGTACACAGGAGGGGGCTGAGTACGCACCCTTGTGGGGACCCAGTGTTGAGGATCAGCGAAGTGGAGATGTTGTTTCCTACCTTCCCCACCTGGGGGCAGCCCTTCAGGAAGTCCAGGACTCAAGCTTAATGATGAGCTTGGAGGGTATCAATCAATCAAATGTATTTATAAAGCCCTTCTTACATCAGCTGATGTCACAAAGTGCTATACAGAAACCCAGCCTAAAACCCCAAACAGCAAGCAATGCAGGTGTAGAAGCACGGTGGCTAGGAAAAACTCCATAGAAAGGATGAAACCTAGAGAAGAACCAGGCTCTGAAAGGTGGCCAGTCTTCTTCTGCCTGTGCCGGGTGGAGATTATAACAGAGCATGGCCAAGATGTTCAAATGTTCATAGATGACCAGCAGCGTCAAATAATAATAATCACAGTGGTTGTAGAGGGTGCAACAGGTCAGCACCTCAGGAGTAAATGTCAGTTGGCTTTTCTAATCTCACCAGAACAAGCTAGCCAGAAGTATAAGGGGGGAAAAAATCTTGCTCTCCCCGTCGGGGAATTGAACCCCGGTCTCCCGCGTGACAGGCGGGGATACTGACCACTATACTAACGAGGACTGGTTCATTTGTGAAGTTTTACCTTTAAAGAAATATATATTTTGGCCATGAGTATGCTTTGTGGCCAAAGCTTATGTTTGAGAAAAAAAATACTTAAGTCCACCTCAAACTTGTATCTCAGACAGACCGTTTAAAAAAATGCTTGCTGTTTCCTCAATGTTTTTTTACAGAATATAAACCATTTTCCCTTTCGATACACCACCGAGTCTCTGTGGCGCAATCGGCTAGCGCGTTAGACTGTTAATCTAAAGGTTGGTGGTTCGAGCCCACCCAGGGACGGATTGTTTTGATTTTTAGCAAATGCTACAGCATTAGTGACTCATATCATTTTAGCACCATTTTAGATTTATAACAGTTGTTTTGAAGTAAAGAAATTATCCTCCGATTTAAAAAAAATGTGTACACTACTATTTAAGTGGTACCTAGTTAGTGAATTAGTACATCAAAATACCATGTTTTTTCCCCCTTCCAAAACAATATTTGAAACTCACACTGCACTGCACAGATTTACACTGTGAGAGACAGGCAAGAGAGCACAACACAGCGTCAAACAAAAGACAACATTCAAGAAAGCCGGAGAAAAGTTGTATTTCCTGGGGAGGGGAGGATTGCTAGCAGTTTCTCCATGTGCAACAGGCTACAGCCCTCTGATACTCAGTACAACCACATTTAGTTTACTCTTTAAGAAAAATGAAAATTGGGTGGGCTACTGGCTGCATCAAGGAAAACTAAACTTGCCTAATTTACTGTTGAAAATTGTGATATTTTTTGCAATATATTTACAAAGAATTTTACAACAGTGTGAGAACATTCCGACAATCTCAGGAGAGGTTCATTCTGATTTGAGTTACAATTTCTGAGGATCAGCTCCTGACATCAAAACAAGTGTTATATGAATCCACTGCTAAAATCAAAATGACCGTCCCTGGGTGGGCTCGAACCACCAACCTTTAGATTAACAGTCTAACGCGCTAGCCGATTGCGCCACAGAGACAAGGTTGCTTACCGTGTCAGAGTTAAAGCATTATGTGTCTGAAGTAGCACATGCGTGTCACGTGCTTAAGGTTTCAGGTTTAAAATGGAGGGGCTGGAAAGGGTACAAACAGCCCGGCTAGCTCAGTCGGTAGAGCATGAGACTCTTAATCTCAGGGTCGTGGGTTCGAGCCCCACGTTGGGCGCTAACTTTTGAATAGGAAGTGATTTTATAACCTCCAGTAAACCTTAAAATGTTCACACTTTAATAAACTGAAAATATACTATTTATTAATTTGGTAATACTATTACATATACTATTATATTTATATATAATTATATTTTATTAGTAGAGTTTCTCTAACTTCAAAACGTCCAAAATAATTTAAACGAAACAATTTTAATTTGATGTTTTATTCCAAATTAAATCAATCAAATCAAATACTGAACACTGAGATTAGTGCAACAATCAGGAATGGTTTGGTGATGGGTAGTAGGGGCAGAGATACTTTTGAGGAGATGGGAAACTCCATTGGAATCAAATTAAGGCCCATTGTGTACGCTGCCCCCACGTCGTCAGTGGGCCGTGCCGTGCATTCTGGGTGTACACATACGTCGTCAATGGACCGTGCCGTGCATTCTGGGTGATTTTGGGACAAGGAGCATTCTCCTTCAAGGAGTGAATGGGAGTAAATTGGGTGCCAGGGCAGTCTCCTAAAGTTGATTCAGCTGCATAATCGTGGCACCACCAGTACAGAGCTTACTCAGGAATGGCAGCAGGCAGGTGCACGCACAGTGAGGCAAAGACTTTTGGAGGCTGGCCTGGTGTCAAGAAGGGCAGCAAAGAAGCCACTTCTCTCAAGGACAAACATCAGGGACAGATATTGATATTCTGCAAAAGGTACAGGGATTGGACTGCTGACACAGACAGCATGTAGGATGCTACATTTTTCACCAGTTGCAATTGTAAGGCCTAATTTTAAAAAATACGCCTCATAACTGGCTGAGGTAGGCTAAATAATTTTATATAGGTCTAGGCTCTGAAGAAATAGACTCCAATTAAGCCCTCTTGTTTGTAAAGTCAAATTAAAATGAAGATTATTGTTGAAATGAATTGCCTGACAGGTGTAGGTTTTCTCCATCTGTTGGTGTGCAACACTTGCATTTTCAAGTCTGAGACTAAATAAAACCGATTATATTGATAAGTCACCTTGTCCGAGAGAGATTTACATGGTTATCAAAACGACACGTTAGGGTAAGCCTACGCAAAACACAGCCCTTATTTGCAGTGTTTCTAAAATCCACAATGGATCAAGTGAATGGTTGAAAAACCATTGGAGCCATTTCCGTGTTTGACCGCTAGGTTTTACGGGGGTATTATGAGGTGTCTGTCCACTGTGGGGCTCAGTTACAAATACTATAACATTGACAATATTTGATTAGTTTCAAGTTAGTAGCCTCTAACTTCAAAACATCTCAAATAACGGAGTACAATTAAACCAACTAAAATAAGAAAAGGAATTTAATGTTTTGTTTAAAGTTAAATTTAAAAAATACTGAACACTTGTGTGAGTGCTACAATCAGGAAGGGTTTGGGGAGGGGTAGTAGGTTGAAGGGGAGGGGCTTGTCCTGTACACACAGCCCGGCTAGCTCAGTCGGTAGAGCATGAGACTCTTAATCTCAGGGTCGTGGGTTCGAGCCCCACGTTGGGCGCTTCCTTTTGAATAGGAAGGGATTTCACAGCCTCCCTGGTAGTAATTGGAAATCCTTAAACAATGGAATTTAATCCCTATTATATTTTTCAGTATATAATCAATCTTTAATAAGGAGAATTTCTTAAAGTACATATTATATCATATTATATCATGATTAAAAATACTAACACAAATATTTTTGTAGTATTTATGTTTTATTTGTAGTATTTCTCCAACTTCAAAAACTACTAAAATAATAGTGTCAAATTTAACCAACTATAAAAAATAAAATATTAAAATGTATTTAAAAAAAATTGTGAATACAGATGAGTAGTACAATCTTGTCTTTACGTCTACGAGCACAGTGAGTTTTAGAGGTGCAAAAAGAATGTGCGCCCAACGTGGGGCTCGAACCCACGACCCTGAGATTAAGAGTCTCATGCTCTACCGACTGAGCTAGCCGGGCAACTGAAAGACTAAAGGAGGGAGCTCAGTAAGAACATAACAAGGACTAAATCTCTCTCCCCTTCATCTCTCTGCAATGGTGGATGTACTATGTGTTTCTTGAGACTTGGGCTTGGGCTGACTTGGAATGTGCTTGTGCCCTGAGACGAGTGAGTGAGTGAGTGAGCGTCTATCTGGGGAAATGGGAGCAGAGGGAGAGCAGCGTGTTCTAATACAATCGCTGCAGCACGCTCAACCAATACCCCGCTCGTTTCTCTACAGACAGAAGAACTAGGCAATAGTTGTTTAGAGAACGCAGCACTTCACTGTTTGAGTGAAAGAGATGTGCATGCTGGCAGCTACAAATACATTTTTCGGATCACGGATAATAAAAAAATAAAATAAAAACGTTTTATACTTCTATTACAATACTCGTTTTGTCAGAGTACTCGGCACACCCCTAGTTGCTAGTTAGTTAACTAACATTAGCTAGCTGGCTAGTGTTTGTCTGGGGAGTTCCATTTGTTGCAGAAGCTTACTAGCTAGCTAACAACCATAGCTAGCTACAGCTCCTCTCCACAGATAAGGATAGTTATAAAAATCTTTGTTGTCTTTGCTGTTGGTGGCTTGTTCTCTGTTGTCTAGCTAATGAGCTAGCTGGCTAACGTTCATCAGGCAGCTGTATTGTAGCCAACCAGGAGTAGAAAAGCCAATGGGCAAGCCACTACCAGTAGTAGTGTTGTCATACCATAATTTTGACTTCAATACCGATACCAGGTTTAAAACAATGAAAACAATGGATACACTACAAGAAAGCCAAGGAAATGGTTACAGTAGGTATGGGTTATCAAGTTATAGCAGCAATCTACCTAACCAAGCAAAGTGAGAAGAATAAGAGCACCACATTGAAGCTACCCAGTAACACCTGTATGGGTGGTGTTGTCATCATGTTTGACAGTCTCCTGAAGGGGAAGGAGTCTCTCCAAGAAATGGCCATATCACAGTCTGCCAATATGGACAGCCCCATCAAGAGGATCCTCCTGGATGATTTATTTTCTATTTTTTCAATATTCTCTTTCTTTTGTTGTTCAGTGAAATCATCTCATGTGAAGAGTCAACTCATTTAATTAAAGTTCAATTCGTAACTAAATAGTTTTAAAAATATATATATTGGAAGGATTTAATCATTTGCAATTATGTCTACTTATGATAAGGTCAAATGTTTATGTTTCTGTCTCCATATGATATGGTAAATATATCCGATGCAAAAAACATCTACATTTAAATGGTATTAATATTAATTTGCATATATTTCTGAAAATGTCCATATTTTACTGTTAATTCACACCTCTGAGTATTCCCCAAAATGTGCAACCCTACAAATAACATTTTATTTTATCGTGAAAGATGTTTTGATCACATTTGATCACAAATTATGGAAATTTGATGTTCAGTCAACTTTAATGGGTAGTGCAAGTGTATTGCCTAACATAAAAACAATATAATGTACTCTAATTTACAGTACTGAAGCATACTAAATTCAAAGGTCAATTTTGAAACATGTATCTTACATTTTTTGCTATTGGACTAACTGGTTGCTAAAATAACTAAATTGAGAAGACATAATGATGTCGTGTTTTGGTGATTAAATCAAAGTGCACATTACATTTAATAGTATACTTATATTTTGGATCAATGGTTGTGTGGTGAAAGATGTATGCACAATTATAGGTTTGAATGTAAGACTGGCTGCGTTACAAGTATTACCCGTTTGGAGTTGACATGGCACTACATACTTTTGAAAATAGCACCAAATCAAAACAAAAAAAAACAACAGGTGACTTCAATTCGGGTCTTTTCTGTGCAGTTTTATTAAATAGAGAATACATCTACTGGGTTCGATACTGCGACCAAAACAGTCGCATATGCGACCGTTTGACTTGGCAGTGCGACACACATTTTTTTTTTTACTGGTTGCAATAGTGCCAGTGATTTCTTGTTACCTGGTCACGTTAGATTTTGGTTCACAATTCGCTTTTTTTAATCATAATGATTTACTCATACAGTAATGTGCAATTAACCAAAAATATACCAACTTTATGAAGAGACAAAGGGAATGCCCTTGTTTGTGTGTGTCAGGGCTCGACATTACAGGGACATTTTTGGAAAGCCTATGGGGCAGTCGATCATCCCCGCCAGTAGCCTGCTTAGGCAATTATTTATCGAGGCTACATAATTGATTAAAAAAAACAATTGATTAAAAAAACAGATGCATTCTCGACGCTGTCGTTATGTTGATTATTTATAACACGAGCTGCACACAAGATAATCTATAGAGAATCTTTCGGACTGAGAGCGCTCTCAAACAACTGGTTGTTGCATGAGTGAAGACCGACAGGGTTAGGAAAGCAGTAAAATGTTCCAAGTTATGATATCTACTAAAATGTTCGAAGTTATGATATCTACCAGTAAATGCTAATGCAAAAAAAAATGGTATTCAAACAAGCTATTAAAAAAGTTCTAAGTCTTGGTTGAATATTTGCGATGCGCAATTCAGTCATCATGATGCAGCCTACTTTGTAAATCTGACATTTCCTTTGGGCTCTTTGGTTCTTGAAAAGTCTTTGAGGTGATGGTAGACAATGTGTAAGTTATACTGATCCAATATAATTATCTGTCACTTCATTTCTGATCAGTTTTTATGAGCGATGTAAGTGATACGTTTTTATGAGAGACGTAAGGGCTTTGGTTTGTTTCCTAACGCTCGGTGTGGTAAAACCATGTGCGGTTATTATGAGCTCGACAACATTGAATGTTGGTTATAACTTGGTCTTCCAATCAAAGTGTTCCCTTACAAAGGGAACCAGGTTTTTGGTCACTTTCTCTTTTTAAAACATGATACAGTAACCCCACAATAACTCTTCAACATCTCAAATGGCGAGACTGACTAGCTACCACATGGACAGACTTTATTAGTGTGTTTGTCAGGAGCATGTTGTCTATATAATCGGGCAATGCCGTAAAAATAATGTGAATGGCAAGGCATAATGCCACTGGGTAGGCCTATTCATTTTTACAATTATTCTTAACCTTTTTATATACGTGAGTTCCAAACATCTCCAATGATCGCTGCCCCTGCGTTTTTTTATGCACGTGATGTCAGAATGCATTCACCGTTCCAAATGTGATTATTATGCAACAGGACTGTTAACACGCGCTACCTGCTAATTATCAACAGGCTGTTTCAACTTGTCAATTTCAAATTATTTTCTAACAAGTTCTAACAACAGGAGGGCCCCTCAGGGGTGCGCGCTCAGTCCCCTCCTGTACTCCCTGTTCACTCATGATTGCATGGCCAGGCACGAGTCCAACACCATCAACTTTGCCGATGACACAACAGTGGTAGGCCCGACCACCGACAACGATGAGACAGCCTACAGGGAGGTCAGAGACCTGGTCATGTGGTGCCAGGACAACAACCTCGCCCTCAACGTGCTTAAGACAAAGGAGATGATTGTGGACTACAGGAAAAGGAGGACCGAGCATGCCCGCATTCTCATCGACGGGGCTGTAGTGGAACAGGTTGAGAGCTTCCAACTTTGTTGGTGTCCACATCACCAACAAACTAACATGGTTCAAACACACTAAGACAGTCGTGAAGAGGGCACGACAAAGCCTATTCCCCCTCAGGAGACTGAAAAGATTTGGCACTTGTCTTCAGACCCTCAAATGGTTCAACAGCTGCACCATCGAGAGCATCCTGACTGGTTGCATCACTGCCTGGTATGGCAACTGCTCGGCCTCCGACCGCAAGGCACGACAGAGGGTAGTGCATACGGTTCAGTACATCACTGGGGCCAAACTTCCTGCCATCCAGGACCGCTATACCAGGCGGTGTCAGAGGAACGCCCTAAAAATGGTCAAAGACTCCAGCCACCCTAGTCATAG